>NW_024412397.1:49551286-49663329 GCF_014898765.1 Herpailurus yagouaroundi | reverse complement strand
AGAAAGAAAGAAAGAAAGAAAGAAAGAAAGAAAGAAAGAAAGAAAGAGAAAGAAAGAAAGGGGAGGGCACCTGTTGGGATGAGCACTGGGTGTTGTATGGAAACCAATTTAACAATAAATTTCATAATAAAAAAACTAAAAAATAAAAAATATAAATAAATTAAAGAAAGAAAGAAAGAAAGAAAAAGAAAGAAAGAAAGAAAAGAAAGAGGTGGGGAGGGAGGGAGGAAGGAAGGTAGAAAAAAGAAAGGAAGAAAGGAATCTCTTCTGATATCCAGTTTTAAAATACCTGAGTAATGTCTCTTCTCACAAATTATTCAAAACCATCAAAGAATAAAAAACAATTTTAAATTGGATCTCTAACAAAACCAAGAAACATCTGAAATCTGAAATCTGAAACCACAGAACGGAAGGAGGATAATATAAAAGAACGAGTATCCAACAGGAATGTGGGAGAATGGAGATAGGATAGAAGTAGCTAAATTTCTTATTTTAAAAAGTTAGCAACCCCTTTTCAAGATAAGAAGTGCACCCTGAGGTGTAAATCACAACATTTTTCCCCATCAATGGGTGTTGTGTGTGCCAACCGGTGAAAGGCCCTTTCCTGGGCCTGGCTTGGATCCCACAAGAAGCAGAAGCAGAGAAGGCAAGATTGAACAAGGAATCACACTGACAAACCATGTTTGCAGGAAGTAGTCTGTCAAAACAGGTAGAAGGAAAGGAACTACCTTTTGAGCTGCCTTGCAATGCCAATTCTGGTTGGTTTGCAAGAAATAAAGGCTGAAAGAACTCTTGAGACACTCTCAGCTATGTGTCATAATAACTGCTGATCTGGAACATGGACCTCTACCTAACCTGTGTGAAGGTCCTACAAATAGTTGGTCTGTGTTCATTATCACATGAGCAACAATCAAAACGAAAAGGATAAGATTTCATTATTTAAAAACAGGAAAAAAATGACGAGTTGAAGAAATTCACCAGAACACTGAAAAAAGTAGATGAAAATTTTGTGCAAACATTTCATTATGAATTTAAAAAACTTGGTGAGAAAAAAATGTAAAGCTCTAGCAAACAATATAAGCCCCAAATAAATGAAGGTACACATCATATTCACAAGTGATATAACACAATAAGATGTCAATAATCTACTAATTGAATACAAACTAAACTTCCACTTGGATATTTTTCAGAACTCAATGGACTTATTCTCAAATGTATGTAGAAGGATAATGTATGTCCAAAAACCCAAATAGTTAAGTAAGATGTGGTAAAGAAGAGCAGAGAGTGTAGACTCCTTACCATTTATCAAGATATACTGCAAAGCTTTAGTAAAAAATCCAGTAAGGTTTTGATGCACAGATACATAAATCAATGGAACAAATAGAGAGACACAGAGCTCAAGAATGGATCTATGTGTATGTGACAAATTTTAATACTATAAAAAATGAAAGACATATTCATTAAATAATGACATTGGAAAAGCTGGCTTTTTTATGGAAAAAAAGAAAGTTGGATCACTAGCTTACACCATAAACCGGGGTGGACTTTAGATGACTCAAGACCCACTTGTAAAAAAGAAAGCACTATACGTCAGTAGAAAAAAAGACAAGAAACTGTTTCGGTTAAATAGGAATGAGTAAAATCTTCCTAGACAAGATCTTCCAAAAATAAAAAACCACTTACAATACCAAAATTAAATGTTTTTGTTTAATGCAAGACACCATAAACAAAGAAAAAAGACAGATGACTAACAAGAAGTTCAGACTCGCTAGTAATCAGAAGAAAACAAATGAAAACAACAAAGAGATACCACTTGACACTTATAAGAATGGGAAAAAGTTGGAAAAGTGGATAATATCAAGAATTGACTAGGACATGGAAAGAATGAAACTTACATTTACTGTTAGTGAATGGGTAAACTGGCATAGACATTCTGAAGTGCACTCTGGCAGTATTTAGAGAAACAGAGCATGTGTCTATTTTATGACTCAAAAATTCCATATCTGGGGTTACATCCCAAAGAATTCTCAAACTAGTTGGGACTTGAGCAAAAATATAAATTGTGACAGTCTGGGTGGTAAATATGGGGAATTAAAGGCAACCTTAAATGTCATCACATAGAAAAATATATAGGTAAAGTGAGCTGCCAAATGATGGAATAGTACACTGCAGTTAGAATAAATGGATTAGATATCCAGACAGTACAATGAATAGTTATTAGAAGTACAAGATTGAGTAAGTAAATAAAAGGAACAATCCTTATCTTCTCATTTCTTTCATCTTTCTATTTCCTTTCTTACCCGACTTAAATTCTGTGTTCCGTGATTATAACCACTCTTTTACATATGTCTAGACTTTCTTGTCCTTCTTCACTTTGTGGTATTAATCTCACTATTGGAGTCAGAATTTTTAGAAAGGAAGAAAGGAGATAAAGATTTAATATCAACAATAATAGAAACCTTGTTGTCCTTACTTTGAATTGGAAGTAGTATAAACTAGTATAAACTCATGGCAGAAGTAATCTTTGAAACATAGGCATGCACACATTTCCCAGCTCCATCTAGTTAAAAGGCCTAACTATGATAGCCAACACAATAGCAATAAGCACCCCTAATGTCCAAACTTAGTTTCTAAAAATAATTTCCCACTAAAAGTAACTAAGGCTTCTGGGGAAAATGTCCACTTCCAGATCTGGGACAGGAAATGTGCAAAATAAGCCTGGAATATCTTTTTAAACAAGTAGGTAAAGAACTATCAATGACTTTATTTGTGTCTAAAGACCTCAGGAGCCAATTTCGATAGGTTTCCACTGGCCAAAGACAGAACAATTTGAATATCAATGAGTATAATAACTTCAATGGACTAAAACATACCAAATATGTTTAAAATCCATGCATTCATAATAATACAAAACAAAACAACTGGTCACCTTTGACAGATATTAAGAATCAACTCTTTATTTTGAAAACTAATAAACAAAGGGAAAGAATCAAGTATTTTTCCTCTCTTTCTTATATGAATGCATCTCCAGTGATTACGCTTCAGTGTACTTTGCATACATACAAATAGCTAATGAGGAAAGCATCTCTGTTTAGAAATAGCCCATCTAATAAATGAAGTAAAATGATACAATTAGAATATCACCATTTCCCAAGCTCTAATAAATCAACAGACCCAGGAAATAATTATCAATGACTTCTAATGCCACAAAAAGAAAAACAACCAGATGTTATTTAGTCTTCCCCTCAAAAAAATCAAATCTGAATTTGATCACATCTCTAGATCTAATTAAATTTATAGGAAATACAGAGGAATAAAGGAATATGATAACCCCATGGGGAGCCAATCAGCAAAATCCAAAATATAAGAACCTCTAAAGGATAAACGATCCAATTTCTTCAACAAAAATGTGCAAGGTAAAAAAAAAAAAAGCTAGAGGGTGAACCTATAGATTAAAAAGAGACTTAAGAGATATAAATAATTGTGATATATGGATTTTATTTAGATCCCAATTTGAACAAGTGAACTACAAGAAAAAGACAATTAAGGGAATATGTTCATTGACTAGATACTTAAGGATATTATGAAACTATTATGAAATATTTTAACATACAAAAAGTTGTGCTTTTTTCAAATTACTATCTTTTAGCGATCTGCACTTAAATATTTACAGAGGAAATTATACAAAATCTTGGGTTTGCTTTACAACAATCTGAGTGGCAGAGGGAAGAGAGCTGGAGGAAATGAAACTGGCTGTGAGTTGAAAACTGTTGAAGCTGGATGATGAGTATGAGGAGTTTCATCACCCCATTCTCTCTCCTTTTGATGTGTTTGAAATTTTCTATAATAAAATTTCTTAATTAGTTATAATGGGATAAAAAAATCCTCTTTACCATGGGAACAAAAATGTAAAACACCTAGGAAAATGGGTAATTGGTATAAGAAAATAAAACTTTACAACATTATTAAAAGGCACAATAGAAGACTTTAACAAATAAAAGTGCACCATTGGGTGGTAAATCCCATCATACAGAGACGATTTTTCTAACCCTAACTCTTCTCCATAATGTAGTCTAAGAATAAAATGCAATCCCAATAAAAATACAAAAGTGTTCTTATATGCCAGTAAGCTGATTCAAATAAAAAAAAAAAAAAAAGTAAGTACATATGATAATCCAGAAAATCAGGGATGATAAGGGGAAAGGGACAAACCCTAATATACATTAAAGTCTTATGAGACTAGTGCAAAGAAAAGATCAGTGGAAGGGAAAACAAAATTCAGAAATAAATCTAAAAATACAAAGTAACATAGCACAGAATATAGGTGGCATTTTAAATATGTGAAAAAAGATGTATTATTTAATAATGTCATTGAGTTAGTGATTAATCATCCAAAAAAAATTAAACTTGGACCTATACTACTAGAAATCGACATGTGATATAAAACACAAAAGCCATTAAAAAATATTTGTAAATCAGCTTATATAAATAGCAAATACTAAGCAAAGCAAAAGCAAAATCTTAAAAAAAAAATCCAAAGTCAAAAGACAAATCAGGGGAAAATATTATACCACACATCACAATTTCCGTAATATATAAAGAACTCTTACAATTAAAAAAAAAAAAAAAAGACTAACAATCCAGGAGGGAATCAGAGTATGGGATACAGATACAAATGGTCAGTCTGCCAAAAAGTAAATGCACATGACACTTAAACATGTGAAAAGATGTTTCAACTCACCAGTGCAAGTTCACAGCACACAGCACACTGGGTTTCCACCAGGGTGAGGAAACACTCATACATTCTTAGTGTGAGAATCATTTAAGTTGTTTAAAGGGAAATTTGACAATATTTCCAAATTTTAAAAGCACACACACTTTGACCCAGAAGTGTTGGTATAGAATTTATACTGTAGCTATACTCAAAATGTTGAAATGAAGTATGCACAAATTTACTTACTGCAATATTATTTGTCACAGCAAAAGGCTGAAGCATCATAAATGTCCATCAGCAGGGACTGCTTAATAAAATATAGTATACCCAGACAATGGGATACTATACCCCAGTTAAAAAGAATGAGGCAAGCCTTAACATACAATTTGCAAGGATCTTCTAACATATTTAATATACCAAAAATACTATTATATGAAAAAAGTCAAAGTGCAGAATAGTATACATACTATGCAGCCATTTAGTAAAAAGGAGACTAAAAGAATAAAAGAAACTGGTAGGTGTGGTTATTTTTTTCAATTTTGTAGCCTGAGTATGTGTTAACTCTTCAAAAATAACTTCCGATGGTTTTATGAAGATTAATTTTGTAAGATAATTTATGTGAAAGTCTTTGTAAACTTTGAAGTTCTGTGCAAATACAACTTAAATAAACCGCTGTTTACTGGGATTAGATCCTCACTTCCTGGGTTCAAGAACTGATTCACTTTCTGTATAGTTACTCAATATCTTGGAGTCTTGATAACTGAGTCTCAATTTCTTTCTCTCTGAACAATAATCCTTCCATCTTCATAGGAATTGCTATGAGGACCACTGAAGACAATTTATCTGAAAGTGCTTTGTAAACGACAAAGTTTTCAAAACTGTAAGTTGTCATATTTATAAAGTTAAAAGTTAAAATGTATGGTGTAAACTCTGAGTGACACAGGATTACAAAGATGGACAAGATCAGATAAATTAGCCCTGTACCGTCCAAAACGGTGGCCATTCCAATGTTGCTACTAGCACTTGAAATATGGCAAGTTCAAACTGAAATGTGCTGTAAGTGTAAAACAGACATCAGATTTTGAAGACCTAGTAAACAAGAATGTACAATATCTCATTGATGTAAGTTTATATAATATTTTTGAGATACTGAATTAAATTAAAACATCATTGAAATTAATAATTAATTGCACCTGATTTTTTATTTTTATTTTTTTAAATTTTTTTTAACATTTATTTATTTTTGAGACAGAGAGAGACAGCATGAACGGGGGAGAGTCAGAGAGAGAGGGAGACACAGAATCTGAAACAGGCTCCAGGCTCTGAGCAGTCAGCACAGAGCCCGACGCGGGGCTCGAACTTGCGGGCCGCGATATCATGACCTGAGCCGAAGTCGGAGGCTTAACCAACTGAGCCACCCAGGCACCCCGACACCTGATTTTTTAAATATGCCTACTAGAACACTTGAAGTTACATATGCAGCTTACCTTTTGCTGGACAGTCCTGGGCAAGACAGTTTAGGAGTGATTTGTTCAAGGCAAGATCTGGATTTGACCTGAAAGGAGGAATAAGGACTTGAAGAAACAGAGAAGTGACGAATTTCTAGCATTACTGGCAACATATGCCAACATACAGGACAGTCCTGTGCAGGGCTCAAATTCAGGCCTCAGTGAAGATGCTGCCTGAATGGTTGGAAGAAATCCAAATGAGACGAGGCAGAGTTGGATAAGCAGTTTGAGTCTAGATAATGACAGAGTTGGAGGATCAATCTGAAGTTTGCATCTCACTGGGAGTGTTTGTAAAGCAGGCTCGGTAAAGCAAGTTGAGGCAGGGAATAATGCCTGCCAAGCAAGGTTTTACCTACAGTCCACTTGTTATTATCCCGTTGCAGTATATATGTTCACTGTGTTTGCTCTATACCCAGACTATCCGGATTTGGGATGGTTCACTATTAATGAAGAAGAAGGATATGAGGAAGAGAAAGAGCTAAAAAGGGAGTCCCTATTTATTGGAACTTAGAGCACTGTGCTAGGCATAGGCATAGTATGTACATATGCTACCCCACTTGTTCTCGTACAATCCTATGGGAATCTGAGCATTGTCTCCATTTTACATAAGGCAAGATCATTCAGATATAAGTTGTCAGAGGTCATTCCAGTTATTCCATACAGGACTAGCACTGAAGGCCAGTTCTGACTGACCAATTCTCACTATACAATGCTGCCTATTAGAAAGAAAAAATAAAAGGTGAACGACAAACCATGCTATTGAACATATTTCTTCACTTCCAAGCCTACATAGTAAAAGTGTGAAAGGAGGAAGGGATGCAGATTTTCAATGAAATCCTGGTGGCTTTGAATAATGAACATTCTACTCCTAGCTCCATGACTATTAATAAATAAGACTTAAATGAATTCATGCATTAATATATCTGGAGTGAAATGGCAAATTTCAAATGAGGCTTTTAAGCAGATTGAGGATTTGTTGTTTTTTAAACTGACCACACATTTACTGAGAAATTTAGAGTAGGGTGATATCACTGTGGTTCAGATTTTGAATCTCTGTGGGGGGAAATGGGGGAGGGGGATGGAAGAACCGGAAAACATGCCATCAAGTGACTGTGGGAGGGGAAGAAGTCGTTTCTCTCATATTCTTCCTAAAGAGGTTACAAGAAAGTGAGCAGTTTAATATCCAAGGAAGAAATAAGGTATAGATGAAAGTTAGAGTCTAAGATAGTAGGGGTGGCACGGGGAGTTATATCTACCTGGTATCTCCTTCCCCTTAGGGGAAGGGTCATGACTTCCATGTTCATGAATTTCTAATCTAGAAGATATCCATGCAAAACAAAGACAATACGCTTATGGATCAACATAGTCTCTGCAAGGAAGGGACGTGTCTGATCAAGCTGTCAGAAACCACCCAAAGTCTCTCAGCGTGTGCCCCTTTGCTGTTCTAGAAGCTGTGTCAGTTCTTTGAACAAACTTTATTTTTTCAGGCAACTCACCAAATGGTGATGTAAACCTCGAAGGCTGACAAGTTGGATCCCAGTTCTAGCTTTTTCTCAGAAAACTTTGCTTTGTCGGTTAGAACAACTTTTAGAGGATGCAGACAAGACTTTTATTAACTGGGATAATAATTGGCAGCACCAGAAAGTTAGAGCAAACCCAAGTTCTGGAGAGTTAACTAGATGTCAGAAACAAGTCTCTGCTCACAAAGGACATAGAATTTAATAAAATATATACAATCAAATACTACTACAAGATAGCATAAAATAAAAGCACATGAATAGTATAAACAGAAGCAGATCACCACAGTATTGGAACAAGGAGAATAGAGATAAGAGCCATTATCTGATTCCATGTAAAATTCCATCTTGAACCACTAGAAGCTAAGAAGGGAGCGTTAGTTCTTGCTGCTTCTTCTGATGCCTTTGATGTTGGAATCAAGATAAATTATAGAAAATAGATTTTTATAGCTCTTCCAGAAAAATTCTCTTAATTATATGTATGATTAGATGTGTCCGCATACTATAAACTCAGAGGATAGACTCCTAATTGTGAAAAACAATATTAAAACTAATGTATGAATTAATAGTTGTTTCTTTTTATTGTATTAAATTTGCAAGGAAACAAAAATAAATGAAACAAACAAAAACTCTGAGGATTAAAAACAGAATGACAGCTTGGTTCGCATATCTTATTTCTCTATTCCACATGTATAATAATTCAGATCACAATAAGAATCTTCACTTTGTAGGCTATATAGAATGCAAAGAATACATTCCTGAGTAGTGCAAATGAAGAGGTGGGCAACAAAGTGAAATCTTGTTTGCATCGTCCTGCAAATTTGGCATTCAATTTTCCAACAGGGAAAAAATGTAATTTCAATTCCTTAATGCTGTGAATAAAGTTTGACAGCTGTGAAACTGACTTATATCCTGATTTTGCTTACACAGTCACATAATCTATCCCTTATGCTAGGAAATCTAGGTGGTAGAAATGATCAGTATTTCAGATACAATTCAACAGGAGTGTGTGGTAAGGTAAATGGACAATATAACAAGTTGTTTCCTACAAAGATATTCTGAAGCATTCTTTGAGATAGTACCAGAGGAAAATGTTTTACTTTTTATTTTTAAAAAAATTTTTAATGTTTTATTTGTTTTGAGAGAGAGAGAGAGAAAGAGAGAGAGAGAGAGAGAGAGAGTATGAGCAGGAGAGGGGCAGAGAGAGAGGGAGACACAGAATCTGAAGGGAGGGGGCTCGAACTCATGAGCTGCGAGATTATGACCTGAGCCGGAGTTGGATGCTTAACTGACTGAGCCACACAGGCACCCCAAAAATGTTTTAAATTTTGGAGTTAATGCTCTTTTGGCTAGCCATTTTAAAAACAATCTTATGGGGAAATGTTCACTCATATTATTAATAAAATCAGGGCAATTATAAACAAAATATATTTGTTGCCAAACAAATTAGCTAAGATTGTTTTTAATGAGGATACCAATGCTGTGAAAGTATAACGTAGTGGGCATTTTCATACATTGCTGATGTGAGCATTCATTGGAACACTTGTTTTCCAAAGCAATTTAATGACACATATCAAAAGTCTTTAAAGCATTCAAGCCCTTTGATTCACTATTCCTACTTCTGGGAATCCTCTTATAAAAAAAAATAGAAATGTTGTAGAAATTTTATGAACAAAAATCTCACTAATGGAATAAAAGTCCTTCCCTTCAGTCTGACTGAAACAATTTAGGTCATGTACTCACCACTGGATCACGCACAATGCCCAGAGCATATTCAGACAAGCTAAGACTGAGTTTCTGAGCCAGCCATCAGAAGGAAAAATGGGAAAATCAAGACTGGCCTAGACTAATCACTAATGACCCCCAGAGCTGGAGTCAGTTCCTGGAACTATGTTTCTGTTACACAATGGGAGAGGAGTTGAATGCGTGATAGGAGCTGACCTCCTTGGCCACCACATCTGGTCCTCCAATTTTCCCCACTTCAGTGGCCCCTGGATCTGCCAGCTTACTTAAGTTGATAAAATGGAATCATCCCTCATAGTCCCCTTTTCCTTGTTCCCCATATCCAGTGCAACACTAAATCCTATTATTAGGCAGAACTGTGTGAAATTCCCAGTACGTGATATCTTTGACTTACAAAGTTCTACCTGCAAAATATTTCTCAAATCCACTCATTTTTTTCTTCTCCACTGTACCACGCTACTTGAAGCCACCCCATTCTTCACAAAGACAACTGCTATGCCAACCTAACCAATCTTATTTCCGCTCATCTGCATTCCTCCTTTTAAAGCTCATCAATGGGTCCCTATGGCTCATAGAAAACACCGCAAACTTCTTAGCCAGGCTGTGGAAGCCCTGCATCTTCACACTCTTGCCTAGAAATCTGGTCTCCTTTGAGGTCACTCTCCCCATCACACTCTGTGCTCCAGATTCACTGATCCCATCTTCCTCTCTCATATCCCTCCTGCCATGTCCTCTGCCTGGAGTGCTTCCCCCTCACTCATCAACTTGCCAGTTCTACACATCTTTCCTATTTCCACCTCAATTTACCCTCTCAAACCAGCCTTTCCTGATTTCCCAACCTAGTTTATTACCCGCCCCAGCCCCCAGTTATTCTCTCATAATGACCTACTTGTTTCCTTTCTGGAAACAATTTTTAGTTGCCCATTTATTTTGTTGTTGTTATTGTGTACTTGTTTAATACTCTCTTTCTACTACACTGGAAAGTTTTTTGTTTGTTTTGTCTTTTTTGTGTCTTTTTTGTTTGTTTTTCATTATTACTGGGGACAAGACACACTTTTTTTTAAATTAAATTTATTTATTTTTGGGAGAAAGAGTGAGAGAGAGTACAAGCAGGGGAGGGGCAGAGGGAGAGGGAGAGAGAGAATCTCAAGCAGGCTCCATGCCCAGCACAGAGCCTGACAGTGGGGCTCAACCTCACAACTATGAGATCATGACCTGAGCCAAAATCAAAAGTCAGACGCTTAACTAACTGAGACACTCAGGCACCCCCATAGTAAACTTTCAATAAATATTTGTTGAATGAATAATTGTATGATAAACAAATAAATCAATAGGCTAGATTAAAATGTTGATAGGAAAAAATAGGCTATAAAATTGTGTGGCCACTATTATTACAACTATTTTGTTGGACCAAACACTAAAGAAAGAAAGGCTCAGAAAGAAATAAAACAAAATGATAATAGAAGTTGTTTGGATGATGGGATTATGAGTAATTTGAATTCTTATCTCTTTGCTTTTCTGTACTTTCAAATTTTCCTTAAGGAGTATCTAAAACTTGAAAATTACATATTTTAGAACTTTGAGAGCAATCTTTACTTCCTCTATAATTCTCCTTACAAACATGAATTTTTGATCTCTCAATATTTAAGTTGTTCTATACAAATTTTTCCAGCATATATAACCAATTTCCCTCATTATGGCATATAGAATTTGAAGAATATACAGGGAGATTCTAAATGGAATCCTTGCTCTATATGGATACATGAGAAGAGAGTCATTAATTCCTTGTTCCATAGTGTAAAGAAAAGTAATTTGATTACATAAAAATCTACATGGCATTGTCTATTATAATAAATAATAGATAAATGTGTATATGTCATATATGAATAATATATAATTACCCATTTTTCCATATATGTTGGTGTACTTGACATTTCCTAGCAGTTTCATGCACATAGGTCTCTGAAACTCCATCATTGGGACTTTCAGAAATCAGTGTAATCATCAGTAAAGATCACTGATTATTTCTTGAATAAATTCTCTGTTCATCCCCACCAAATATTCCAGAAACCTTCCCTTCACTCTGACGTCTCCACTTTTAAAATATCAGATGTGTTCATATAATAAAAGGGGAACGCAAAATTCTTTCACTTTCCAACATATTTCAAATCCATACACTTCTTGTCTCATATCTCCATCCCACCTTCACCCCTCTAATCCAGGCCACTGTCATCTCCAACCTGGACACAGCTACAATCCCCTAACTGGTTCCTTCCATCCATTTAAAAACAAACCACCACCACCAACAACAACAGCAACAACAAACACCTTTATTAGGATACAGTTTATAGAAAATACAGCACACCTATTTGGTCATACATTTCAATGAGTTTTGACAAATCTATATCTCCGTGGACTCACCACCACCACTATAAAGATGTAAAACATTTCCATCACCCCAAATATTCCCTTATGCCCCATCCTAATAAATCCATTGTATGGAAATGCCACATTGTTTATTCATTCTTTCTTTATGGACACAAAAGTCATTTCCAGTTTTCTGGCTATTGTGAATACATTTGCTACCAACATTCATGTATTAGTCTTTGTGTAGACATGTTTTAATTTCCAATGGGTAAATACATAGAACTGCTGAATCATATGCTACATATATTTTTAACTTCATAAGAAACTGCCAACTGTTTTCAAAAGTGGGTGTAACATGTTGCATTTGACCAGCAATGTATAAAAATTCCAGTTACTGAGGTGCCTGGGTGGCTCAGTCAGTTAAGCACCTGACTCTTGATTTTGGCTCAGATCATGATCTCACATTTGTGAGATCAAGCCCCAAATCGGACTCCATGCTGGTCATGGAGGCTGCTTAAGATTCTCTCTCTTCCTGTCCCTCTGCCCCTCCCCTGCTTGCTTGTGCTCTCTCTCTCAAAAAAAAAAAAAAAAAAAAAAAAAAATCCAGTTGCCAACATCCTTACCAACATTTGGCATTGTCAATCTTTCCAATTTTAGCTATTCTGAAATGTGTATATTGATACCTTATTGTGGTTTAAATTTACAATTCCCTAATGGCTAAAGATGTTGAGCACCTTTTTATGTGACTATTAGCTATTTATATATCTTTCTTTGTTAAGTGTTTTTCAAATATATTGCCCATTTTAAAAACTGGGTTATGTGTCTACTTATAATTGAGTTATAAGGTTTTTGTTTGTTTATTTGAGTTATAAGTTTTTAATGTGGTTTAGGTACAATTACTTTGGCAGTTATATGTATTGTAAATATGTTCTCCCAGTCTTTGATATGAACATTTATATTCGTGAGAATATTTTTCAAAAAGCAGAAGATTTTAGTTTTGATGGAAGTCAATTTATCAAAATTTTCTCTTATAGTCCATGCTTTTTGTGTCCTAAGAAATCTTTGCCTACCTCAAAGATGTAAAGATTTTCATCTATATTTTTTCCAGGAGTTTTATAGGTTTTGCATTCCCATAAAAATTTTAGAATCTGGGGGCACCTGGGTGGCTCAGTCAGTTAAGTGTCCAACTCAATTTCTGCCCAGGTCATGATCTCAACAATTTGTAAGTTTGAGCCCTGCATTGGCCTCTGTGTTGACAGTGTGGAGCCTGCTTGGGATTCTCTCTCTCCTTGTCTCTCTGCACCTCCCCTGCTTGTGCTGTCTCTGTCTCTCTCTCAAAATAAATAAAAAATTTAAAAACATTTTAGAATCTGGTTGGAAACTTTTACCAAAAAAAAAAAAATTCTGCTAAAATTTAATTGGCATTGTGTTGAATAGATCACTTTGCAGAGAACAGCTATCCTACAAATATTGAATCTTCCCACCCATGAATCTGGTATCTCTTTTCACTATTAAATCTTTTTTTAATTTCTCTGAGTGATGTTTGACAGTTTTTATCGTAAAGATGCTGTACTTATTTTGTTAAACTTATCCCTATGTATTTCATACTCTTTGACCCCTTGTATTTGGTATTTTTTAATTTCAACTTACAACTGTCCATTGCTAGTATATAAAAGTACAATTGATTTTTTAGACTGGTTTTGTATTCTGCATCCTTGCTAAAACTTATTAGTTCTGGTAGCTTTTTGTAGATTTCTTAAGATTTTCTTTGAACATGGGGGCACCTGGGTGGCTCAGTCCATTAAGTATCTGACTTTTGGTTTTGGCTCAGGTCATGATCTCATGGTTCATGAGTTCGAGCCCTGTGCTGACAGCACGGAGCCTGCTTGGGATTCTCTCTCTCCCTCCCTTTGGGCCCCTCCCTGATTGCTCTCTCTCTCACACACACACACAAAATAAATAAATTAAAAATTTTTTTTCTTTGTATACAATCACATTGTTAGCAGATAGAGAATTCTTTCTTCCTTTACAATGTATGTGTCGTTTATTTGTTTTTCTTGCCTTTTTGCAGTGACTAGAACCTCTAATATTGAACATAAATGGTGAGAGTGGGCATCCTTGCCAAAATTTAGTAAGAAATCATTCAGTTTTCAGAAATAATCATGTTAACTGTTAGGTTTTCAAGAATACTCTATCAGGTTGAAGAAGTTCCCTTCTACTGCTAGTTTGCTGCAAGTTTTTATCCCAAATGGGCATAACATCATTTTGTACATTATTGAATTCTACTTGCTAATATATCGTAAGGGTTTTTGCAGTCATGTCTGTGTGGTATACTGGTCTTTAGTTTCTCTTTTTTTTGTCATTCCTTTATCTAGTTTTGGTAGAGAAGCAAACCTGGTCTCAAAAATTATTTGTAAAGTGGCCCCCTCTTCTCTCTTTCCTGAATGATTTTGTATAGAAATGGTGTTTCTTTCTTAAATTTGAATAGAATACACCATTATAATTATCTGGGTCCAGTGTGTGTGTGTTTCTGTTTGAAAGTTTTTAATTACTAACTCAGTTTCCTTAATGCAGATAGGACTCCTCAGATTTTCTATTTCTTGAGTAAGTTTTAGTAAACTTTCAAAGAATTTTCCCTTTTGACCTAAGTTTTCTAATTTATTGATATGATTTTCAAAAATTTTCTGTATTCTTTTAATATCAATAAGATCTGTGGTAATGCCACTTTTTGCCCATCAGTCTACCTCCCATTTTAACAGTTTTATTGATTTTTCAAAATACCAACTTTTGGTTTCATTTTGTTTTCTCTATTTTTTTTCTCAATTGTATGGGCTTTCTCTTTCCTTTCTTCTACTTGTTTCAGGCTTAATTTGCTTTTTGTCTTTCTAGCTTCTTAAGATAGAAGCACATGATTTGCAATGCTTTTCTTTTTTCCTTATAATTTCTATTTCCTCATTACATCTTATGTTTTCCTTTATACTCTGGGTCATATTTATAATAATTTACTGTTCTTGTCTGCTAATTCCATTATCTCTCTTATTGCTATGTGTGTTTCTATTTATTTTTCTTGGTTTATGGGTCACAGTTTCCACTTCCTTTGTATGTCTAGTAATTGTTTAATGATTGCTGGACACTTTGAATTGAATGCTGTCCAATGCTAGATTTTGTACTGCTTTTAGGACTGTTGGGCTTTGTTGGTAGACAGTGAAGTTATTTGTAAATTGGCTTAATCTTTTGAGGCTTATTATCATGTTCTTTTAGGGTGGGTATAACGTAGCTTTTACTCTGGAGCTGAGTTTATGCTATTTCTAAGGCATCGTTCTTTTGGGGTCCCTGTTAAATACCACAACTATTTAATAAAATCTCTCCTCTTTGGCTGAAGGGAATTAGGACAATTTGCAGCTCTGTTTGAGCTATGGAAATTACTTGTATTACTCGTATTGACAGTGTTTTCTTTGAGATTTGTTCTTCCTTGGCTTTACAGGGTTCACCCTATGCATGTGTGTATTGATACTGATACTCAGCCAAAGACTCAAGGGAACTTTTATGCAGATTGCTTCCTGAAACTTTGATCTCTTTCTCAACTCCGAAAAATTGCTGACCTATATTTGAGCTCCTGCTTCCTGCACCTAAGACTGGAAATTACCTCCATGTAGAAAGCTTTAATGATGGTAGGGCTTACATCATTTGTTTCCCTTCTCTCAGGGATTACAATCCTGTGCTGCCTGTTGGATAATATCTGAAAATAGTTGTCTCTTATATTTTGTCCAGTTTTGTCATTGTTTATAGGGGAAGCATAATTTCAGATCCTATTTAATCCTCATAGCTGGAAACATAAATTTCTTCTCTCCACTTCTGACATCTGCCATTCATTCTCCATACTGTAGCCAGAGTGATTCTCTCAACACAAATCTGATCATATCAACCCCAAGCTGCAATGAAGAAGGCCGTACATGGTCTCATCCCTACCTACCCTGTAGCATAATTTGTCTCCATTCCACAATTTCTACTTTATGGTCTAGCATTACTAAATTACTTCCAGTGATATGCTATGCTCTCTCTCACATCCAGACCATTGCAAATATTCTTCTCTTGGTTTAAAATACATACATATCCTGTACCTCACATATACATTATCCCTAATATCTACTTGTCCTTCATAATTAATTTCTGTTTGTTTTTCAGAGAGGTCTCCTACAAAACTTAGAGTTGGTTTTACACCTGCCTAACACTGTAAGAATATCCTGTATTTGCCTTACAATAGCCCTCATCATTTCATTATAATTACTTATTTAATATATCTTCTTCATTACCCTGTTAAAGCCAAGTGAAAGTTCAACATCTCTCTCACTAAATCTGTTAAATCTCCAGTGTCTAGTATAGCAGCTGGCAGAGTAGATATCAACAAATATTTGATGAATAAATTAATGAAAACATAAGGTAATTAGCCAAAGAACTGATGGGGGGGTGGGATGATGGAGAGATAGAAGAAGGAAACAAACAACAAAATGAATGTTCAAAAAACAGAAGGATCTTAAGGTCGACACTTCCATTTTGTTGATGCCATGGGTCAAATTTTTCAGATGTCATTTAATTCCTCATTTTGTTTTGCCTGTGTCAACAGAGACACTAAGATGAGAATGGTTCTCTCCCAGAACCAAGAAGACTCAGGGTAAATGTTTTTCCATAATGGAGTTATCAGAAACAATCATGATGAACAAGTTTCACAATAATTGAGGGTAATACCTGATGATTCTATTACTCTGTCTTGGGTAATTCCATGGAAGAGGGAGAGCCATTATTCCTTAACCTGTTTTTTTGTCACCACTGTTGTTTTAGTGTCAAGGTAAAAGAATGTCCACAGACCTGATATGATATTCATCATCCTAATGAACAAACAAAATGTGAACAAATAAAATTAGGTTGTGGCAATCAAAGATCCAGGAAAGAATGTTTAGAAGAATTGAGAGATTCCATGTTTCATAGAGAAAAACTATGCAGAGGTTGTAACATTTTAATTCAAAAGTTGTGATCCATTGCCTGAAACATAGAAGTGACCTGCTCATTTGTCCTCATTCAGTCTTTATCATTTATCACTTTACCAAAAAATAAAATTTACTCCCATCTGTAGCCTGGATTCCCACAGCATGCATTTCAGCACACTAGGGCTGCTTATGCTCCTTGACCTACCCTATTTACCACTCCAATGTCCAGCTCTGGGCCAGCCTCGTGTCCTCAAAGTCATATTGGACATTTCTCTGGTAATCATCTCCTCTCCAGCTAACATCTTTAACCCTTTCACTGATTAACAGGAACAAGTCACCCAACTCTGGGGACTCAGTGCACTCCAGAGCCATGTTATTGACCTCAAAGGGCTTCCCCAGTGCTGCTCAGCGGTTCTTAATTCATTTTGTAATGCTCTGTTGCATTCCACACTTGCAGAATCTTCAAACCGTGGGATTTTGTAAATACCTAGAACCTAGAGTCCAGAAAATCCAAATTCTTTATTTTATAAATAAAAAATAGAAGAAAGGCCAAGATAGAAAATCACATAATTAATGATAAAGGTCTGACTATAATCCTGAAAAGGTAAACTCTAACTCCTTATCCCACTCAGTTCACCTGTGCCCTGACACTTCAAAGCCTGGGCTTTCATTTTAATGCCCATTCCACCGACAAAAATAAGTCACATAGCAAAAACTCCCTCAATTTCCCCAATCTCTCTCTACCCCAACATGGTAGGGTGAAAAGAATATTGCCAGAAAGACCAAGATCCAAATTTCAGGTCTGTCATTTACTACCCATGTGATCTCAGGGAAGTTACTAAACCCATTTTGGCGTAAATTTCTTTACTTGTTAAGCAGCAAAAATAGACTGGCAATCTACCCTGTAGGGTTTTTGTGAGGGTCTGAGTGAATGAGTGTAAAACAAATGGCTGACAGATCGATGGTCAACGATGGCCGCTATTTTTATTTTAGCTCTTTTAGCATACTTTTCTCTCCACCTGCAAACTTGTCCTTATCTATACCCACACCTTCCTCCTTCCAAACTCCTTCCCTCACAAGTGTGGTTTTCATCTTCCTCCTCTGAGAACCCCTTTCCATCTGGCTTCTCACCTGCTCAGAACTCCCTTGGCCTTGACAACACCCTTAGGAGAGAGGTTGCCGTAGAGTGGTTCCAACTGGGGAGCAGGGAAAAAGCAAGTGACAGGTCCTGGACACGGTGGATATTTGACAACACTAAGGGAATTTTGATATGCCTTCTTCCAACCACTTTGGAGAAATTTTGTCTTATTGAATAACAAGTATCTAGTTCTTTTATTCCATTTACCACCAATTTCTGGGGGTGGGGGGAGGGCAAGGGGTGTAAGTAATAAACCTATATATGCCATTTAATCATTGCTCAGTTACTATAATGCCTGGATAACTTGTTAAAACATGAATTTCTAGATCTCAACCCTAAAGTTTTCACTGAGTCTGGATTTGGGCTGAGAATTTTATTTCTAACAAGTTCTCAGGTGCTACTGGAGTCCTTATTCAGGGACACCATGAGAACCACTGCTCCACAGCCTTGTTACTTTAAGTGTGGTCTGTGAACCAGCTCCACCGTCCTCACCTGGGAGTTGTCTCAAATGCAGAATGCAGGACCCGCCCCACTGACCCAGAATCTGCATTTTAGTAAGATGGATGTGATTCATACACACATTAAAGTCTGAGAAACACTGCTCCGGACCAATGGTTCTCAATGCTCAATAAATGTTAAAATCACAGGGAAGGTGTTGTTTGTTTGTTTGTTTCAAATACTGATTCCTGGACCCCAACCCTGAGATTCTGATTTAGTTAGACTGGAATGGGGCCCCAAGCATTAGTATTTGTTAAATACCTGGGAATTTTGTTACAGTGCAGATTTGGACTGAAGGGGGCTAAGGTGGGGCTGGGTTCTACATTTCTAAAAAGCTCCCAGATGATGTCACATTTGTGGGTTACATTACACTTTAAGTAGCAATCCATTCCAGAAAGGGCCATCAGCTCTCTCCTACTTCCCAGAGTCAACCACCTTTTTTCAACTCTCATTCATCTTCAGCTCTCTGCAGCTGTTATCCATTCTTCCTGCCTTAAAACACTGTTTCTCACCTTTGACTGCAAATTGCCATCACCTAAAAAGCATTAACAACTACTGATTCCTGGGTTCCACCCCGAGATTCTGATGTAACTGGCATGGGAGGCAGCCTGGGAACTAGAATGTCTACTTTCCCCTGATATTCCTGATGGGAGCAGAGTTGAAGAAGCACTGGTTTAAAACCATTGCTTGCCATATTCCTGAGATATAGCACTATTCTATATTTTCTCCTACCTCTTGATAACTTCTTAGTATCTGTCATTTGGCTACTTGCTTTTTTTTAGTTAAAACATTTTTTAAATGTTTTATTTTTGAGAGAGAGAGCACAAGCAGGAGAAGAGCGGGGGCGGGGGAGCAGAGGATCTGAAGCAGGCTGGGTGCTGATAGCAGAGTAGCCCAATGCAGGGCTTGAACTCATGAATCGTGAGATTATGACCTGAGCCAAAGTCAGACACTTAACCAACTGAGCCACCCAGGAACTGCTGTCACTTGCTACTTTTTTTATTATTCTGATGGCTTTCATCCATCACTACTCTAGTAACATTATTCTTTATATGTTTATGAAAACATGACTTCTACTAAAGCTCCCCAATTCTGCCTCTCTTGATGTCTACATTTGAGTTACAAGTCTATTCATTCTCATAGTCACCCAGACTCAAAACTAGACAGGTGGAAACATCCAGACAGAGCTTGATTCCTCTTTCTGATGCTTCTGCCCTGCTCAGCCAGCGGCCAGCTGTTTCTTCTCCTTTCCTTGGATGTCTCTCCTGCATGGCTTTTCACTTCCATTTCCACTCATGGCTGCTTCCAGCCTTCATGGTCTTTTGTGGCTACTACCATAGTCTCCAAAATATCTCTACTTCTCACTTCTCCCCCCTGACTCAGTTTACACATCTTGACCATGGAGCCAATTCATCATCCCACCTCTATGGCATCTATGAACATCCCATTGAAGTAGCATTCTCAGGGGATCCCATCATGGGAATGCTACAATTAATTATTTTACAAAATAATGTCTCCTCCCTGACACACATGCCCAGCCTGCCTTCTCTGGTGCCTTTCTTTTCTTCATGGCACTTGTCACCTTCTAACTTCATATTATTTGTTTGTTCTGTTTATTATTAAGTGTCTGTCTCCTACCATTAGAGTATAAGCTACATAAGGGCAGACAATTTTGTCTCTTTTGTTCTTTGACTTGTCTCAAGAACCTAGAAAACCTCTGGCACTCAATTGTTATTTGCTGAATAAATTAATAGGTTTCAACGATAGTCAGCAATGTAGATATCAGTTAAATATTCATAAATTAGCTAAGTCCTGCTACCAGAGTTAGGAGCTCCCTGGCAGGACCCCCTCAAGCCCTTGTCCTCCCTGCAGACAACTCTGGGCTTCAGGGGGTGGGAGGGTGAAGAAAGGGTGGGAAGTAGAGGTCAATGGGGAGGGACAGAGGAGAGTGGGAGAACAGTCCTCAGACAAGCCGGTCAGAAAACTGATTTTTGCAGGCCTTTGTTTGGTTGTTCCCTATCCCAGTCCGTCTATAAGATGCGGAAGTCCCTTGTCTGGTCACTATTCAGGCCTGATGCAAACTGCAGAGGGTTGCAAGTACTGGACAAGGGCTAACCTACCAGCTGAGAAACGCTCTACAGGCAAAAGTGACTTCTTCAGGGCCTCCCTGAATCAAGGACGCGGCAAGCAATCTTTCTTCTCCGAGATTAACCTGGCCTAGAGCCACAGTAAACACCCAATCTCCCTTACAGGGAGGAAAGATTAAATATCTGATTAAAATTTTTGGCTGCTAATTTATTGAACTTGGATAGATGGACCGTTTGGAAGTCATGTGACTTTCCCTGTGTGTCTGCCTCTGTTGTTCCATGGAGCGGGGTCATGGGCTCCGTGTGGGCGGGTGGGGACTGGTAGGCCAAGGGGTGCTTTCTTGGGCCACCTCTGGACACTCAGGGGCCAGCTCTTTTGGGCCGGTTAGTTCAGGAATGTCCTCATCGACCATGGCAGTGAGAGGTCTCAACCTCTCACTCTGTTCTTGTCGCTTTGTAGATTGGCTCATTTCAATCCTCCCCCACCTATTGTTCTGAGCCGCCCAGCAAAATGATGTCATGGGCAGTTTAAAAGTATACAGGAAGTCTTCAAAGCTGAATGACTTCAATATACTTTATTCCGTGGACTCCTGCTGCTGGCTGTCTATAGAAACCCTGACCCCACAGGCCTCAAGGAGGCAGCTGTCCATTGAGAGACCCTCTCCCCCTGCAACAACATTTTCTCCCCCACCTTAGGGCCTCTGTGCCCACTCCTCACCTGCATCCCAGAGCCCTGGACATAGGCCAGCACCAGAAGGAAGAAGGGAGGCTAGGAGGAGAGCCAGAGGGGTAAGGAGGTCAAAGGGAGATTTCTCAAAAAAACAGAGGCCCAGGACTCCTAGGAGAACCAAAGGTCACCTTTACTGGCCTTTGGATAATAGTCAGTCTGGCAGAGTTGCCAGTCATGGCAATGTCCTCACAGAGGGCAAAGTGACAGCAACCACAAGGGACTTGCCTCTACTTGCGAACAGCAGCAAGGCTGCCTTGAGACTGCTGCCCAGTGATTTTGAGTAAAGTTAAACAGATGGCAGTTTGTAACAGGGTAATAATAACAAATATATGTGCAGGGCTTTAAAGTTTACACAGCAGGCTTTTATGTATCTATTATTGTAAGCGGCCATCACAAAATCCTCATGAGGTATTAGCTCCCTTTTAACAACAGAGATCAAACACATAAAGCAGAGGGGCACCTGGGTGGCTCAGTCTGTTGTGTGTCCAACTCTCGATTCCAGCTCAGGTCCTGATCCCAGGGTTGTGCGATCGAACCTGTGTCCTGCTGAACATGGAGCCTGCTCTCCCTCTGCCCCTTTCCCCCACTCTCTCTCTCTCCCACACACAAAAAAAATAATAATAATTAAAAAAAAAAACATAAAGCAGAGTCTTTTTCTTGTTTTTACTTACACAAGGTCACCCAGATGTCAAGGGTGGAACTGGACTCAAGTCCAAATCTGACCTACTTCACAGCCCTCCACTTTGTGCTGGAATTGGGGTCCTAGCTTCCTTTCCTTATTCCTACTTTTTATAGAAATTGCCCTAGGGGCTCCTGGGTGGCTCAGTCAGTTGGGCGTCCGACTTCGACTCAGGTCGTGATCTCATAGTTCGTGGGTTCGAGCCCCGCATCAGGCTCTGTGCTGGCAGCTTGGAGCCTGGAGTCTGCTTCAGATTCCTTGTCTCCCTCTCTCTCTGCCCCTCCCTCGCTTGCAGTCTGTCTCTCTTTCTCTCTCTCAGAAATAAATGAACACACAAACTGCCCTCAACGAGCCTTGGAGCGGCTAGCTAGTTGGTAGTGTTGTTCCATCTTATGGAACTACCAGAACTTTCCTTTGCCGGCCCATAAATGACAGTTTGTGCTGGCCCTGGTGCGTTTGCCTATCTCTGCCTGCTCAACCTTCCAAGTTTGGAGAGAACTGATTTCACATGTCCACAGACTGGCCCTTGTGGTGAGGCTGGGAATTGTCTTCTCGTTATTACAGACCCTGGAGACACTGCAGTTCAGTGATGCTGGCGGTGAGGTAAGTAAATGTACCCAGAACAAGGTGCGTGACTTTCCAAAGGCATTTTCCACTAACACATAAGGCAGAGGTCTTAATCTGAGGTCTATAGACAGAATTTCAGGGGTCTGTTGAGAAATATGGAAGAAAGTTACATCTTTCTTTTCATTACCCTTAACTAAAATTTAATTTCTCCAATTATGAATACACACTACATTAGTATTACAGCCGTCCATTTTGAAACCACAAAGTTTTCAAATCACATTTCAGTTGTAGCAGATAACTCAAAATATCATTTATGCTCATCACTACTTGGAATTATGGCAATTAGGCCTGCTGTTAAGTCTTGTTATTTATTATATTACTAAAGGGAAGCATATATTTTAATATCACAAATTTATTGTTCAGACATTTTGATCATGCAGGCTCTTACCTGCACAGAAGGAACCCGACCCGCTTTCAACATCCTTATCTTCACCTGGCCCTAATTATTTCTTGAAGTCCCTATAGATATTTCAGACTATATTTCCACATAATTGGCTTCCTTTGTAATGCTAATGTATTTTATGCATTTAAGAACATTATTCTCTGGGGCACCTGGGTAGCTCAGTGGGTTAAGCCTCTGACTTTGGCTCAGGTAAAGAGCTCAGGGGGTGATCTTACAGTTTGTGAGTTCGAGCCCCACCACAGGCTCTGTGCTGACAGCTTGGAGCCTGGAGCCTGCTTCAGATTCTGTCTCTCTCTCTCTCTCTCTCTCTCTGTCTCTGCCCCTCTCCTGCTTGCACTCTGTCTCTCTCTCTCAAAGATATCTCAACATTTTTTAAAAAATTAAAAAATAAAAGTTTAAAAAAAAAAAGAACATTATTCTGATAAAGAGTCCATAGGCTTCCCCAGACTGCCAAAGGAGCCCATGTCCCAATACAAGGTAAAGAGCCCCAGATGTCATTTCACTGGAGTTGGAAGGTTTAAGGAGTATAAGAGGCTTGGTAACTTGACCTTCCCACCATCTGCTGGGACTTCACTCTGGGAAGATGGAACATGATGGCCAACAAGTCAGGGCCATGTCCAGTGAGGAACTGAGGCCTTGTGGGAGGCAGTGCTCACTGGATATCTTGCCGGGCTGCTGTCCAGGCTGCTTCACACCTTCACATGTACCTCAGGAACTGTATCTTCCATCTGTACCACCACTAGTGCTCCTTCTCATGAAGTCTCACATTAGCACTCTGAAAGTTTCGTTTTGTGTTTTGTGGCTACACAGTCACACTAGTCACCCCCACGTCTTTGCCTCTGGCTATCTCGCTAACTTTAGAGGAAGTAGGGTCAGGATGAGCTGTTCTATGTATAGTTATCAAGCCTGATTTCATAGAACATTTAAGTGGCAACGGTGCACCAGACATTATACAACATGGCAGCCAACTTGAGACCTCTCCGTGGCCCTCAATGTGGAGAGTAGTCAAGCCAGGGGTCAGGAGGGAACTGCACTGTTGGAACTAGAGGGTATGCACAGTCATGAGTGATTTTACCCAACCTATCTGGCCTAGGTGGTGTGATCCCACAAGACACTAACACTCACTGTACACCAGCCATGTTATTCTGGATTCTCAATGCTCATGTAACTAGAGTAACTCCAGCCCTTCCCTGTCTATGAAGACATGGCTAACTCTCAAGGGCTTGTGGCCTCAATCAACCTGCATGGAAGGAATCCAACCCCTTTTCAAGATCCTTTTCTCTATCCAGCCCTAATTATTTCCTGAAGTCTCTGGGATGTTTCAAACATTCTTGTGAATCAGTCTAGATTGAATCTTGGTTACCACCCCTGTAGCCTGACACAGGAATCCAGGCCTCTCTTTACTGCTGACCTTGCTGCCCCATGCCACTAGGCTGTGGCCACCCCATACTCCTGCTGATCTCTGCTTCCCCTGATTGAGGATCAGTTCTTGGCTACCAGTCTCAATCCTCCAGGCATTTGGCTACCAGCAGCTGGCTGCAAAAGGTGAAGAGCTCCCACTGCTGGAGGGTGCTACGGCAGGGCAGCCTGGGCTCAGAGAGCAACACCTTCTCTTACACAGATAGCCCTTCCCACCTCAGGGTGCACAGAGCTCTCCAGAGTAGCAGGGTAGGTACAGGTTCAAGAAAAACCAAGCTGGGCATACTTAGAACTGTACTTTCTCTTTAGTGAGTCAGATTCACCATACTTGACATGCCTTTCCTTTGGCTGAATCCTCTCTTAGATTTGAAAGATTCCCTCCTGCAATCTGACCTCTGATGCTTTGCTCTGCCCTCCAGACAAACCTGAATATATCAGGACCACGTTCAAGGACCTGATTTAACTTCTATTATTGCAAGCCTCCCCATCCCGGAAAAAAATCCAAAACACAATTGTCAGGAGGGTGAAGAGGAAAGGTTTATTCTAACACCACACCCCAAACCTGTCTATACTTGGTAGAACTAGTCTCCTTCAGATGCTCTTGAGGAAACCAGGAGTGAGTAAGGCAGTGAGAAGACTCCTGCACTGACTTTCTGGACTTCCAATACAATCTTGGCATTTGGTGAGGTGGAAAGAACTCAGACTTTAGGGTTAGAGTAAGCTCTGCTCCAGTAGCAGCTTTGACACTTAACTGTGAAACTTGAGTAAGATCTCTCTGAGCCTACTTTCTTATATAGAAATGGGAAACGGTCATACTTGCATTTAGGGTTACTTGGAGGATTCATTGGAATACCTAATATACAGTACCTAAGACAATGCATTGCCCATAGTTGGCAATTGATACATCTTAATTCTTATTTTGAATATTACTTTTTTTTTCTACACTTTGGTGTACCAATTGGATGTAAGAAGCATTGATGGGAGGTTTCTGGAATTGCATTAGCAAGCTTATTGATTAGATAAATATTTCTTTGCTATTCACTAAGTCCTGAAAAGAGAAACATAAAAAATATGAAATTGTTTATGTTATGAAATAATAGCATATATTTCTGACTAATCTGCAGAGCCAAATAAAAGTTATACTATTTGATATCAATATATAGTAAAAAGAACAAAGAAGCAGAGAAGAGAAGTTATACTATTTATGTACCTATGCATGCCAAAAATATGCCAACATTCTTGCTGTATTCTCTAAAGGTCACATTACAATGAGGATACTGAGATACTCTAGATTCGATCTCTAGAAAATAATGCCATTTTTTTCTTCTTTCACTTTCCTGTGTGTGTCTAAGACTTAGGCTTAATTGTCCACTTCCTACATAAATCCAACTCCAGTTCCAAGACTCATTGGCTTTATTCCAGACATTAAGTACCCTAGCTTAGTTGGAGAGATGTATGTAGCCTGTTCTTCTTTGGGTTCGCACCTGAGACCAACAACATTCCCAAGCCTGTGCACTAAGAGAGAAGCAGCACTGCTAACACACTGAAAGTATCCAGAGACTTGCTTCATTTGTCACTGATGCTTCCCTCCCAGTAATTTCCAAGGCAGCTTTCACTGTGATCTGCTTCATGTGGAAATTCTGAGCAATGCTCTATTTAAATTCAGCAAAAGCCCACTTGTAACAGAACTGGGGAGAAAGGGTGGGCAGCAGGATGACGGAAAGGGGGAATCTCCCTTCTTTGGCTCCACACGATTTGATTCTGTGACCTTCAAAGTCTGCAAAGGAAAATTGAGTTGATTCATAAACAACCAGGGACTAAAATACTTCTGGTTTCCTTTTATTGTACTTCTGGGAACCAGCTGATTATGTTCAAAACTCTGGGTGTTTAAAGCTGATTCAGGAACCATAGTGAGTTTTCTAGGCTGTTTATTTTGACATTTTTGTCTCATTTTTGTCACTCAATCATAAAGGAATCGAAAATGTTCATCTTGAAAGAAGGAAGCTGATCAGTGATCAAGACTGCCAGGTTAAACACCAGAAACAAACACGAAGGGCTGACTTCCCACAGATCCCCACCGGGCCCATTTCCAGAACACAGTCTGAAAGACAGAAGGGAGACTGCTCTGCCTCTGGACTTAGTATTTAATCTCAGGTGGCTGACACATGCCTCGTGCTTCAACCGTAAGGATGGTGATACTGAGACACTAAACAAAACCTGGGTCACCCTTAAATAAATAAAGAAGGGAACAAACAGTTGGTGTGGCCATAATGCCTTGCACTTCTACAGCGTTCACAGAGTTCGAAGCTGTAAGCATCTTATAAGCACGTTGTGTTTGATTCCTTATCACAACCCAAACAGGATTAGCCCCATTCCTCATAATTTCATGGCTGAAAGCTTCCAGCACTGATGTTCTTTTGAGAAAAAAAAAAAAAGTAGGTAGTCTAAAAATAATTAGGAAGAGACTTTGGACCAGCCCTCCCACAGAAGAGAAACTTCCCCCCTCTGAGCTACAGGTTCAGAAGAGTGCTGCCTACCACCATCCTTCTAAAACATGCTCATGCAAGTATTGGAGAGCAGCTCTTATCCATCTTTCACTCTGATGCTTTACATAAGTCAAAACCTGAAGGATACGCCACAAAATCTACTTTCTTCTCCTTTTCGTGACCTATTAAATTTGGAAACCAACTTAAGGCTACCATGTAAGATGATGGGAATAACACAGCCCCATGCTTATAATTTATCTCATCTTGCAGGAAACTGAAAACTAAACCGGAATGATCAGGGCTTGCCACCTAGATGCTTGCTAGCTATTTCTCTGATTTGGGGCAGGGGGAGTGATTCTGTTTTTAGGTGTTTTATTCTACAGTGTTGCAACATATTTAATTTTTTGGTGTGGTACAAATCTTAGTAAATAATGATAATAGAGGGCAACAAAGGTCTCCAAGAAGCTCTTCCCTGGGAGGCAAAAGAGCAGCAATCTAATCTTTCTGTGCTTGCAACTTTAGGTGATACACTGAACCTCTGGATAGTACTCATCAAATGGGGAATAAAAACATCATCAATTTAAAAACAAGAAATTGGATCAATTTGCTTATAGTGTTTTTGTTTCTTAAGGCTTTCATCAAAGCATTTAACTCTATAACAATCTTGCAGATGAACTCAAACTCAAGCCACAAAAATGTATCTAAAATTGTCTGTAACAGTCAAACATAGGTTTTGCACTGACATTTGGGAGAGAAGTGATGCAAATCAGTGTTTCTGTCTGGCTCTCATAAACTGTTGCTTATCCTGATCAGTAACCCAAGCACCTGCTAAGGGTGCTGAGGCACAAAAGATGAAGGCTTGCCGCTTCCAGACTGATATGAAAAGAGGAATGGTCACTGATCTTAGAGAAGTTTCCATTTCTAAGTGTGTTTTTTTAAAACTGCTTTCCTATTATGTTTCCTAGGTTGCCACAAACTGAACTCCCACATTTTATTTGTAGCTTCTTCATGTCTTAGATTGAAATGCTGAGCGATCTTAGATTTCTAAGTAGCCTCTCAGCTTCCCTGAGATAAACATCTGCTCCTTCCTCATCCTCAACTCAGTGTCTCATCTGCACCAGGGACATAAGAAGGGTTGAACTGAATCAACCCGACCTCTTCATTATTCAGCTGACTCTTTAGCTTTTGCTAAATGTTTCTTAGCTCTAGCTGGGAACCAGAACATTAAGGAGATTTTACTAACAACTAAAAATAATACTAAAAGTAGGAAGTCCTAGCCCAGAAGAGATTATGTCTACCTCAAATTAAAAACAGCTGAGAAATATTAATATGTCCATTAGAGTACTGTAAAATGCTCCAATTTTACAATGCTTTCTCTGTTTCCCTCATGAGTCAGGGATCCCACTTGGAGTTCATCTGCAACTTCTAATTTGCATAAGAAAGACTTTCATTGCAAAGCATCAGAGTCACTTTGCAAATTCAAAATATCCACATAAACTGTTCATTTTTACATGTATTTGTAAATATTTTCCCTAAGTCACTTTTAATAACATAATCTCATTCTTAATACAGTTTGACTTGGGAGTTTTTGATGTCCTTCTGGAGTATAAGGTGTAGGAAAATACAGAAAGGTATAATTATCCCTGAAAGTAAGAGAAGTGATGCACATAGAAGATGTACAGCTTGCTCGTTGTCTCCAGGGTGCCCAGGACTCAGGAAACTTCATAGCGACAGTAGGATTCTAGTAGCTGGTTTTTCATCGAACACTTTTTCAATAAGGGGTGCCTGCCAACCTGCCATAACACCTCCCTAAACTTTGACAGGGTCTCCATCACCATTTTGACGCTTCGAGGAAAGCTGGCTTGCTTTTTACAGAATCCGTTCTCAGGGAAATGCTGTGAGAAAGCCATAAGCTCTACATGTAAAACACGAGAGCTCCCTCTACAGCAGGTACCAGCCGGTTGCCCTGTGCTGGGACCAAGATTGAAGGCAAGAAACAAAACAAAACAAAAACAAAACAAAACAAAAACAAAACAAAAACAAAACAAAACAAAACAAAGCTCTGTTGGCTTCTCTTCATGAGTACACAGTAGGGTGGGAATGAGAAGGTAGAATTGCTCAGTTTGCCAAGCAGAAGAGAGAAGCAAGGAAAGAGAAGGTATTGTGTAAGAGAATGGAGTGTATGTAAGCAGATTATTGCTCTGCATAAAGCTTTCCTGCAATAACAATGAGCAATTTAGTTCCTTTCAAGTTATACAAATTCTTGGTTCTCTCTCTCTCTTTTTAAGGTGGAAAAGGAACAACAGAAGGGGTATCATGAGGAGGAGGTGGAGGAGGAGGGAGAAAATTAGAAAACAATACAGCAGCAAGCCCGGCTTCCCAGCACCCCTGCAGAGGCACGTCCCACCACATTCCTCCGGGCGCCATCGACTGACCAGATGAAGAGCTTCAGGGTCATCAAAGGAAGGAGAAATGAGGAGTTGCCTGAATCTGTGTTGATTGGTGCATTGCACAGGATGAAATGTAAAACTCAAAGGGAAAGGGCAAAGCAGATGAGGAATTATATTCCTGAAGAAACCGTGCAGTTTGAGAACTGCGAAATGTCATTGGCAGGTAGCCCATTACTGTTATGAAAATGTGAAGTATGTGCACGGCAGACAAAGGGGACCCACTGTAAACACAGCTCAATAATTCTTTCAAACGAGACACACACACACACACACACACACACACACACACACACACAGACTGTATTTACCTTTCAGAGACACTGGGTCACCCTGTCTTACACAGAAAGAAGGAAATGTCTCTAACACCTTAAAATCTTGAGTGCATACCACATACCACAAAATTTGAATGTGGCTGATAATGGGCACAGCGGTCATTGAAAGGTAACCAACTCAGCAGAAGCATTCATGTGGGCAATATGTTCCAACAATATCTAAAGGTTAATGTATGTCCTTTTCCCAGAAGTCAGTGTATATTCCTTTACTTAAAAGGTAAATATATTAGAAATCAGACTTTTTTTAACCTTCAAATCAAAAATAAAAAGTGGGTGAGAGCTTTCTGCCCACCTCCCACATCTGCTCCCCATCTCTGCAGAGACAACCTGGAGTGCTAAGTGTTTAACAACTTTAATTAGATTTTCCTAGAAAAATACAATTTGGGCATGGACTAAGACAGGATTCTGGAATATGTTTGAGATGGTGCAATCTTCTTTAGTACTCTTTACTGAGAAAGAGGGAGAACGGGGGAGAAATAAAGTTAACTGAGGATTAAAAAGTTAATGGGTGACTGGTAAATCAGTAAAATCTGGTATATCCATACAATTGAATGCAATTCAGCAATCTAGAAAAGAACAAAATACTAATAATACATTCTATAACATGGATGGACTTCAAAAACACCATGCTAAGAGCAGCTGACCCCCAAACCCACATATTGTATGACTCCATTTGCATAAAATGTCCTACAAAGGTAAACCTATAGAGACCAAAAGTAAAATAGTGTTCTCCTGGGGCCAAGAATGGGGATTAACTATAAATGGGAGTGAGGGATCTTATTGGAGTGATAGGGATGTTCTAAAATTGGATGATGGTAATGATTGCACAACTAAGTTTACTAAAAATCACTGAATTGTATACTTTAACTGGGTGAAATTTATGGCATATAAATTATACCTCAATAAAGTTTTTTTAAGTGAATGGATGATTTGATAGAAGCAGCCACCAATTTGATTTAATAAGATTGTAAGGAAAGAAAATTTTTAAAAATGAAAATATGTAACTGCTCCCTTAAACTCCCTTGGGTAGGTCTATACTTAATGCGACTAATTATAACACTTTGTTTCTTTTTTTCAAGTTTATTTATTTTGAGAGAGAGAGAGAGAGAGGGAGGGCTTGAGAGAGAAAACCCCAAGCAAGCTCCGCACCTGCAGCATGGAGCCTGACGTGGGGCTTGAACTCAAAAACCACAAGATCATGACATGAACCGAAACCAAGAGCTTAACCGACTGAGCCACCCAGGTTCCCCTAATGCTTTGTTTCTTAACTGGAGTATTTCACATACCCCATATTGGAGTTACCTGTGTGTGTGTATGTGTCTCTCTCCTGGACTGTGAGATTTTAGAAGAGAGGACCCCTTTTGTATTTATTTCCTACCATCATCAGTGCCATGCACACAGACGCCTTCACAGGGGAGATAAAGAATATTTTCTGATTTAAAAACTCCCCCCCAAATTTTTTTAAATAAAAAAATAATCTTTAGGAAAAGAAAAAGAGTTTATATGGAACAAGAGAAAAGATGAAGCATCCAGAGGAGTTAGATATTATGTAAATATACATATTTTCTCTAGAAAACCAACTTCCAAGTAAAGGCCTATTAAATAGAGAGAGCATTTTTGGAGAGAATCCAAGTCTCCAAAGGAACAAAGAGAAGAAATCTAGGTATAAATTAAATACCAGAAACAAAAATGTATCTATTAATATATCACAATATTATCTCTGCAGAAGCCTAGGAGCAGAAAGCAATAGTAAGCACTGAGAAGCACTTCTAAGCTGTGGGGTCTGGTACAGGAGGCAGCTGTCAAGTGTGGGGGCTGAAAGTAATGGTCTGGCAACAGACTACAGACTGGTGGAGCAGGCAGCTTTGGTAAACCATGAGAACGGGACATTGTCAGCAGACACCTGAGTGGGGGGACACATCTTCAGCTGATCAATATTTACCAACGAATACAATCCTCACACATGGTATTTTATTGCAAAGACAACTCAGCTGAGACATGACTCTTCTGTGGGGTGCCCGGATAGCTCAGTCTGTTATGCATCTGACTCTTGATTTCAGCTCAGGTCATGATCTCACGGTGGTGAGATTGGGCCCCACGTTGGGCCTCACGCTGAACATGCAGCCTGCTTAAGATTTTTCTCTCTCTCTGCTCCTCCCCCCAAAACAAATAGATAGACAGATACATAGATAGATAGATAAAATATCTTTTAAAAATACCTCTGGAACCAAAACCACCAGCTAGAATGGTCAACCAAGACCTTCCTCTGGCCATATGATTGGTCTGCTGTCTTGGGCAAAGCTTGTTTAAGACCATAAGTTTCAGGAGTTACCCCAGGGAGCAGAGTCCATCATTTATCCGAGTTGGCAGCAGTGCCTAGGACAAAGGCTCAAATATTGAAATAACCAAGTAAACATCTGTTAGACTTAAGTTTGAAAAGAAAAGAAAGGGAGGGAGGGAAGAAGAAAGGGAGGATAGACAACAATCCTTAAAAACAGAAAAATAATGATTAAAGGGGTAGAAAAAGAGCATCAATTCAATTTTACAGTTGACTAATTTGTGTGGGTACCTGGAGAAGCTAAGAGATGACAACTATTGTCACTTTTTTAAAAGAATAATTTTGAAGAAATGTTGGACAGTTATTCTAATTCTCTGCGGAGAAACCAAGAAAAGGCACTTAAGTTGCCAAAAGAGGAAACTTCAATTAGCCATAAAGCAATCTTGACAATATGGGTAACTTAGCAGGTTCCTAGGAGAGTCACATACCATTCATCCCTGGAGATGTCTGAGAAGGCAATTCTTATTTTTCTTAGCTGGAGTAAATATAGACCTGTCTGAGGCAAGAAAGAAGCTGAACCAGGAACCACTTCTGCTCCCTTCCTGATCTCTGATTTTACTCAATTTTCTATTGCTTATCTTCCAAATGTGCTTGTAATAACCTGCCCTCTTGCAAGCACCTTCTTGTAAATGAGATGCCTATCTGGGTTCATCCCAGCTAAATAAACTGAATTCAATAAAATCCATCCTGGGTTATGCTCCAGGAGAGTTATTACCCCACGAACATGCTACTGTTGCTACTGTTACCTAATGCTTTAACTTCTCCTTTAGGCTTGAGTTATGCTATGTTGTTGTATATCTAAGATAAGAGGCTGTCTGGAGTCTGTTCAATGTTATCGCATAACACACAGTGACTTTTTTATTGAAGGCACCCTATGAGTACCTCTGCACTGATGCAGGTTTTATTGAAACTAATTCAGAGACTCTGTGTGTGTGTGTGTGTGTGTGTGTGTGTGTGTGTGTGTGTGTATGCATGTACACACATGTGCACATGCATATGTATACACACTCATTCATACATATTTAAGGATATATGTATTTTTTAATGTTTTATTTATTTTTTTGAGAGCACGAGTGAGGGAGGGGCAGAAAGAGTGGGACAGAAGATTTGAAGTGGGCTCTGCACTGACAGCAGCGAGCCCGATGCAGGGCCTGAATTCACTAACTGTGAGATCGCAACCTGAGCCAAAGTCAGACACTCAATCAACTAAGCCACCCAGGCACCCCAAGAATATATATGTATTTTCAAAAATAAATGCTGAACTGAAAATAAAGTCATGATGTTACTCTCCACAGTTAGCTGATAATCTGTTCTGCATTAATCTGCCAGACTGGGATGCTCTGTGTTGTATTAATCTAGCTTAAAACTTTAAGTGAAGACACCAGTCACTTAAATAAATGCCAGCACAATGGGAGTTTGCTTGTCTCTCCACCTGACTCTGCCCAACTTCTGCTACTTCGGATTCTTGAAGATGCAACAATTTCCAACCATGAGACCCCCAGACTGCTAGGCCTTCAAAAAGTTAAAAATGGGGTATTCTGATAGAGTGTCAATGCTTCAAAAAGCCTAATGGCAAATTTACATTTCCTATAAAAGTTGCAATGGACAAACAGTCTGCCTTGTTGTATTTTCAATTTTATCAATTCCTTGAATCATCCGGATTATCTCATAATTACCAGAAGCTCTAGCTGACATCATACATGATTTTGATGGATCAATCACTGGGAGAAATTCCTTAAACCTGTAGTTTGATGGGAGAAAAATATTTCAAAGCATGGAATTTAAAAAAGAAAAAAAAACACGTAAATTCCCTGGTAATAGAAAGGTTTGATACGTCTACCATGAAAACAGCATGAAGGAACAGGAGAGCGTTGACCCAGGAATCACCATTTTATTAAATAAAAGCATACCCAGACATCTCATAAAATAAAGTCCAGCTAAAAAAAGAAACAAAAATACATGTCATACTTCTACTTCCTGCACCATGATTCAGGACCCAAATTCAACATGAACCTGAAAAACTTGACAACCATTTCCTCCTTACTCCACGGGCCCAGACTTCTGAGGCAGCCAGAAAAATATTCTACGTTTCTTTCTCCTGCCCATCTTCTTACGTCTATTCAGAGAACACAACTTCTAGGGAAAAAATTGTGCAATAAGTAGTTGCAAGATTAGTGTTGGCGTTTCTGTGCTTCTGACCAGAGGCAAAGAAAGAAAAATTTTCTCTAGCTTTTTGTTATTTGGAAACTATGAATTTTAGAGTACCCCATCAGTTCTGAGTATCAAAGAAACAAATAATGAGTAGGAAAAGATGCCACATCAATAAAGCAACATTGTCATAGAAGAATGTCAGCTGGAAACTGGAAGTTGGACCATTAGCTCTCTGAAAGTTTGCCCTCTAAGCTGTAGATCAAATAAAGGAATGTGACAATCGCATGATACAAGCAGGTTGAAAACAGGAAAATCCACACATTGTATGTGGTATATCCATGGATTAGAAGATCATTTGGCCATAAAAAGTAATGAAATACTGACACATGCTACAAAATAGATGAGCACTGGAAACATTTATGTCAAGTGAAAGAAACCAGATGCAAAAATTAAATAGTATATGACTCAATTTGTGCGAAATATTCGAAAAAGGTAAATCTATAGTGACAGAAATTAAGTTATGGCTACTTGGGGCTAGGAATGGATGGGGATAGGAAGGGGTTGCATATTTCTGGGATAGTGCAAACACTCTATCACTGTATACACATTTAAAATGGGTGAATTTTATGGTATATGTTATACCTCAATAAAGCTGTTAAAATATTGTTAAAATTTTTAGATCATAAGACATGTTCACTATTTGCATGCTCAACACTCAGCATAGTTCTCGCCACATGGTAGGTGCTTAGCACATGTTTACTAAATAAGTGGATGAATAAGTGAATGAAGTAATAATCAAAAAGTTAACACACACACAAAAAAAACAATTTTGTGACTTACACAAAGACCTGTGCAGGCATGTTGAAAAGACTCATTATATTCCAGGTCAAAAAAATTATGAAGCATAAACCTAGATATTCTGGCTTAAAAAATTATTAAAGAAGAATTTCTACAAGAATTCAGAGAACAGAAAAAGATTTACAGAGAGTAGCCTAGTATTTCTTCTATGCAACAGTAAATATCAGAAGAAAGTGGAGGAACACACACACAACTTTAAAGAGAAAAGGGACCTCCAAACATTTTCCTTCCCAAAACTCACTTGCCTTTCATATGGGAAAAACATTTTCAAATGTGCGAGGCTTTAACAAATATTTATATCAACTATATACCTATCCTCTTATTTAATATTTTATCAGACAGGATAAGATTAGCGAAGCTACAGTTATTAACAAGCCCCAAACCTCAGTGGCTTAAAACAACATAGGCTATTTGATCACACCTAGTTCCTGGGGGGGAGGGGGAAGGAGTCGGGATTATTCGCTGACTGCTGTTACTCAGTGATCCAGGCAGAGGGTGAAGTTCCATCTTGAACTTTCCAGAGGGAAGGAGAGCTCTGGAGAGCTCCCATTGGCAAGTCCATTCACAACTCACTGGCTAGAACTAGTCACATGGCCTCACCGAACCAAAAAGGGGCTAGGGAATGCAACTCTACCGCGTGTCTGGAAGGACTCTGGAAGTGTGGGTGGAAAGAGGGACATGGACTGGTTAGGAATACCAGAACTGGAAGAACAACATCAAGGCAAAGTACCTTACAACCAAACCCTGTTCCACCCAACAGATGAAGGAACCCAGGGCCTGCATTTCCTGATTGCCAACCTAACAACAGAAAGCAGACCAAGTAAGCTGATTCCTCCTCCAGATGGAACAGGAGTCCCACAGTAACACTAAGTAAGCCTAACAGCTCAAACAAGTGAATATCAAATGGGAGCCCTGCTAACAATAAGCAGTCAAGCCTCTGGCTCCTTCCACATCATACCTCAGATTCCCTTCTCCTACAAAGAAGCACTGGGCAGCTGAGCAGCCAGCTAGGACCTCCCACCACAACAAGTGCCCAGCAGGAAGTCTCCTTATCCCATAGACCAGAGATTCCTTTCCCCCACCTTGAGACACCCAGCAACTCAGCCTTTGGAAGCACCCTCTGCCCCTTTAGGCAGTAAGTACTAGCAGGTACCTGTGGGAGCTCTGGAAATTAAATTGTCATTGGAAAATAGTTCACAAAATAGGCCAGGACCTTCATGCTAAACCTAAATAGGGTGGCTGCCCCAAATAAAAAATTTAAATAGGATCCAGAATCTCCTAAGATAATAGCCAAAATGTCCAGGATGAAATAAAATCCTCAGTCACACCAAGAGCCAGGGAAACCACAAACTGAATATAAAGGCAACTGATGTTACTTAGGCTTCAGAGATTAGATTGAGGACCTCTTTAGTGGGGGTGGCATTATTTTGCCTGCCATGGTTCTAATTCATGTGTAGGCAAAGAAATGAAATATGAGTTAAAAAATCACAGACATATTATAGAAAGTCTAGCAGAAGATTAAAACAGACATCGGGGGGCAAAAAAACAGACATAAAGGATTTTGAACCAGTGGAGAAATGATTACTTATTCAACACATTATTATTATTATTATTATTATTATTATTATTATTGTAATCAACTGGATTACAATTAGAAACTAATTAAATTGGATACCAACCTCACATACTGCAATAAAATTAATTCCAAATGGATCAAAGATTTAAATATTAAAAAAAAACCATAAAAGAGTAATATAAACTATGGAGAAAGTTTTTATATTTCTAAGTGAGGAAACCATAATATGCAACCACATAAAAATTTTAAAATCTGCATAGTAACACCATACCATAAACAAAATCAAAACACAAACCATCAGCTATGTTTTTTTTTATTGCAACTCATTTCATTGCATAAGGTTAATTTTGTTAACATATAAAGAGCACCCAAAAATCAATTTTAAAAAACTACCCATCCCAAAATTGGCAAAAGTAATATATAGTCCACAGAAAAGAAATTCAATAAAATCTCTCTTAAAAACATAAAAGCAGAAAAAATGAAAACTACCCTAAGATGCCATTTTTTACCTAGTAGTAATAGTGATAAATCTGATGACACACTTTATTAACCAGGGTATAAGTCTGTAGCACTGGAGTAGATGTTAACTGATAAAACCTACATAGAGAGAAATTTGCAGCATCTGCTAAAACTAAAAATGCACATACATTTTGATAAAACAATTTTGTTTCTACAAATTTTGTTGCAAAATATATATGGGTAAAACAGAATACGTACAGAAATATGCATTCAACATTTTTAGGTATAGCAAAATGTTGGATATAAAATGTTCACTAATAGGTTTCCGGTTAATTATAGTAATTCAAATATTGAGAGGTTCTGAAATACTCTATCTACAGTCATGAAAAAAAAAAGAAGAAGTAACTTCTATGTACTGTTTTGGATGAATCAACAGGATAAATTTTAACTTAAAAGATGTTGAACAGCAGGGCACCTGAGTGGCTCAGTTGGTTGAGCATCTGACTTCAGCTCAGGTCATGATCTAGCAATGCATGAGTTGGAGCCTCCCCCCCAGGTCGGGCTCTGTGCTGACAGCTCAGAGCCTGGAGCCTGCTTCAGATTCTGTGTCTCCCTCTCTCTCTGCCACTCCCCAACTTGTGCTCTGTCTCTCTGTCTCTCTCATCTCTCTCTCTCTCAAAAATAAATAGAATTTTTTTTTTAATGTAGAATAGCATATAGGGTCTGCTGATAATTGTGTTAATTAATAGATCAGTTTACAAGGCCAAGTAGGAATAATTTTTAAATTGCACGATTCTCTCTTTTTTCCTTGAATCATCAAAAGTTGATTACAAATATATCTGATACAAAATGTTATTGTTATAAATCATCTTTTAGGCATGATAATAGAATATCAAGTGTAAGCCAGCAGAATTTGTGTGGGTAGCTCGCCCTTTTCTTTCCACCTTTCCCCAGCAAATATTCTGGGAAATTAGGCACTTTCTTTTCCCTGGATTAAGTATGCTTCACTGTGACATCATTCCCTCTTCCTTCACCCAATTATCCCAACTTGACCATAACTCAAACTACATTCTTTTCCCATTGGAATTTAAAGTTTCAAGAAAATGATATTTCAACCACACAAAAAGAGTCTTCAATTTAACGGTTAACTTTTGGGGTGCCTGGGTGGCTCAGTTAGTTAAGCGTCTGACTTAGACTCAGGTCATGATCTCATGGTTCATGAGTTTGAGCCCCATGTCAGTCTCTGTGCTGACAGCTCAGAGCCAGAGCCTGCTTCAGATTCTGTGTCTCCCTCTCTCTCTGCCCCTCCCCTGCTCACACTCTGTCTCTCTCACACACAAAAATAAATAAGGATTAATGAAAAAAATTTTAAAGGTTGATTTTCATAAATCCCTGTTACTGCACAAATCACATGATAATGGTTATATATTGTTATCCTACCTACCTTAGTTTTCAGAAATGCTATATCATAGGGATACCTGGAAAGAGAGACTTCCTGCAGTTTATGGGCACATTTGTTTTCATAACCTATCTTCCAGAATGACTGTTGACTCCTTGGTATCTATTCTTTTACTTTACTTATTAAATATCTTGCATTAGAATGTGCAAAGTAATATAGGTACATTCTGCCTTTCACCCTTGGTCTGGTTCACTCTCAAATCTTTGTCTACCAGGAAATGTGATTGTTAAAATGGAAGTCCTGGAACACAGATAAGGAATGACACTCTTCCTGCAGATGTAGACTTTATATCAGAGCAACCTATACATTTTGTAATTTGGCTTTATTTTCCATAACATTCACAGCGGACACCAGGCTTTGAGACTGTTGAGTAAGTGACCCCTATTATCTATCACTGGGAGTAGAAGGCCAAACACTACTACACCTTGGTATCAGTGTTGTCAAGGAAAACTCCGTGCAAGCAAGCACTGGATGGAACACAAAGCATAGAGAAGACACAAAGCAAGATCAGCTTCAGTAGTGGGTGTTGGTCCCCTAGGGTAAGACAGTCCCTCCAAGCAGCCAATGCAGGCAATTAACCTGCACACACTCCTCTTGTGCCTCAGAATAAGAGACCCCAGACCCTCCGTGCAGGAGACAGGGATAGTATAGTAGTGGTGCCATTTGACAGACCCTTAAACAGAATTAAGGACTATACATTGAGCCTGAAATAAAGAAAGATCCCCCACAGAAAGCATCAAGCCCAGCACAGGTGTGGTGGTATGAGGCTGCTTTTTCCAAGAGTGACCCTATGCCTGGTGATGACTTTCTCCTTCTCTGGAAATGGCCTCATACACAAACCATGTCTGTTTATAAGATTCTGCTCTTTTAGCCACAGGTGTGGGCTGATGGCTGACCTAATCTGGACTAATCAGCCCTTACTCCCAAATTTTTGTCCCAGAAGAAAGGGACGTGAGAGGTACTCTCTATCTCTCTGGGGTGGGAAACACAGAATGTGAAACCCAGGAGCTGTTGACTGCCATGGATTCTGCTATGTGGAGAAAACTTATATGCATAGGCAAGAATTAAGGCAACAAGGTGGAGCCAAGCAGAAATGAGACATACAAGAGAGTCCTGGTGGCCTTGAAGTCTTAATTCCATTGGACCTTGGGCTTCACTGCCTCTTTGTCTTCCCCATTATCATGTGAAGAATTCCAAAAAATTTCCTCTGAACTATAGATTTTGCCTAAGCTAATAGGTGGGGTTGGGTTTCTCTGGTTCCAACCAAATCGGCTCTGACTAATGCACATTGCCTACATGAATATATTCGCCTGCCCCAACCTAACTTGAGTTCTGGATATGAATACGTGGCTTTACCACTTACAAGCTGTGTAATCTCGGGTAGTTATTTAACTTCTTTTGAGTCAATTTACTCATATGTGTTATAAAGGTTATAATAGAATCCACCTCAAAGGACTCATACAAGTTTCCAGTGAATAAATAAATGAAAATTGCTTATAACCATGCCTGAAACATACTAAGTATTCAAAAATCAACTATTATCATTACCATATATCACTATACTTATATATGTCATATACAAAATATAATCTAGTGATATGTTTAGAACAATAATGAAAACAAACTCTTTTGTCTGTTCATCATATGCCAGACATAGTGCTAATTTAATCATCCCATTTAACACACAAAATCTATGAGATAGGAAGTATTATTCACTCCACATTACTGACAAGAAATTACATAATCTGCCCAAAGTCAGACAGCTAGATATTGGCAAGATTAGTAATTGTGGAGACATGCTTTTTTAGTTCAAAACTTACACTTTTTTTTCACTTTTTTTGGAGTGTGTATATGAGGATGTATAATATATGTGAAGAAAAATGTACAAAACCTAGATGTTCTGCTAAATGGGTTTTCATAAAGCGCACGTTGTGTGCCACCAGCCAGGCAAAGAAACAGAACATTGTCAGCATGCCAAATGGCCCCATGAAGGCTTCTCTCAAACTCTTCTCAGCCTCTTCTCCAAACAAACTCTCAGCCTCTTCTCCAAAGGCAGGCTGTTCTTATAGTGGCTCGTATTGTGTCAAGGTAGGTAAGCTGGAACTATATTTCCCAGAGTTTAAGGTTTGGGTTTGGTCATAATAGAAATTTGCTGAAGATTTGGAAGGTAGGAATAAAGTAGCAGTCATTCCACTCTGAAAGTCACTGGAGAGCACCAGGCACTGTTCAACACTGACACTGATGTGCTCACTCCCCTCATTGGGGAGCAACCAGGCCTATGGGCCCTTCAGGCCCACCAACCTCCCCTTCAGCTTCTCCCAGTGCTAGGCCAAGTGTATGCTTCATGGCTGAGAGAAAAACATAGGTATATTTGCCCTCATGAGCCCCAGGTTGTCCTTTATGGTTTCAGTGTGTCTATACATAGTCCAGGCTGTCCTTTCTCATGGGGCTTTCCCTCTCAGCTGCAGCTCCTAGACTCCCAGCCTCCTAGGCCCACTCCCAAAGGCAGGGGAAATATCCTTCCACTGACTCGTCAAATCCCGACAACTGCATAAAATCTGGTCCCTATATTAAATCCCTTAGTCCATAGCACTCTTAGTTTTGGTCCCTTGTGGATCCTAACTGGGATAACTCTCCTTATATCTCTAGCACTATAGTTCACTTGGCCTGTTTTGAACTTTATATAAGTGAAATCACACAATACGGATTCTTTTGTATCTGGCTTTTTAAATTTTTTAAAAAAGTTTATTTTATTATTAAGAGACAGAGAGAGACAGAGCATGAGCTGGGCAGAGAGAGGAGGAGACACAGAATCCAAAGGAGGTTCCAGGCTCTGAGCTGTCAGCACAGAGCCCGACGGGGCTCGAACCCACAAACCACGAGATCATGACCCGAGCCGAAGTCGGACGCCCAAAAGACTGAGCTACCCAGGCGCCCCAGTATCTGGCTTTTTAAAGTTCAATGGTATGTCTGTGGGATTGATCCGTGTTGTAGCATGTCACTGTAGCGTGTTCCTTTCCAATGCCATTTCATGTGTTATATGAATGTATCACAGATAATTTATCCATCTTAGTGCTAATTGTTGGTTGGGATGTTTCTACTTTGGGTTTGCTGCGAATAATGCTACTATGGCAAAATTTTCAGTCGAGTCTATATAACTAGAAGTGAAATTACTGGGCCATAGGGTATTCATTTTTTAACTGTAATAGAAAATATTAAACTATTTCCTAAAGTGTTTGCACCAATCTACACTCCTGCCTGAAACCTTTTATTTCTGTTTTAATTTCTCAGTTTGTAAAATTATACATATCCTCGTCTTCCCTTTTGTCATACCCTTCCCCCCACCAGCATTTCCTTTTTTAATGTTCTCTAGTTTTATCCAAGACAAGACTTAGCCTTGGGTACTTCTTGCTGAAGTTTTAATGTCTTTCAATAAAATCAGACATTAAAAAAAATACATTACCAATACTGTATGCATTGCAAATATCCTACTCAGTGGCTTGCTTTTATACTCTTTCAGCAGAGTCTCAGATGAACAGAACTTCCTCATTTTGAAGTCATTCAATTAATCAATCTTTCCCTCTGGTTAGGACTTTTTAGATTCTGTTTAATAATCTTTCTCTACCCCTGAAAACATTAAGAGATTGTCCTATATTGGCTCCTGGAAGCTTTGTTGTTTTGCCTTTTACATACAGATTTATAAGTTTCAAATTAATTTGCACTTGATTTCATTTTCATTCTCAGTATGAGACAGGGGTTCAATTTCATTTATTCCAAATGGTTATCAAATTGATCCAGCACCATTCATTGAAGAGAACATCTTTCTCAAAAATAAAGTCATAAATGAGTATCTGTTCCTGGTTCCCTGTTCCATTTATTTATCTCCCTTGGCACCGTTACCACATTGTATATATTATTCTAGCTATATACATAGTGTGTCTTGATATCTAGTACAGCAAGTTCTCCTACTTTGTTCATCTTCTTCAAGAGCAACTTGGCTATCCTTGGTCTTTTGTTTTTCCTACTACATTTGAAAAACAGTTTATCAATTTTCACTAATAAAAATCTGTAAGGATTTTTGACTGAGATTGAATCTATAGATGAACTAGGGAAAAAAACTTACATCTTTAAAATAGTGAGTCTTTTTATACATTCTTTAAGCTATCTCAATTATTGTCTATAATTTTCTGTGTGGATCTCTCAGACATCAGTTCACCAGTAGGCAAAAGTCTGAGGAGAATTGGAATATTTTCCTATTCTCAAAGTGTCCCTCCCAAGATATTTACCAATTATAAGAGGAAAAACAGGAATTGTATAGTGCAGAAACTTGGCAGACACTCCCATAACCAAGTGATCAAGGTTAACACCAACAGCAATAAAAAATATCAACAGCCTGATATAATGTAGCAAAAAGGACGATATTACATTTGTGATTTTCTTGCCAAAAATGCATAATCTCGGGGCACTAGGGTGGCTCATTTGGTTAAGCGACCGACTTCAGCTCAGGTCATGATCTCGCAGTCCATGAGTTTAAGCCCCGTGTCAGGCTCTGTGCTAAGGGCTTGGAGCCTGGAGCCTGCTTCAGATTCTGTGTCTCCCCCTCCTCCCTCCCTCCCTCTCTCTCTCTCAAAAATAAACATTAAAAAATTTTAATGCATAATCTCAATCTAGTCATGAGGAAATATCAGACACACTAAATTAAAAGACATTCTACAAAATAACTGACTACAACTCATCAAAAGTGTCAAGCTCCTAAGGAAAGACTGAAGAACTGCCACAGATTGGATGACACTAAGGAGACACAGCAATTAAATGCAGTATGGGATCCTAGGTGATCCTGGAATTGAAAAAGAACATTAGGGGTAAAACTGGTGAAATTTGAATGAGGACTATAGCTTAGTTAACAGTATTGTCCAATGTTAATTTACTTGTTTTAATCATTGTACTATGGTTATGCAAGTTTAGGAAAGGATGAATCAAAAGTATATGTAAACTTTCTGTACTATTTTTGTAACTATTATGTAAGTCTAAAATCATTTCAAAACTTAAAGAGAAAATAAAGCTATATGATCCATGAAATAAACAGAGTCTTCTTTATTCTTTTTATATTTTCTGAAAAATTTGTGTAAGATTAATATTATTCTTTAATATTTGGTAGAATTTTATCAACAAAGCCATCTAGATTAAAGTTTTCTTTGTGGGATAGCTTTAAGTTATGAACTGAATTTAATTTATAATCATAGGACAACTAAGATTATCTAATTTCTCTCAGGACTATTTTTAATTTATCTAGGAACTTACCCATTTATCCATTTCACTTAATTTTCAAATTTGTTCACAAAGATTTGTAATATCTTCTTATTTTTTTACTGGCTATAGGATCTGTAATGATGTCATATTTTTCATTTCTGATATTGGCTATTTTTCCTTCTCTCTTCTTTCTTATCATTCATGCCATTGTTTTGCTAACTTTATTAGTTTCAAATAGAGAAATTTTAACTTTTTAGGAACTTTTTATTTTATGTTTGTTTTCTCTTTTACTTGTTTTCTTATATTATTTCAATATTATTTCATTCTTTCTACCTTTTTGATTTTATTCTTTTACTAACTTCTAGAAATAGATGCTTATCCATTGGTTTCAGCCCTTCTTATTTTCTAATGTATTCATTAAAGGCTATAATTTCACTCTAAGTGAATCCTGCCTGCAATTTTCCATATCTGATGTCATGTTTTCATTACATGTTTTAAAAGTGCTTTACTGCCTCACAAACTTATTGTGTTCACTTGTGTAGCATATTCTTCACCTTTCCCTTTTCTGAAAATATTTTCTTAATTACTGGAATATATAATGTAAAAGAATTCTACTAGGCATACTAAGGACACAAAAAGATTTCTGCCTTCAAGAATTTCACTGAAGAGGTGAGATGTATAAACATGAACATAAAATCATGAGTACACATAAAGTATGGTAAATGACACATGAATGGTACAGACAATAAAAAGAAAAACTGAATGCAGTGTTTGGAGAGAATTTCATGAGGAATGTGGATTTTAGCTGAATTTGTACTTATGGGAAAGATTTAGGTAGAGGAGAAAGGATATGAGGGACTGGGATAAGCAAAGACTTAGTGGGTAGATAGTTCAAAGGGATAACTGGGAAAACAGTGTAAGCCACTTTGATTTACTGAAGAATTTGTGTGATGAAATAAAAGAATTAAAGGCAAAAAAACTTGGTTCATCTTACATATCATTTTGAATATTGGGCTAATGAATTTGATATTATTATCTTATAGAGAATAGAGAACCATTTAAAAATTTTTAGATTGGCATTTGAAGTAAAGAATATTGTAGGAATATATATCAGTAGGCTTGAGCTGGGTAAATTGAAGGAAAAAGAAACCAAAAACAGGAAACCAGGAATGTGTATGAAAGTCTTTATTGGGGTGATAACAGTGGGAATTAAAAGGTCTATATGAGAACTTATATGTTATTGATATATTATTGTTATTGGGGATATGTTATTGACTCCCACTGAGACTTTGGCTCTAGTGAATAAGGACAGAAGTATTTATTTCTCTTATCACAAAGAAACTATACATTTTATTTCAGGCTGAGAAGGGAATTAGAAGTAACAATATAGGTAGCCTATAGCGTTTGTTTAAATGTTTTTTCTCATTTTTTCTTTTTTTGAAGAAAGTACTTCCTGGTATTTTGGATGTTATTTCGGCTGTTTCAGCACGTGTGTGAGGAATGGTTACAAATTTCACTTTGTCAATTACATTGGCCAAAAGATAGTGTATTGCATTTCAACCTGATGCCTTCCACATCTGTATAGATCCCAAACCCCATAGTTTAGCAGTGAGGCAAAAATATGCCACATCTGCATGATCCTAAAGGGCATTCCCTTGAAATGTATCATACTAAATGGAATTTTATTTCTTGCCAAAAACTTTGTGGGCGTCTGTCACAACATTTATCTTTCTTCCATCAACAGCAGCAACAGAAGCAGCATCATAATATTTTATGTTCAACCTTGGAAGACATCAGAGACTCTCCAGTATGTTTCTATGGGTTTTCACCATATTCCTGGAACTTGAGGCCCACTGTTCCCACATTCCCCATCTCCTCATAATTACGGATCAAGATTTACTTTCTTTTGTAAACTTTGCCCAGTTAACCCTGCTCACTAGCAAAATCACTGACTTACCTTTCTCCACAATAAAAGTTTATATATGCAAATGTCTACTTCCCTTGCATTGGTTTTTGTCTTTTCTAATAGGTTACAAACTCTTTATGAGCTGTGAATGTTCAAAAAAATGTCTTGCAACTGACCAACCACTATTCACTGATGATTTGTTAATTTCATAGGACTGCATATGAATTTCTGTTATTCTTCATAACTTTATCCTTTCTCCCAGACCCACAGTTTCATAGACTCATGTTATCAGATCACCTCCTGGCATTGTGAAAACACTGGAAAACACTGACAATGCTGAGAAAATGAGAAGACATTTGTCTTCTCCATTGTTATGCTATAGTCCTCAAAGCTGCCTGAAAAAAACCACAATGTTTTTACTGTCAATCATGAAAGTGCTGGTGTTTATGCTGAGAGAACTTGTTTTGGGAAGGAACACACCTTCCCCACTCCTGGTTTCTCTGAAGGATTTTTCCTAAGCACTTATAGCTTCCTGGCCCACCCCTTACTTTTCACCATGGAGATAGAGTGAGTTACCTGACTTGATAAGTCTGGGAGAGGAATTGGATGTTTACAACTCAGCATCTTCTTATCATCCTCTTCCTCTTGGGAGCCAGCCAGGCTCCTCCTTGCCAGGAGTTCTACAGGGTAAGACCTGTAGAGGGCAGCCTTCAGAGGAGCAGTGTTGCCTGAGGCTGGTAGGTCTGCCTCTTTCCAGTGTTATTAGTATTAAGCTGTCCATGTCCACTTCTGATACACACTTAAACTTCTAACAGCTGGACTCTTAATTTCCATCTGAATTACTCTTTTTTTAAAAAATATTTATCTATTTTTCTGAGAGACAGGGACAGAGCATAAGTGGGGGAGGGGCAGAGAAAGAGGGAGACACAGAATCCGAAGCAGGTTCCAGGCTCTGAGCTGTCAGCACAGAGTCCAACACGGGGCTCGAATTCACAAACCACGAGGTCATGACCTGAGCTGCAGTTGAACACTTAACCAACTGAGCCACCGAAGCACCCCTGACTTACTCTTTGTTTTATGCCATAAAATCAGTCGTGAAAGGAGTGTGTTTACTGGGTCCCCCTCTAACACTAACAGTATTACCAGACATTTGGCTGGCATTGACAGAAGTTAGTAAAATCCCAAGGCAATAATGACCTCTATGAACGTGAGCATGGCAGACATTCCCTGAAAGCCTGTGTGAGAGTTAGCACTCACAATGGCCATTGCGGTCCCCTACACTTCTGTCTGGGATAAACTACCAAGTTTCTCTCATCCCACTGTCTTGTGACCTAAAGCCACAAACTAATCTCAAGGAACACATGGCATCCTACAGTGATCAACCAATATCCTTTCTTTATCAGGACAGAGCCATTTCTCATCCTGTCTGATTCTATAAGCCATTATTGAATGACAGTTCTGCACATATTGTGATCCTATCATGATTCTTATCTCCTACTTTGCAAAAGCACTAAGGATAGTCTAATATATGCCCATTACGTTGAATTTTTTGTAGCCTCCTTTTAAGTAACCCATAGCAAGTGGGATTATTGCAGTGGAGTGGAGTGCTTTTTAAACTTCAAAGGAAAGAAGTCCTCTATTCCAGTCTATAAGTGCATACTTTAGAATTGTTCTAGGTATTGGCAATGTCCTACCAATCTAAAGATCAGGAATCTAAAGATTGTTTTCTAATAAAACAGCTCAATTTCAAATGAGAGTGTGGCCAAAATCAATCTCAGAATTCATCTCTGTAGCTTCAGTGCTCTACTTCTAAATGACACAGAGAACCTCAAAGACAAGTGGTAAAAATAGACACAAGTGAAACCTCCTTTCACTGGTTCTTTCCTCCTACCTCCCACCCATACTCACCTAGTTTCCAGGCCTTTCTCTCTTCTATGCTCAGATATGGCTGACGTATATGGAAATAGAATCTCCCAACTTTCCCTCTCTGAGACCAACTGGCCTTATTATACAATCTTAGCTCTTGTTCCAAGAAAACTAAGATCAATCTCAAAAAGCGGTCTTCTGAACTTGGCAGACACTTGTGTGGGAAAGTCTTTAAACAAAAACAAATTTGTTGACTTACTGGGACAAGAAACTCAGAGAACAGATAAAATATTCCATGAGCCAACTCTGCCCTCAGCTTCAGCATTCACACTTTTCTCAGCCAACAGTCCTTGTTCCACTATAGCTGAAGCCAACTCATCAGCTTGTCATTAGGTCAAATGCCTTTACCAAAGGGCCAAAAGAACACCAATGCATTCATGGAGAGAATCCCTAACTTCAGAAATCTTGGGCTTTGGTGCATGATGAAGAAAACATCTGATCAACAAAAGAAGGGAAGAAAGGTATTAACAGCAATTACATTGAAATGACTTTTATACCTCCAGTCCATGTCAACCAATTAATTTCTTCTGGCTACACCCTTATCTTCTCCAAGGGTACATAGAGAGGGGTCCTTCTGTCTTTGTTACAGTGGGTGACAACATGACAAAACTGACTTCCGCTTCAAAACAGAAATATAAATAAAGATTAGGGTTCCCCAAGGAAGGAAGTTGCTTTTCCTTTCCCAAGCAACAGGCAAAGGAGGCAAGGAGATGAGGGTTCTGGGGAATATCAAAATAGGGGCAGCTCCTTAGACAAGCGAAAACAATATTGTTAAGGGATAGTCTTGAGCCAGGAACAGAGATACTGTTAAGAAAACTGGTCTTATGAAGGACCAAGGCAGCCAGAAAGCAAAGTGAATCCTTTTATATTCAGTGAAAAACACTAAAGGCTCATGCCAACCCAGTGGATTGATATATTATTCAAAAGGTAACCTAGCCCTCTAGGATTTGTGCCTGTGCCCAACTTTTTCTTCCTCTGTGGTTCCTCAGAGAACAGGTGCTTAAAACTTGCACATGTGAGCAGAACAAAAGATGCAAGAATGTCAAATAACTCCCAAGCACAGTGTTGCATATTTTTAGAGCTGTATGTTTTATTGGTTGTTTTTCTCAAGAGTTAATAAAAGTAGAACTAACAGAACTGCCAGAGATGCTCAGCCTTGCTTGCTTACTACAATACCCTCTGAGCAAGGCAATCCTTGTCTTCCTCAGAAGTCCCAGTCTTTATTGAGAAAAATCAATCATAAGAATGAATATCAAGGAGCGCCTGTATGACTCAATTGGTTAAGCATCCAACTCTTGATTTTGGCTCAGGTCATGATCTCATGGTTTGTGAGATCAAGCCCTGTATCAGGATCTGTGCTGACAGCACAGGGCCTCTTTGGGATTCTCTCTCCCTCTCTCTCTGTCTATCACTCCCCCCTTCTCTCTTTCTTTCTCTCTTTCTCTCTCTCTCTCTCTCTCTCTCTCTCTCTCTCTCTCTCTCTCTCAGAATAAATAAACTTTAAAAAATTAATATCAAGTCCCAGTAACACTGCACTCAAGCAGAGACCTTTATTTCCAGGGGCTCAAAGTGCTTCCCAAACATCAATCCTGTGGTCTACAATTTTGATCAATATGTAGCTAATAGGTTAAATTTATCTTCTAAATACCAACATCTACATTGAAATCAAGAATGGATCCAACCAACACTGACATGGAAGTCAGTGTCCTACCAATGTAACCCAGGGCCATCATATCAGTGCTACTAAAAATGTTATTAACTAATTAGGTGAACACCATTAATGCAAGTTGTGATGTAATGTTATTGATAGTGTTGCTGTCCTATTGATTCATGCCATTACTCTGAGCCTGGACCCAGAGCTATTATCCACTCGCACCCCCAAGCATAAGCAGGACCCACAAGGCTGATAGTATTTTCCCACGTTCTCAGATAATAATAATACTCTTTGTTTTCTGTGAATAAACTAGTCTTTTCAAAGGGAAACTCATATATTATAACTAATTCCCTGATTTCTTTTCACAAAATACAGAAGCAAATGCATTTGGTAGAGCTTGCAGCCTAGAACTCACATTTTCCTTGCAATGGCATGCTGTAGCTCATTGACCATGATAAATTGTTAATTGTGAAATAATTTCTACAGTATTTATAGAATTTAAAGAAAACAATTATATTCTTTCAGAAACTTACCACAAATTAAGCAAGGCCAAATTTACCAAAATTCCTCAATTGTAATCTCCACAAAATCTCGATGCCGGAAAGAACCTTGAAAGTTCATCCATTTTCAAGCCTTCAGAAAAGACAAGACCAAAAGAACTGGGGAAAAAAGAAAAAACAGAAAACCCTGGATTACAGTCCTATCTCAGTCACTAATCCATTTGACCTGAAACACATCACATCATCTCCCTCAACTTCAATGTTGTTACACATACGATGATAGCTTTGGACCAGATTATGAGTAAAGTGCTCTCCAAAGTGAACACTGGTGATTCTATGAAATCAGACTGCTTTTAAAGTTGACTAGAGAGAAAGAATCTACATCCTGCCTTAGAGATATAAGCCAGAACTTTATAACTTTCAAACAAGAGGAATACTAATTGTCATATCTGACATCTGGGGAAATTTTAACCTATAAAAAATCCAAGCTTCTACAGGATCATTAAAAAGTGAAAAAAACTTTTCCTACTTGAGACAACCTAAGAGAATGACAGAATGAGAAGACAGAAAATGTGTCACTATTTGCTGCTGTTATTGAATGCCATCTGTTACATGACTACAGACCAGGTGAATAGTGTACCTGCCAAGGAAACAGTTCAAATCTCTCTCTTGAGGTTCACTCCCTTTTACATGAGTTTCATCACAAAATTATATACAATAGAATAAACATTAATTACTCATGTACTAAGTTGAAGTTTTCTGGATCATCACTATAAACTTACCAGAAGAACATGTCTTATAACTTTTCTGCTTCTAGATTTAATACTTTATAATAGAACTAAAATACTCAGAGTCAAAATAAATCTAAAAATGATTATAGACAATTAAAAATATGCCTAGGGGTGCCTGGGTGGCTCCTTCAGTTGAGTGTCCAATTCAGCTCAGGCATGATCTCATGGTTCATGGGTTCAAGCCCCACATCATGTTCGCAGGTGTCACAGTAGAGCCTGCTTTGGATCCTGTCTTTCTCTCTCTCTACCCCTCCCCCACTTGCACTCTCTTTCAAAAATAAACAAACATTTCAAAATACATATATATTTAAAGGATTTGGTCAGTAAAACAGCATAAGGGGCACCTGGGTGGCTCAGTTGGTTAAGTGTCTGACTTCGACTCAGATCAAGATTTCACAGTTTGTGAGTTCAAGCCCCACATGGGGCTCTGTGCTGACAGCTCAGAGCCTAGATCCTGCTTCCTATTCCATCTCTCCCTCTCTCTCTGCCCCTCCCCTGCTTGCAGTCTACCTCACTTTCTCTCAAAAATAAATAAACATTAAAAAAATTTTTTTTAAATAAATAAATAAATAAGTAAAGCAGCATAAAATATAAAAGCAGCAGCTGAACATTAAGTTGAGCAGTTGAACATTAAGTATTTTGGTTTTGGGCTTTAACTATTTGGACAACCAATTTTTGTACTAGATATTTCCAAAATGTAAATCAGTTAGTCAGATAGATAATATATGGTGAATGTACTTACATTCTCTAAGAGTGAAAGCATTCATGGATATGGAAAAATCCCTTCCCTTTCCAAAAGGATAATTTATGTATTTTTTTAATTGACGATAATGGGTGAAATTTAGGAGTTAAAACATAAATTTGGAAAACTTCCAGTTTAAAATGGTAAATAGCACCTAATTAAACCTCTCCCAGTTTCTCAACTTTGAAGACAAGCCTAGTTGAAGGAAAATATCGTATGGAAGTACACAATCACTCAAAGATAAATATATAAAGCTATTCACTAGAGATTTTTTATTTCAAAATAGTTAGAAATTACCTAAATGTTTACCAAAAAAACACAAATGTTTAAATAAGTTGTCTAACACCAATGAATGGATTGATTTGTGGCATTTATAAATATTGAAATATGTATATTTACATGAAAAAATGTTCACTGTGTAACAAATATGTATTTGCCAAAACATTTATATTGATCATCTTTGGAAGACAAAATAATAGTGTATGTTCCCTGCACTTTTTATTTATTCATTTATTTTTAACAGCTTTATGAGATATAATATCCATACCATAATATCTACCAGTGTGCAGTCCAATGGTGTTCAATATCTTTACAGAGTTAAGCAAACATCACCAGTCTAATTATAGAACATTTTGTCACCTCAAAAAGAAACCCCATACCCAATAGCAGCCATTCCCCATTCCAATCCTTCACCCCCTCAACTACCCCCTCTCCCCCCTGCCTCACCAACTGACCTAGGCAACAACAAGTATACTTTCTATCTCTGGATTTGTCTATTCTGGACATGTCATATAAATGGAATCATACAATGTGTGGTTTTTGTGTATCATGCTTTTTTTCACTTAGAACCATTTTGCAAAGTTTATCCAAATTGCAGTGGGTGTCAGTATGTCATTCCTTTTTATGTCTGAATAATCTTCTATTGTATGACAGATCACATTTTGTTTATCCACTTGTCAATTAATGGATATTGTGTTGTTTCCACTTTTGAGTCATTATGAAAATGCTGTTATGAACATTTGGGTACATTTTTGTATGTATTTCATTTCTCTAGGGTAGCTACTTAGGGGTGGAATTGTTGGATCATAGGTTAACACTGCTTAACATTTTGAGGAACCTTTAAATTGTTTTCCACAGCAGCTATCATGGAAACTTTACATTCCCATTAGCAATGCATAAGGATTCCAATTCCTCTACATTCTTGTCAAAACTTGTTATTGTCTGTCTTTTTATATACAGGTGGGGGGGATGGGTGAAATAGGTGAAGGGGATTAAGAGCACATTTATTTGATGACCACTGAGTAATATGGGGAATTACTGAATCACCATATTGTATACTTGAAAATAATATTACACTGTATTTTAACTACACTGGAATTAAAATTTAAAAATGTTTAAATAGTCTGTCTTTTCTATGATATCCATGCAACTGGATACGAATGGTATCTCCTCACAGTTTTATTTCCATTTCTCTGATAACAAATTATGTTGAGCATTTCTTCATGTGTTTATTGGCCATTTGTAGATCTTAGATAAATGTCTTTCCAAATCTTTTGCCCATTTTTTAATTAGTTTGTCTTTGTATTGATAATTTGTAAGAGTTCTTTATATATTCTGGATACAAGTCTCTTATTAGATATACAAGTTGCAGATCTTTTCTCCCATTCAGTGGATTCTTTTCATTTTCTTGATGGTGTTCTCTGCAGCACAAATATTTTTAATTCTAATGAAGTACACCTTAGCTTTCTTATTCTTTTGTCACTTGTGCTTTTGGTGTCATAGCTAAGAAACCATTTGCCTAATTCTAAGGCAGATGACTTACACATATGCTTTCCTCTAAAAGTTTTATACTTTCACCTCAGATACTTAGGTATTTAATTCATTTCAACTTAACTGGTATTTTATGATGTAGGGTGAGGGGGTCCAACTTCCTTCTTTCACAGATGGATGTCTACTTGTTTAAGTACCATTTGTTGAAAAGACTATTCTTTCCCCATTGAATGGCTTTGCCATCCTTGTTGAAAACCAACTGACTGCAAATTTAAAGCTTTATTTCTAGACTCTCAATTCTAATTCCATTGATCTATCTTTATGCTGGTACTATAGTGGGGCACCTTGGTGTCTCAGTCAGTTAAGTCTCTGCCCTTCCCCTGCTCACACTCTGTCTGTGTGTATCTCTCTCTCTCTCAAAAATAAATAAGCATTAAAAAAATTTATGCTTGTACTATATTGTCTTGATTACTTTAGCTTTGTAGTAAGTTTTGAAATTGGAAATAGTGAGTCCTTCTACTTTCTTATTCATTTTCACGATTGTTTTGGTTATTCAAGTTCCCTTGATAACTTACGATCAGCTTGTCAATTTCTGCACACATACACACACACACAGACACACACACACAAAAAACATCTCAAGTTTAATAAGAATTGCGTTGAATTTGTAGATAAATTGGTGAGATTTGCCATTTGGGTAATATTAACTCTTCTACTCCATGAACATGGAATACCTTTCCAATTATTTAGATCTTCCTTAATTCCTTGCAACAACTTCTTGTAGTTTTCAGAGTAAATTTTGCACTTCATAGTTAAATTTATTCCTAAATGTTTAATTACTTTTGATATTACTATATACAGAATTATCTTATAATTTCCATTTTGAATTATTCATTGCTAGGACATAAAAATATATTTTATTTTTGTATATTGATCTTGTATCCTGCTGAACTCCTGTTTTGGATCTAATAGGTTTGGGGGAATTATTCATATTTTATATACTAGATTATGTCATCTGAGAGTAGAAATAATTTTAATTCTTCCTTCCCAATATGGATGACTTTTATTTCTCCTTCTTGCCTAATTGCCCTGGCTAGAACCTCCATTACAATGTTGAATAGAATGGTGAAAGCAGACATTTTTGTCTTGTTCCTGTTGTTAGGGCTCTTGCTTTTTTTTTTTTTTTTTCAACGTTTATTTATTTTTGGGACAGAGAGAGAGCATGAACGGGGGAGGGGCAGAGAGAGAGGGAGACGCAGAATCGGAAACAGGCTCCAGGCTCTGAGCCATCAGCCCAGAGCCCGACGCGGGGCTCGAACTCATGGACCGTGAGATCGTGATCTGGCTGAAGTCGGACGCTTAACCGACTGCGCCACCCAGGCGCCCCGTAGGGCTCTTGCTTTTTAATCCAACCTGACAATCTCTACCTTCTAATTGAGATGTTTACATTTAATGTGGATTTTATACGGCTAGGTTTAAACATGTATTTTTAATATACATAAACATATTTTATAAATGCATATTATATACATATATAAGCACATATTTTACAAGTATGCATTTATATATAAACATATTTTTGTATGGTTGGGTATAAACATGGGATAATCACAGGTTGTACTTGCTGTATGCTTTCTTACTTATTTCTTTTCTTGACATACAAAAAGCTGTACATAACTGAGGTGCACCACTGGATGAGTTTGGAGATAAGTATTCACCCATGATTGCTTTGGATAGTATGGATATTTTAACAATTTTAATTTTTCCAACCCATGAACATGAGATGTTTTTCTATTTATTTGTGTCTGCCTTAATTTTTTTCATCAGTGTTTTCTGGTTGTTAGTGTACAAGTCTTTCACCTCTTTGGTTAAGTTTATTTCTAAGTATTCTTTTTGATGCTAATATAAATGGAATTTTTTTTCTTAATATCCTTTTAGGACAACTTGTCATTAGTGTATGGAAACACAACTGATATTTGTATACTGATTTTGTGTCCTGAAACTTTGCTAAATTCATTTATTAGTTCTAATAGTTTTTTGGTAGAGTCTTCAGGATTTTCTACATATAAGATCATGTCCTTGACAAAAAGATCATTTTACTTCTTCCTTCCTGATTTGGATGCCTATTTAGTTATTTTTCTTTTCTAATCACTCTAGCTAGCATTTCCTGTACTATGCTGAATGTAAGAGTGAGAGTAGGCAACATTGCCTTTTTCTACATCTTGGAGGAAAAGCTTTCAGCTTTTCACCATTGAGTATAGTATTAGCTACCAGCTTTTCATATGTGGACTTTATTGTGTTGAATTAAGTTCCTTCGATATTTAATTTGTTGAGAGGTTTATTTTTTAATCCATAAAAAAGTGTTGAATTTTTTAAAATGCTTTTTCTGCATCTATTGAGATGATCATGATTTTATCTTTCATTCTGTTAATGATGTGGTGTATCACATTGATTGATTTATGTATGTTGAACCATCCTTGCATCCCTAGGATAAATCCCATTTAGTCACTTTTAATGTGCTGTTAAAGGTGGTTTGCTAACATTTTGTTGAAGGCTGTTGCATCTATCAGGGATATTGGCCTGTAATATTCTTTCCTTGTGGCATTTTTGTCTGTCTTTTATATCAGACTAAGGGTGGCCTTATAAAAATAATTTGGAAGTGTTCCCTCTTTTTCTATCTTTTGTAAGAGTTTAAGAAGATTGGTATTAATTTTTCTTTAAATGTTTGGGAAATTCACCTGTGAAACCAACTAGTCCTGGATTTTTCTCTTTTGGAAAAAATTTTTATTACCGATTAAATCTTCTTATTTGTTATTGATCTGTTACATTTTCTATTTCCTCTTAATTCAGTTTTGGTAGGTTGTATGTTTCTAGAAATTTAACTATTTCTTCTAGATTATCCAATTTGTTGGCATATAATTGTTCATAGTAGTCCTTTATATCTTTTTTGTTTCTGTGACATTAGCTATAATGTCTCCTCTTCCATTTCTGATTTTATGTATTTGAGTCTCCTCTCTCTCAGTCCACCTAAGGGTTTGTTGATTTTGTTTATCTTTTGTAAAAATGAACACTTAGTTTCATTGATTTTTTCTATTCTCTATTTTATTTATTTTTCCCATAATCTTTATTATCTCCTTCTTTTTGCTAACTTTTAGCTTCATTCATTCATTTTTTAGTTCCTTAAGGAATAATGTTAGATTGTTCATTTGAGATCTTTCTTCTTTTATAATGTAGGCATTTATCACTATAAACATTCTTATTAGTACTGTTTTTGCTGCATCCTATAAGCATTTTTACCTTGCGTTTTTGTTTTCATTTGTCTCACGATATTTTCTAATTTCTAATTTCCTTTTTGATTTCTTCTTCAGTCCAATGGTTGTTCAAGAGTGTATGATTTCTATTTATACCATCTGGTCTTTGTTCCTCTTTTCCTCTTTTTCTGCTTTCCTTTGAATTGAGTATTCTGTTTCCCATTTTACATCCTTTTCACCTAATTAGCCAAATATTAAGCAAATAGTATCGAAATATCTTTGTGATTATTTTTAGGGCTTATAAAATACATATTTTAATCATTTCAGTCTGCCTTTAAGTGATATTGAGCCACTTTACATACAGTGCAAAAACTGTATAATCCTCTACTTCCATTACTTGCTTCCCTGTGTTTGTTATTCATTTTAATTCTACATGTTATGATCCCACACTACATTGTTATTTTTGCTTTATACAATTACTTATCTTTTCAAAAGGTTTAAATAACAAAAAGCTATTTTTATTTACTTAAATATTTACCATTCCTGGCACTCTTCATTGTTTTGTTTAGATCAGAGTTTCTCCATGTGGTACCATTTTTCTTCTGCCTAAAGGATTTCCCTTAATATTTCCTATTACACAAGCCTGATGATAATGAAGTCTTTCACTTTTATATTATTTTTAAAGATATTTTGAAGAATTGTAAATGGACAACTTTTTTCTCTCAGTTCACTAAAGATATTGCTCCATTGTCATCCAGCTTTCATTGTTTAGAATGAGAAATCTGCTCTTACATTTATTTTTCTTCTTCTGTAGACAGTGTATCTTGTTTTTCTAACAACACTTAAGATTTTTTTAAGTCACTGGTTATAAGCAATTTGATTATGATGTGCATTGAAGTAGTTTTCTTCATGTTTTTCTTGCTTATGTTCATTCAGTTTCCTAGTTCTGAGGTTTGTAATTTTCACCAAATTTGGAAACTTTTCAGCAATTATTTTTTCAAAATTTTTTCTATCAACCTCCTTCCCCTTCAGGGACTTCAACTACATATATATCAAGTTGTCCTATTGTTCACTAATGCTTTGCTCATTCTTTTCAGTTTTTTCTCTCTGTGTTTCATTTTGGATAGTTGTTATTGGGATATCTTCAATTTCACTAATATTTTATTGTGTAATTTATAATATGCATTAATCCCATACATTGTATATTTTATCCTAGATATTGTAATTTTCATATCTACAAGTTCAGTTTTGGTCTTTTTTGTTTTCCTTGTCTCTACTTAACTTGTTCAATCTTATTGAACACAGAATATAGTTATAATAACTATTTTAATTGTCTTTCTTTATCTTCTAATTTGTTTCCTTTGGGACAGTTTTAATTGATTTTTCTTCTCATTATTATGGATCATATTTTTCCTTCTTTGCATGACTACTTGTTTTCATTGACTTCTACACATGATTAATTTTTACCTTGTTGGGTATTGAGTATTATTGTATTTCTATAAACATTATGGGCTTCATTCTGGGATCTAGTTAAGTTACTGGAAATGGATTAATCTTTTTAGATTGTGCTTTAAGCTTCACTAAATAAGACCAGAGAAGCATTTAATCTAGGGCTAATTTTGCTCTATAACTAAAGCAAAATCCTCCTTTGTACTCTACCTGATGTCTTATGAATTATGAGATTTTCCACTTTGGCTGGTGGACAATTACTATTCCTATGCCTTTTTTGAGCTCTGAAGATTGTTCACTGTAATCCTTTTGGGTGTTTTTTCCCCTGGCCTTGAATAATTTCCTCATAGACATGCACTGATTGGTACTCAGCTGAATACTTACAACTTCTACAGATCTCCAGAGTTCTCTCTCTTTGTGCAGCTCTCTTTTCTCCAGTGTTGTCCTTAAAACTCTAGCTTTTTTGCTTCCCTCAATAGTCACCTCTTTCTTCTCAACTTAAGGAGACCACTGGGCTCTTGTTGGGTTAGTTCTCCCTAGGAGACAGCCTGGAAATTTTCTCCAAGTAGTAATCTGAGGAAATTGTAGACTTCACCTCACTTGTCTCCCTTTTCTCAGGGATCAGTGTCTTTCATTGGCTGATGTTCAATATCCAAGAACCACTGTTTGTCCACATATTCTGCTGCTTCAGGCAGGACAATGAATCCAATCTCCATTACTTCAGCTTGGCCAGAAAGAGTTGACCATAAATTTTGAAAATTCCTTCTCCCTGCAGAGTCTCTGTGTTCAAGTTTTCTATTGTTGTATAATAAATCACTTCAAAAATTATTGAATTATCGTGATAGTAGTATTTATTTTACTCATGAATCTGTAGTTTGGGCATAACTCTATGAAGACAGCTCATCTTTGCTCCACCTGGCATTAGTTGGGCGGTTCAAAAGCTGGGGGGTGGAATCATTGGAATCCTCATTCATATGTCTGGTCACTGAGGCTGGCTATTAGTTAGGATCTCATGTGGAGCTGTTATCAGAACACCTCATGCCACCTTGTCATATGGTGACTTGGCTTCTTTATAGCATTGTAGTTAGGTTCTCAAGGGTAAGTGTTTAGAGACAGAGAAAATCATGTGAGTGCTACATCTTTTTTTTTTTTTAACCTTGCCTTAAAAATTACACTTTAATTTCATCACATTCTTTAGAAGCAAGTCACTAAAACCAGGTCATATTCAAGGAGAGAGGAATTAGACTCTACCTTTAGATGTGAGAAATGTCAAAGAAATTGTGGACATGTTTTTAAAACTCCAAACTTTGTTTTCTCTATGCTGCATTTTTTCTGCTTATTTTGATCTCCATTTTTCATATCAGATATTTTCCTCTGTCATCTGATATTCATTGGTTGGATGTTCATAATTAAGATAGGGGTTCTAAAAACCCCCAAGTGTGTGAAAAGTTTTGTCGATTCTGACCTTTACTTTATTGCGGTCTGTTGGAGAAATTAAAAAATATGTTTAGGTATTTCTTCCTAAGTGAACCAGATTCCCTAGGGGGAAAAAAATGTACAATCTCTTCTTTGGAGGAGGAAGGTGAATATTCTGGGACATGAACGAAGGAAGAAAGCTGTGATGCCTCAGATTCCAGTATGCAAGTAATATCTAGACCCCCATTTTCTGTCCAGTACTTCCATTCTCAATTGAACTTGAAGTTCCATCTACTTATCCCCCTCTGTAAAATATAATTTTATTCTATATCTGGGGTGAAAGAAGGGCCATTCATCAGGTGGCTCATCAGAGTGTAGGAGGCAATGCGGGATCTGCATAGTTTTTAAACAGACTTTCAAACAATCCTTCTTATTCAATCACCACTTCTAGAGGAACCTAGCACCAGCAATCTCTGAGTCTTTGGACAATTGCTCCATGTAAATCAGGTGGATTTCTGCTTTCCCCACTGCTGCCGTAGGATTTCTTTTTAGTAGGTTTGCTAAGAATTTGTCACTCATATCCATCAGCTTGTCCACTTCCAAAATTCTGTTTTTGCTGTCTTCTCTTCCACCCTTACCCTTCTTTAGGTTTAGTCTTTTTTTTCTCATTCAACTAATAATATTTATTTTTTATATGAAATTTATTGTCAGATTGGTTTCCATACAACACCCAGTGCTTATCCCACCAGGTGCCCTCCTCAATGCCCATCACCCACTTTCCCTTCCTTTCCACCCCCCATCAACCCTCAGTTTATTCTCAGGAGGTTTAGTCTTTTAAAAAATTCTTCTGTTGCCATTTGATGGATGAGGGGAGAAGCAAGTGTAAGGATGTGTTTAATCCATTAACTTTTCTCAGAACTCAACCTTATTTTTTAAAGCTTTACCTTCAGGTTACTCAATGCCAAGATTTTCCAGGTTCAACTATGCTCTTTGTAACATCCAATTTTCTGATTAGTCATTCTCTGCTCCCTGGGAATCTCTCTAGCACTCACTTAACAAATCTTCTTCCATTTTTTTTTTTTTTTTTTTTTTTTTTGCCAGATGTTTGCAGAAATCTTCCTAAGTGGCTACTAACCATTTTCATGCCTTTTCTGGATGATTTGGTCCAGTTGGTTAGAAAAAAAAAAAAAAAAAAAAACCCAAACACTTCCAGATTAGATTATCCACATTAAAATCGTAACCTTCAATGTTCTTTCAGTACTTAATACTTTGGGGATTCTCCTCAAAGTTCCACTTTACATTTTTATTCCTATTCCAATCCCTGTCTGGATCACACATATGTATATCATGTTTCTACTTCACTTTTTTCTCAAAAGAAACATTAAATATCTAATACAATGATCACATTTACAAACACATGACATAATTTATTTTGTCTATAGATAAAGCAAAGTAAAATAAAATTCAAATTTTACTGGTGATTAGGATATTTCTCTAGAACTCACTTTTTTTCTTTAAATCCTCAGGGCAATCAATTGGAACTAATTACTGTCTACAATGAACACAGAAGCCTGGAATAGTTAAGAGTTTGTCAAATGTCGTGCAGCGAGATCATGGCAGAACTAAACTTAGTCCTTTTCAAACTTTCACACTGATCCATATGTGCTTAGAACCTGTTTTTAAAGGAATAAATAAGTGCTATTAAACATTTATCTAGCTGAGGTAGATAATAAGCTGAGGACAAAATAATAAATTTTTATCTACCCATCACCCAATTCCAACAATTTTCAATTCATGATCTGTCTTATCTCATTCATACCCCACATATTTCTGTAATTGGATTACTACAAAGCAAATCCCTGAAATCATATCATTTCATAAATGATAAACCTTTAAGTTGAAAATCAATCAATAGTTTAGATTAACTAGTATCAATTACCTGTAACAAGTTTAAACTATGAATAAAAAGTTCCTAATTAAAAGTGAGCTCTGGACAAGCTGAATTTGGCTTACAGGCCAGAGAATGCAGATCCCTGGCCTCCTGGATCTCTCACTAATTAATGAATTAAATAAAATCTTTGGAGGATCCAAGATGGAGGAACAGCATGGAAGTTTTTTGTGTGTCTCCTGTCCATGAAATAGAGCCAGACCAACACTAAACCATCCTACACACCTAGAAAACTGATTGGAGGATTAACACAACAATCTGCATAAACTGAACCACAGAATTCAGCAGGTACGTGGCGTAGAGAGGTGAACTTGGGGAATGAGAAGGAGCAGGAAGGGAGGTGCTTTTGCGAGCAGAGAGAGGACGGAGACTGGGGGGGAGGAATACGGGAAAAGCACCCCTCCCCAAAAGCAGGTGGAGAGAAAGCGTAAAATTGGAAACAGCCTCAGAGACTAAACTAAAAACGGAGAAAGGAGAAAGGAGAGGGTTTAAATTCCATTAAGACTGTAAACAAGGGGAGTGTAAAGTCTGCAACTCCACAGCTCGATACCTGGCGATGCTCTGGCAGGAAAGGCAAATCTCCAGGAACAGAGTGGGGTCCAGGAGGTTCTCGGGCCACATGGGGAAAAGCAGTCCCACTGATGGAAGGACATTTGGTAGAGACTGTTGAAGCCACCTGGTCCCAGCAGACCCCAGAAAATGGCCACAATCACTGGTGCTGGAACAAGGTCGTTGAGGGTGAAGCCTGGGGCCAGATGGGTGCATGATTTTCCATAATCCCTGAAAGGCTGCTGCTACACTATCTTGCAAACTTTTTCGGGGGGGGGGGGGGCTGACACCTGGCTGCAGTCTTAGGGAACCAGCAGCAGCAGGGTCCAGCAAGCGTTCCTGGGTGCAGCCGGCACCCGGCCATTGCTCGGTGAGACCCTCCTGCAGAGGGGCGAAACGGGTCAAAGCCGCAGTCTTAGTCTGACTTCTAGGGGAAAACGAACAGTCCTACTTCAGTCTGTAAGCAGGTCCATCTATTCAATTTTCTTTCTTTTTTTTTCTCTTTTACACTTTTATTTTTCTTGAATATAGAAAGAGAAAAAATTCATTTTTATTTTCAATTTTTATTAAAAATATTTTTATTTAATTTTTATTACTATATCTTTTACTTTTGTGTAAATTTTTTCAAACTCTATTTTACATCCATCATTTTATTTTAGTCTACTTCAGTGTATTCACCTTTTCAAATTTTCAAACGATTTCCTTTTTTTTTCTTTCTGTTTCTTTTTTCTCCTTTTCATTTCTTTTCTTTTTCTTGAATGCAGAAAGAGGAATACTTCATTTTTACTTTCAATTTCTATTAAAAATATTTTTCTTTAAATTTTTTTACTATATTTTTTGCTTTTATGTAAATTTGTTCAAATTCTATTTTACTTCCATAATTTTAATTTAGTCTACTACAGTGTATTCACTTTTTCAAATTTAAAACGATCTCTTTTTTCTTTCTCTTTTTCATTTCTTTTCTTTTTATTGAATACAGAAAGAGAAAAAATTCATTTGTACTTTTAATTTTTATTAAAAATATTAAAAAAAAATTTTTTCCACTATACCATTTACTTTTGTGTGTATTTTTTCAAATTCTATTTCACTCCCATCGTCTCATTTTAGTCTACTTCAGTGTATTTATTTTTTCAAATTCTCAAACAATTTCCTTTTTTTTCTCCCCCCCTTTTTTTTCTCTAATCTGTCAAACCACTTCAACACCCAGACCAAAACACACCTAGGATCTAGCATCATTTATTCGATTTGTGTGTGTGTGGGTTTAATTTTTTAATTTTAATATTTTTTTAATTTCAATTTTTTTAATTTTAATTTTTCTACCTCATTAATTCCTTTTCTCCCTTCAAAATGACAAAATGAAGGAATTCACCCCAAAAGAAAGAGCATGAAGAAATGACAGCCAGGGATTTAACCAACACAGATACAAGCAAGATGTCTGAGCCAGAATTTAGAATCACAATAATAAGAATACTAGCTGGACTCGAGAATAGATTAGAATCCCTTTCTGCAGAGATAAAAGCAGTAAAAAATAGCCAGAATGAAATTTAAAATGCTATAACTGAGCTGCAATCATGGATGGATGCCACAGTGGCAAGGATGGATGAGGCAGAACAGAGAATCAGTGATACAGAAGACAAACTCATAGAGAATAATGAAGCAGAAAAAAAGAGGGAGATTAAGTCAAAAGAGCACAATTTAAGAATTAGAGAAATCAGTGACTCATTAAAAAGGAACTCCATCAGAATCATAGGGGTCCCAGAAGAGGAAGAGAGAGATATAGGGGTAGAAGGGTTATGTGAGCAAATCATAGTGGAAAACTTTCCTAACCTGGGAAAAGACACAGACATCAAAATCCAGGAAGCACAGAGGACCCACATTAGATTCAGCAAAATACAACCATCAGCAAGGCATATCATAGTCAAATTCACAAAATATTCAGGCAAGGAGAGAATCATGAAAGCAGCAAGGGAAAAAAAGTCCCCAACCTACAAGGGAAGACAAATCAGGTTTGCAGCAGACCTATCCACAGAAACTTCGCAGGCCAGAAAGGAGTGGCAGGATATATTCAATGTGCTGAATCAGAAAAATATGCAGCCAAGAATTCTTTATCCAGCAAGGCTGTCATTCAAAACAGAAGGAGAGATAAAAAGTTTCCCAGACAAACAAAAATTAAAGGAGTTTGTGAACACTAAACCAGCCCTACAAGAAATTTTAAGGGGGACTCTCTGATGGGAGAAAAGATGAAATATATATATATATATATATATATATATATATATATATATAATATATTATATAATTATATATATAATAAATACCAAAAGCAACAAAGATTAGAAAGGCCCAGAGAACAACACCAGAAACTCCAACTCTACAAGCAACCTAATGGCAATAAATTCATATCTTTCAGTACTCACTCTAAACATCAATGGATTCAATGCTCCAATCAAAAGACATAGGGTAACAGAATGGATAAGAAAACAAGATCCATCTATATGCTGTTTACAAGAGACCCACTTTAGACCTAAAGACACCTTCAGATTGAAAGTAAGTGGATGGAGAACCATCTATCATCTATCAGGTCAACAAAAGAAAGCCGGAGTAGCCATACTTACATCAGACAATCTAGACTTTATTTTTGAGACAGAGAGAGACAGAGCATGAACGGGGGAGGGGCAGAGAGAGAGGGAGACACAGAATCGGAAGCAGGCTCCAGGCTCTGAGCCATCAGCCCAGAGCCCGACGCTGGGCTCGAACTCACGGACTGTGAGATCGTGACTTGAGCTGAAGTCGGACGCTCAACCGACTGAGCCACCCAGGAGCCCCTAGACTTTAAAATAAAGACTGTATCGGGGTGCCTGGGTGGTTCAGTCGGTTGAGCGTCCGACTTCAGCTCAGGTCATGATCTTGGAATCCGTGAGTTCAAGCCCCATGTTGGGCTCCATGCTAATAGCTCAGAGACTGGAGCCTGTTTCAGATTCTGTGTTTCCCTCCCTCTGCTCCTTCCCCACTCATGCTCTGTCTCTCTCTGTCTCTTGAAAATGAATAAATGTTAAAAAAATTTTTTTAAAAAGACTGTATCAAGAGATGCAGAAGGGAATTATATCATCATCAAGGGGTCTATCCACCAAGAAGACCTAACAATTGTAAACATTTATGCACCAAATGTGCAAGTACCCAAATATATAAATCAATCACAAACATAAAGAAACTCATCGATAATAATACCATAATAGTAGGAGACTACAACACCACACTCACAACAATGGACAGATCATTTAATCAAAAAATCCACAAGGAAACAATGGCTTTGAGTGACACACTGGACCAGAGGGACTTAACACATATATTCAGAACTTTTCATCCTAAAGCAGCAGAATATACATTCTTCTCCAGTGCACATGGAACGTTCTCCAGAACAGACCATATACTGGGACACAAATCAGCCCTAAGTAAGTACAAAATGATCAAAATCATACCATGCATATTTTCAGACCACAAAGCTATGAAACTCGAAATCAACCATAAGAAAAAATTTGGAAAGGTAACAAATACTTGGAGACTGAAGAACATTCTACTGAAGAAGGAATGGGCTAACCAATGGGTTAACCAAGAAGTAAAAGAGGAAATTAAAAAGTATATGGAAGTCAGTGAAAATGATAATACCACAACCCAAAACCTCTGGGACACAGCAAAGGCAGTCATAAAAGGAGAGTATATAGCAATCCACGCCTTCCTAAAGAAGGAAGAAAGATCTCAGATACACACACAACCTAATCTTATGCCTTAAAGAGGTGGAAAAAGAACAGCAAATAAAACCCAAAACCAGCAGAAGGCAGGAAATAATAAAGATTAGAGCAGAAATTAATGCTATCGACACCAAAAATAACCAAAACAAAACAAAACAAAACAAAAAAAAAAACCAGTAGAACAGATCAATGAAACCAGAAGCTGGTTCTTTGAAAGAATTAACAAAATTGATAAACCACTAGCAAGTATGATCAAAAAGAAAAAGGAAAGGACCCAAATAAATAAAATCAAGAATGAAAGAGGAGAGATCACAACCAACACAGCAGAAATAAAAACAATAATAAGAGAATATTATGAGTAATTATATGCCAACAAAATGGTCAATCTGGAAGAAATGGACAAATTCCTAGAAACATATAAACTACCAAAACTGAAATAAGAAGAAATAGAAAATTTGAACAGACCCATAACCAGTAAGGAAATCGAATTAGTAATCATTTTAAATCTGCCAAAAAACAAGAGTCCAGGGCCAGATGGCTTTCCAGGGGAATTCTACCAAACACATAAGGAAGACTTAACACCTATTCTCTTGAAGCTGTTCCAAAAAATAGAAACGGAAGGAAAACTTCCAAACTCTTTCTCTGAACTCTTTCTCTTGATTCCAAAACCAGAGACCCCACTAAAAAGGAGAACTATAGACCAATTTCCCTCATGAATATGGATGCAAAAATCCTCAACAAGATATTAGCTAACCAGATCCAACAATACATTAAAAAAATTATTCATCATGACCAAGTGGGATTTATACCTGGGAAGCAGGGCTGGTTCAATATCTGCAAAACAATTAATGTGATTCATCACATCAATAAAAGAAAGGACAAGAACCATATGATCCTCTCAATAGATGCAGAGAAAGGATTTGACAAAATACAGCATCCTTTCTTGATAAAAACCCTCAAGAAAGTAGGGATAGAAGGAGCATACCTCGAGATCACAAAAGCCATATATAAAAGACCCAACGTTAATATCATCCTCAATGGGGAAAAACCGAGAGCTTTCTCCCAAGGTCAGGAACAAGACAGGGATGCCCACTCCTGCCACTGTTGTTCAACATAGTATTGGAAGTCTTAGCCTCTGAAATCAGACACCACAAAGAAATAAAAGGCATCCAAATCAGCCAGGGGGAGGTCAAACTTTCACTCTTTGCAGATGACATGATACTCTATATGGACAACTCAAAAGATTTCAACAACAACAAAAAAACTGCTAGAACTGATTCATGAATTCAACAAAGTTGCAGGATATAAAATCAACACACAGAAATCGGATGCATTCCTATACAACAACAATGAAGCAACAGAAAGAGAAATCAAGGAATCGATCCCATTTACAGCTGCACAAAAAAACATAAAATACCTAGGAATAAATCTAACCAAAGAGGTGAAAAATCTATATGCTGAAAACTATAGAAAGCTTGCTTATGAAAGAAATTGAAGAAGACACAAAAAAATGGAAAAAGATTCCATGCTCCTGGATAAAAGAACAAATATTGTTAAAATGTCGATACTACCCAAAGCAATCTACATATTCAATGCAATCCCTATCAAAATAACACCAGCATTCTTCACAGAGATAGAACAAGTAATCCTAAAATTTGTATGGAACCAGAAAAGACCCTGAATAGCCAAAGCGATCTTGAAAAAGAAAACCAGGGGCGCCTGGGTGGCTCAGTCGGTTAAGCAGCCGACATCGGCTCAGGTCATGATCTCGCAATTTGTGAGTTCAAGCCCCGCGTCGGGCTCTGTGCTGACAGCTCAGAGCCTGGAGCCTGTTTCAGATTCTGTGTCTCCCTCTCTCTGACCCTCCCCCATTCATGCTCTGTCTCTCTCTGTCTCAAAAATAAATAAACGTTAAAAAAAAAAAAAAGAAAAAGAAAAAGAAAACCAAAACAGGAGGCATCACAATCCCAGACTTCAAGCTATACTACAAAGTTGTAATCATCAAGACAGTATGGTACTGGCACAAAAACAGACACTCAAATCAATGAAAGAGAATAGAGAACCCAGAAATGGACCCACAAACATATGGCCAACTAATCTTTGACAAAGTAGGAAAGAATATCCAATGGAATAAAGACAGTCTCTTCAGCAAGTGGTGCTGGGAAAACTGGATAGCATCATGCAAAAGAATGAACCTGGACCACTTTCTTACACCAACACAAAAATAAACTCAAAATGGATGAAAGACCTCAATGTAAGACAGGAAGCCATCAAAATCCTTGAGGAGAAAGCAGGCAAAATCTCTTTGATCTTGGCCACAGTAACTTCTTACTCAACACATCTCCAGAGGCAAGGGAAACAAAAGCAAAAATGAACTACTGGGACCTCACCAAAATAAAAAGCTTCTGCACAGCGAAGAAGGAAACAATCAGCAAAACTAAAAGGCAACTGACAGAATGGGAGAAGATATTTGCAAATGACATATCAGATAAAGGGTTAGTATCCAAAATCTATAAAGAACTTATCAAACTCAACACCCAAAAAACAAATAATCCAGTGAAGGAACAGGCAAAAGACATGAATAAACACTTCTCCAAAGAAGACATCCAGATGGCCAACTGACACATGAAAAAATGCTCAACATCATTCATCACTAGGGAAATACAAATCAAAACCACAATGAGATACCACCTTACACCTGTCAGAATGGCTAACATTAACAACTCAGGCAACAACAGATGTTGGAGAGGATGTGGAAAAAGAGGATCTCTTTTGCATTGTTGGTGGCAATGCAAGCTGGTGCAGCCACTCTGGAAAACACTATCGAGGTTCATCAAAAAACTAAAAATAGAACTATCCTATGACCCAGCAATTGCACTACTAGGTATTTATCCAAGGGATACAGGTGTGCTGTTTCAGATGGACACATGCACCCCCATGTTTATAGCAGCACTATCAACAATAGCCAAAGTATGGAAAGAGCCCAAATGTCCAGATGAATGGATAAAGATATGGTATATATATACAATGGAGTATTACTTGGCAATCAAAAAGAATGAAATCGGGGCGCCTGGATGGCGCAGTCGGTTAAGCATCCGACTTCAGCCAGGTCACGATCTCGCGGTCCGGGAGTTCGAGCCCCGCGTCGGGCTCTGGGCTGATGGCTCAGAGCCTGGAGCCTGTTTCCGATTCTGTGTCTCCCTCTCTCTCTGACCCTCCCCCGTTCATGCTCTGTCTCTCTCTGTCCCAAAAATAAATAAACGTTGAAAAAAAAATTAAAAAAAAAAAAAAAGAATGAAATCTTGCCATTTGTAACTACGTGGAGGGAACTGGAGGGTATTACACTAAGTGAAGTTAGTCAGTCTGAGAAAGACAAAATTCATATGACTTCACTCACATGAGGACTTTAAGAGACAAAACAGATGAACATAAGAGAAGGGAAACAAAAATAATATAAAAACAGGGAGGGGGACAAAACAGAAGAGACTCATAAATATGAAGAACAAACTGAGGGTTACTGGAGGGGTTGTGGGAGGGGGATAGGCTAAATGGGTAAGGGGCACTAAGGAATCTACACCTGAAATCATTGTTGCACTATATGCTAATTTAGATGTAAATTTTTAAAAATAAAAAAATAAAATTAAAAAAATAATAAAATAAAAGTGAGCTCTATGAAGGTGACCATGTATGGATATTATTTTATATTTCAACAGGAAAATGTATGTATTGATCTAAGCCAAGATAGGCAAACCTCAGAAATCTCAGCTTCGGGCCTGACAATTACCCAACCTCTTGACTCTAGGTCTAACTTCTGCCCTTTGTACTTGAACTTCATTCTAGTTTCACTGGTTTGAGCTGCTCTCAACAGATGTGGACTTGCCTCACCTCTCTGGTTCTTCCTATTCTATTTTAAATAGTATTTATCTCTACATTTTGAAGCACAGGTTAATTTCCAAAACAAAGTAGAAATTCATCTGATGCTTATTTAAACAGTGAGGAGGATGGCAGAGAAATCTCAGTGAAGGAAGAACTACTGGTCATGGCTCTGGGCTCATCTGATCTGGGCAGTTTTCCTTTCAATTTTTAGTATGTTTTGTTGCTCACAAAAATTTTGACACCCAATTACTTCTCATCTGCAGAATCATTCAAATAACCTTGGGGGTGCAAACCAGCCAGGGTGGCCCCTGCATCAGGCACAACCAGGGGACCCCTGTGGGTTGCCCAATCAGGCTTTATTTCTAATAATCCCTTAGCAGCTTAGATCTTAGACAGAAGATGCCTTCTTGGTGCCATTAAGAGCTTTTTAGGAAACAATGTAAGTGTCCATCAATGGATGAATGGATAAAGAAGATGTGGTATGTGTATACAAAAAAGAAGGAAATCCTGTCATTTGTGACAACATGAACGAAACTTGAGGGCATTATGCTAAGTGAAATAAACCAGACAAGAGAAAGACAAATAGTGCATAGTGTCACTTGTACATGGAATTTTAAAAAATAGGGTCAAACTTAGAAACAGAGTGGAAACGTAGTTACCAAGGGTGGGGGGAGGTAAGAAATAGGGATAGGTTGGTTAAAGGGCATAAACTTTCAACTATAAGATGGATAAGGTCTGAGGACCTAATGTAAAATGTGGTTGACTACAGTTGATAACACTGTACTGTATAATTGAAATTTGTTGAGAGTACTTCAATGTTTCCCCATATATGTGTGTATGTATGTGTGACATGGTGAATATGCTAATTAACTAGGGAAGAATCTTTTCACAAGGTATACATGTATCAAATCATCCCAGTGCAAGCTTTAAATACCTTACATTTTTGTCAATTACACCTCAACAAAGCTGGGGAAAAAAGAGCTTTCCATTAATGTAGAAGGAACGAAGGGGGTGAGAGAAGAACACTCTTTTCCTGGGGTGTTTCCTTACAGAGTGCTCACTGCTCCAATAGCAGGAGACACTTTGTGGATATAAGAAACTATTTTTTTAACAGTGCTGTCTTCTAAATGAGAGAAAGTCCAGATGCCAGACAGTGTTCTGCCACCAGAAGGCCTATGTCAGCATCACCATGTGGACTCGTGCAGTAAAGCCCCAGAAGAGAGTTGGGGTCGGTGTCGGGCTCAGCTCAGAAGGAGGAACTTCAGAGTGTGCACTCCCAACTCCAGTGAGGACTTGCCTGTGTGACCTCAGGTCACAGACTTCATCAGGACCCTCATGGGTAAAGCAGAATTCACAACACCAAGCCAACCACACAGGTCATGTGAGTGCAACAGCAGCCCTGCTGAGAAGGTGTTAGAGAATAAAACACTTCATTCTTGTAAAAAAAATGAACCTTTCCACTAATCTCTATGCCCCCAAATTGTGACGGCTGGGTCCTTGATTTGTACAAGTAAGAGAGAGAAACGGTTTTGGAGAGCAAACTGTCTTGGCCCTGAGAATAATTTCTTACTTGTGTAGTTGAGGACGGTTTATTATGGGTCTGTTTAGTGTCACAGTCAAGGGAGGGAAGGCATAAAAGGCTGATCCAAGAAGCCATCTTGCTCAGAGGAGTGATGAAGTACATTTTTGTGTGCTGAGGCACTCTTATGGGTTAGATTTCTTTGCAGAATGAGCCTAAGTAGGCAGGTACAAGAATAGAACGGTTCACTGAGAGAAGATTATTAGTGAAACCAGAGGCTTATCTGGCCCTGTGTCTCTGGGGGAGCCGTACAAAGAGGGAGAACTAATCCATTCCAAGAAGAAGAAAGAGATGGCGCCTTATCCCTAATTTGATATATCACTCATATGGTGGGTGGGAAAGTTCTTTCAAGTCCTTTTGGCCTGGGCAGTAAATTATTCTTCAAGTTTCTGTTTTGTAGTGGTCAGTGAGCTGTGAGTCATACAGTGACTCACAACACCATCATCAATGTATATTTTGGGGTGACACTGGGTTCTCGGGTTCATACTGATAAGGCAAGCTAGCCTTTGTTGTGACTGAGTCTTTTTCCGTGCTACGTGTTTTCTGTGTTTTCTTAGCTGCCATAGTCATCCTGATGGTGTCATACCACTCAGAGTGACAGAAATGCAAAACACTCTTTGAAACTAGGCAGACAAGAACAGTAAGCATTTGGAGAATTTAAAAATGCACACCCACATGTCGGGTCCATTAACGACGTATTTGTAAAATCATTTTCATTTTTATCTTGCTTTAACAAAAGGAAGTACACTGATGTTCTGTTTCAGAAAAATATTCTCATTCTGCTGCTCAATAGCTACGTGACCTAGGGCTCATCTCTTAGTTCTGAGGGCTTCAAGTTTCCTTGTTCACCGTATACAACACTTATTCTATAGTAACATATTAGGCTTCGAAAAAAAAAAGCTTAAAAAGTAGCAGAACATATGTCTCTCTTTCAAAGGGCCTTCTTGGGCCATGCCTCCCTCAACCCAGGCTATGCCCACTGATGATCTCTCTGTGAGCAGCTGACGGTTTGAGCTTGGTTTACAGGTGGTTCATACAATATGCTGGCACTAGTGAGAAATAAAGGATGGGAAACTTAGAGCCCCATTCAAGTATATTCATCCATTGAACATTTATTCAACATCTACTATGTACCAGGCACCAATCTAGATGCCAAGGATACAGCAATGTCAAAACCGAACAAGTTTTGACTCTCATAGAGCTTACCTTGTAGTGTGGGAAGATGGACAGTAAACATCATAAATAAGTTAATTGTATAGAAGGTGTAAAGCCCTATGGAAAATTAGATTAGGCTGTGAGCTAAGGAGTGCTGGTATATTGGCAGGGATTGAAATTTTCAATAGTAGGTTTGAGCTTGGGTTCACTCCAAAGGTGACAATGAGCAAACTTGAATGAGGTGAGAGAGTGAGCCATAAGAATACCTTAAGAAGAGAAAAGAGCCACTGCAGACAGCCAGGGATGGAAACATAGCTGGTATGTCAGAGGGAGGAAGTGCAAAATGGCCAGTGGCCAGAGCAGAGTGAATTCAGTGGAGAGTAAGACATGTGGTTGGAGGTATATAGGAAGCCAAATCATATAGGACTTTGTAGGGGCTTTGTAAGACTTTTGACTTTTACTTTGAACAAAATGGGAAGCCACTGGAGGATTTTGAGCAGAGGAGTAGCAAGTTCTGTCTTACATTTTATAAAAAAGATCAATCTGTTCAGTGTGTTAAAGAATAAAATGAAGTGAAGTGGTAACTTTGGAGATGCTAAAGCCATTTAGGAGACAAAAAGATCCCTATGCTTTATGCTCACTCTCATGGGTCCAACCTACATCTTCTCTCCCTATTTGCCCCTGATTTTCTATGATTCCTTCCAGGCCTCTGACCAATGAGCCAAGCCATTCACCACTGCCCAGGAGCCTTAAATACCTACACTACAGGCCTCTTCTCCCTGTTTGGTTACATTCATGTGAAGTCAGTCTGAGTGGAGTTACAATCATGTGTTACACTCATGTGTAAAGCTGCATAATGGTTAAGGCAAGGGAAATGGCCAAAGACACCCAAGATGGGTTAAATTGAGAGGATATGAAGGGACACAGAAGAAGTGTCTCAGACATAAGGAGTGTAGGTTACGGTTAAATTTATGATATAGCCCTTAAAGCACAATTAAGACAATATTGTGTCAGAACTGGGTGAGGAATAGACATTCACCAAACATCCTGCAAATGTAGATGAATGCCTCGCCTTACTTAAGGAGAGGATATGTAATTTCCTGCTTTTTTTTTTGAGAGGTGGCTACATTATACTCTGAAGGAACATGTTTTTGAGGAAGAACGCATTTTTTAGCTAGCATGTAAGTGGATGCTAGCAGCCAAAGAGTGGACTATGGTGGTATTTTCCTTTTTAAAAAATGCTTTGGCTGCCTAGCATCTGATTCCCTTAATAAGTGTGGAGAATTTGCAATTGTGTGATGTTGGTGGGAAGTAGGGCCTTGTCTACTGCAATGGAAACTGAAAGTGCCAGATAATTTTTCACCCTGATCCTTCCAATAAGGGCATGAGCACCTAGCTCAACTAGTCAGATGCTCTTGCCTAGGAATTTCTTTTTTTTTTTTTTTTAACGTTTATTTTTGAGACAGAGAGAGACAGAGCATGAATGGGGGAGGGTCAGAGAGAGAAGGAGACACAGAATCTGAACCAGGATCCAGGCACTGAGCTGTCAGCACAGAGCCTCACGCGGGGCTCAAACTCACGGACCGCGAGATCATGCCCTGAGCTGAAGTCGGACGCTTAACCGACTAAGCCGCCCAGGCGCCCCGACTTGCCTAGGAATTTCAATCTGAAGAAAGATCTGCAAATAAGTAATTAATTCATTCCACTAATAAAGATGGAAGCATCCAGTGTCCAGTGACAGCAATGTGTCCTGTCCAGGATGGCAGCAGCAATACCATAACTGCTATTCCTCAAATGTGGCATGACCTTGAATCTGGTTCTGCCTATCTAGATTTTTATAGCTCCTGCTATTTTCCAAACCTGGTTCTTTAGCCTTCCTATTGAGCCTTCCTGAGAACTACCAATATCCTTTCAACAAATTTCTTTTTTTTCCCCTTAAATTTAGGAAAATTGATTATTATTGTGCATAACAAAAATCCATGCCTGGTATACCAACCGTTACTTACCCAATATTTTTCTATTCTCCCATCATCCTTGCTCTTTGAATCTAGATTTTTAAAAGGTCAGCCATGTAGCTCCAGCCAAGCTGCTTACATTCCCACTTCCCTTTCAGCTAAGTGTGTCCACATGACACAGAAATGGCTAATAAGGTGTAATCAAAATTCTGTTAATATATCATATTAGATATACCTTGTGTGTTACCTCCTATTCTTTCAGTATCAACTTGTCCCAGCCCTTAGCCACTTACTCCATCTCAATTATTGCTGTGGTGACAAACTCCATGCTGTATGAAGTTCTACTGCCTGAATCCAACATCCAGAGTCTCTGGCTCTGCCTCTTCCTACCATTCTCAAACTCAGAGGAAGGACTACATTTCAGGACATGGACATTGGTTCCCCTAGTAGCTGTTCAAAGCGCCAGGTAACACCACCTAGAAAAGTGAAAACTTAAACCAACAAGAGGCAGGACATGGGAGAAAACCAGATGATAAATACTTTTTTTCACTCCTCCATCTACTAGACTGTTCTAAGCCATGGCTTTTCTACATAGCCTGTACGGTGGCATCTACATAGCCTGTATGGTAGCCTGTATACATGGCCAAAAGAGTAGACTTGATCAAACAAAAGCTCTGTCTCTTAGTGCCTTGAGCAGAGAAGCAGTACCTGGCATAGAAGTATATCAAGTTTCACTTACTTGCTTCCTCACTCCTCCTTTATCTCACTCTTGCTACCAGGGGATAGTACCTCCCAATAAGGCATTATCACCTAAACCTTGCCAAGAGCCTTGATTTTTCTAGGGAAACCCTGCCAAAACAATCTCTTTTAAGACCTTTTCTGATAAACAGAGCAGGCTGGCACAGTCCTTTCTCCCTTCTTCCCACCTTGAACATGGACATGATGTCTGAAGACATTTTGTAAACGTTTGGGAAAGGCCAAAAGAATCAACAAAGCACTGGTCCTGACAGAGTCAAGTTGCTGAACCATAGTCAACAGTTTAACTACCTGTAAAACTCTTGCACATGAAAAAAACTGATTTCATTTTTTAAACCATTAAAGTAGGGTTTCCTGATACTTACAGCTGAATAAAATCCTAACAGATATACCTACCCAAGAGCTATATTTCCAATTTCTTAATAGTATGTATTGTCACACAATCAAGGTATTATAATAAAAGCTAAAACTTTTATGCAGAAATAGTTTTCTTTGATTTTGCTTTGTTTATGTGAAGCATGGCTCTCGATCCAATTTCCAGTAAACATAGTGAATATTTCCACCTCTCTTATCTGGCCCACTCTGCAATTCCATATGCTCCTTACCATCTCTCTGGGAGTTCTTAAGCCTCCTACTTTTGAGTTTCTCTCCAATGTTTATGTTTTTGACTTCTGGGTCCCTTTCACTGAGGCTTCCTTACAAACACATATTACACAGATCTTCTCTGAACACTGTGTGTGTTTGTGTGTGTGTGTGTGTGTGTGTGTGTGTGTGTGTGCACGTGCGTGCATGCTGGGTCACTGAGAGATTCATCTGTGTTATGGAAAGGGAGAAATGCCAGATTTAAAACAAACAACCAAACAGATGCGTGCATACACACACACACACACACACACACACACACACACACACACACACAATCTTCTAGAAACTACTAAGAACAGAGTAAAAAGGGGCAAGTAAGGGATTCTGTCCTATCCTCCATTATTTTAGGCCTCCAGCAGAGAAGAGAAATACATATTTTAGTCCTTCAGTGATCTAAGACTTAGAATCACTTATAACCAATGATAGCAATGGAGAATCCTTCAATCTGGCAGTGCTGGAATAGATATGTAAAAGACAGACCCTAGGGGTGACTGGGTGGCTCAGTTAGTTAAGTGTCTGACTCTTGATCTCACCTCAGGTCTTTATCTCAGGGTCGTGAGTTCAAGCCCTGCTTGGGTTCCATGCTGAGCATGAAGCCTACTTTAAAAAAAAAAGACCCTAAACTTCTAGTTTTTTAATTTTTTTTTAATGTTTATTTATTTTTGAGACAGAGAAAAGAGGCAGAGTGTGAGAACGGGAGGGGCAGAGAGAAAGGGAGACACAGAATTCGAAGCAGGCTCCAGGCTCTAAGCTGTCAGCACACATCCCAATGCAGGGCTCGAACTCATGAGCAGTGAGATCGTGACCTGAGCCGAAGTCAGACGCTCAACCGACTGAGCCACCCAGGTGCCCCAAAGACCCTAAACTTCTGATTGCTTCATAGATTAGCAGAGTCTATCCTTTGTGAAAGAAAATGGAAGAGATACCAGATTTATAATAATATATACCAAAAAAACTACACTTTATTCATATAAATTTAATAGGTATAATCTCCTTCGATGTCCAGTATATTTTATTATTTCTCAAAATTATTTTAGAATTAGCTCAAAGACCCATATAGCAGATTGACAAGAAGTCCAGTATCACATTCTTAGGCCCCTCTTGTTTCTTCTTAACTATCCTAGAACCTTGTACTACAAAGGAGTTCTGCAGAACTTTCCCTCCAAAATAAGACAGAAAGAACCTTGCTGTCTATCTTCCAATGCTGCTACAGAACATTGGATCTCCTCCTCTGTCATTGTTCATCTTGCCTACAAAAGATTTTCATATGCCCCTACCCTCCAGGTACCCAGAGATCACCAACCTACTCCAGAAAGAGGCTACTCAAAGGCACTTTCACTATTCTACAACCAGGGTACCCCTTACCAATTTTCTAGGTTCTCCATTTTCCTACAAAGTCTTAGTGCTCCCAAAGGCACTATGTAGAACTGACTCAGTCCTCTCTACAGTGGAACCCGCAACCACTAGCCCACTGCACAATCTCAAAGAACCAGGCAGGAGTTGGGTCACTTTGCTTTTCAATCTCCCAAACACAAAAGATTCCTTTCCTTTCTCAACAAAGGAAGATGGACCTTCAAATTATGCAGGGCTATCTATAGATGGATGTGTTCAGAATAGGCCACAGATGCCTGGAAACACCTTTGGCTCCATAATCACAAAGGCTTAACCTCTAAATGGAAAAAAATACCTTCTGATCCTCAAAGTGTAAATTATTACTTCATGACCATCAAGGGAACTTTTAGGCATCCCTCTTCCCAAAAGCTATGAAAATAAAATACAAGTATAGCATTTAGTAGATTCCCTCCTTCACACACAATAACCAGGAAGAAAATTTAATGGAAACACTCTGCTGTATAATGGGCCCCCTACTGGTTTGTCTGCAGACTCTCAAATTCTGAAAAATGGCCTGTACCATCCATATAGTCAAGCAGTAGTCTTCCAATCTTCCTCTCTTTTTTTCTGCCTTTTCTGGTTTAATTTGAACATTTTATATGATTCTGTCTTCTCTCTTAGTATAATCAATCATTATTCTTTATTAATTTTTTAATTGTTGTCCTAGAATTTGCAACATACAGTTACAAACTAAATCCACTTTCAAATGACAGAGTATTCCTAATTCCTCTCTCCTCACCTTAGAACATTGCTATCATTCATTTCACTTGTCCATAAGCTATAATCACCAAATACAGAATATTATTTTCAGCAGTTGTCTATTAGATAAATTCAGAATAAAAGGTTTTATTTTACCTTCACTTAATCCTTCTCTAACATTCCTCTTTCTTTATGTAAATCCAAGTTTGTGAACTATTTCATTTTCCTACTCTCTGAAGAACTTCTTTTAACATTTCTTGCAAGGCAGGTTTATTGGTGACAAATTCCCTCAATTTTTATTTATCTGAAAAGCCTTTATTTCTTCTTCACTTTTGAATAATTTCAATGGATACAGAAATGCAGGTTGGTGGCTTCTTTCAAGACCTTAAATATTTTTCTCTATCTTCTTGCTTACCTGGTTTATAAAGAGAAGTTCTATGTATTCTTATCCTATTCTTCTGTAAGTAAAGTACTTTTTTTCCCTTTCTGGCTTCTTTCAAGATTTTCTCTTTGTCTTAGGTTTTCTGAAGTTTGAATATAATATGACTAGAGGTAAACTTTTTGGTATTTATCTTCCTTGGTGTTCCCTGATTTTGCTGGAACTCTGGTTTGGTGTTTGTCATTAGTTCCAGGAAATAGCCATTATCAATGCAAATATTTCTTCTTCTTTTTTCTCTCTTTCCTCTCCTTTTGGTAGTCCCATTACATGTATTACTTTTCATAATTGTTCCATATTTCTTGAATATTTCATAACTTTTTTTTTTCATTATTTTTTCTCTTTTGCCTTTCAGTTCATGAAATTTAAGCTCCCTGATTCTTTCCTTGGGCATGTGCAGTCTACTGATGAACCCATCAGAGTCATTCTTTATTTCTACTACAGTGTTTTGTTTTGTTTTTTATTTCTAGCACTTCCTTTTTATTTCTTTCCATCTCTGGGCTTACATTACCCATATGCTCTTGTATATTGCCCACTTTTTCCATCAGAGCCCTCAGCCTATTAATCATAGTTATTTTAAATTCCTTGCCTGATAATTCCAAGATCTCTGCCATATCTGAGTCTGGTTCTATTGCTTACTTTGTCTCTTCAGATTTTTTGTGTTGTTGCTTTTTAGCATGTCTTCTAAATTTTGTTGAAAGTCAGATATAATGTATTGGGTAATAGGAACAGAAGTAAGTTGGCCTTTAACATGAAGGTTTTTCTGGCTAGAAGTTACACTGTATCTATCGTTTGCTGTAATTTTAGGTGTCTGAGGCTTCAATCTCCTCTAGGGTCCTTTGTTTGATCTCTTCTGTTGCATTTGGGTTTCCCTATAAACTCCTTCTTAAATAGAGTTTGAGCCTTCCAGTCATTTCAGCTGTAATTCTGTTATTATACAGGAGCCTTGTGATGTCATGATAAGGGGTGTCATGGAGGCAAGCACTCTGTAATTCTATGGTTACGTTTCAATCTTGCAGTGGGCTTGTGCCCCTGGGGTGTGACTTCTAAGCTCTCCCCTCTTCCACACACACATGCTCACACGAAGCACGAAGGTCAGCAAGAGCTGCAGTTAGGTATTTCCTTTCCTACATTTCACTGAGACCCTATAAAATAAATGCCCACACTAAGTTTTTAATTCCAAACCTATTCCACACTCAAGTGTCCAGCAATTCATCAATTACAGTTTAATTTTTCCTAACTGTTTCTGGTTCCAGTGGCTTCTACTCCCAGAAAGCTATGATACTCTATAGTTGCCTGTCTCTCCAGTTTGAGGAGTGTTGTGATCTCAATTCACTGATGGATCTAAAAAGAGTTATTGATTTTAGGTTTGTTCAGCTTTTTTCTTATTATGACAATGGGAGTGACAATTTCCAAGCTCCCCACATGCTAAAGCAAAAACCAAAAGTTTAAATCTTTTTTTTTTTCAACTTATGGGAATAAATGTTTTTTGTTCTTGGGAAGGAATAATGTAGCAGATGCCAATTTCCCTTTCTGCAATTTGTACAATAAATTCCATTCAAATTCCCAATCGCTTCTTTCTTAGAATTAAAAATATATTTTTTAAATTCATCTAAAAAATTAAAGATGTAACAAATAGCCCATGAAATATTTATTTATTTATTTTTAATGTTTTATTTTATTTTGAGACAGAGAATGAGTGAGGGAGGGGCAGAGAGACAGGGAGACCCAGAATCTGAAGCAGTCTCCAGGCTCTAAGCCACAGCAGAGAGCCCAACATGGGGCTCAAATCCAAGGACCCAACATGGGGCTCAAATCAAGATCATGACCTGACCTGAAGTCGGACACTTAACCACCTGAGACACCCAGGCATTCCTAGCCCATAAAATATTTAAAAATTAAGGAAGAAAAAGGGCCTGTTCTACCAGATATCAAAACACATTACAAAGCTATAGTAATTAAAATAGTCAGGAACTATGCCAAAATGTACATCCAGATAAATTAGCACAGGATAAATGATGCAAAAATATACCAAAGTTCATTTGAGAATCCATTCTGTGACTAAAGTAGAATTTCATGTCAGAGTGAGAAAATAGGGATTATGCAATAAGTGTTATTGAAACAACTGGTTAAACATTTTGGTAAAGGGAGAATGAAGTAAGATCTACCTTGATACCTTGAAACAAAATAAATTCCAAACAGTTCAAAGTTTTAAATATTAAAAATTAAACACTAAAAGTGCTAGTAGCAAGGAAGATGGTTGACTTAAATGCATCCTTGCTGCTCTCTCTTCCAAGCTCTAATCCAACTCCCAACAGCCTCCACTGTTTTCAATCTTATTTTTTTTTAATAATTAAGATACTTAATGCAATAAATTTTCACTTGAGTTTAGTTTTATCCATGTAACGTAAGCTCTGGTATGAAGTGTTCTCTTGTATATAATGTCTTAATCAATTTGAATTTTCCTTTTTTTTAAGTTTTTTAACATTTATTTATTTTTGAGACAGAGAGAGACAGAGCATGAGTGGAAGAGGGGCAGAGAGAGGGAGACACAGAATCGGAAATAGGCTCCAGGCTCAGAGCTGTCAGCACAGAGCCTGACACAGGGCTTGAATTCACAGACTGTGAGATCATGACTTGAGCCAAAGTTGGATGCACCCCTGGATGCACCCAGGCACCCCTGAATTTTCCATTTTGATTACTCCTTTGATCCAAGAGTATCTCTTAAATTCCAGGTAATTAAGTTTTTTTGTCATCCTTTCATTATTCATTTTTCAGAAGTTTTGAAGGAAATTTGAACCTAAAATCTTTATACCCAGACAAACTAGCATCAAGGAGAGGAAACAAAATTAAAAATTTGTACACATACAAGTACTCAATAAACTTACCACACACATTCTCTGAAAGAATTAATTACATACTCCATAAAAGTGAAAAACCATTCAGAAAAAAGGCAAGATTTGAAATTAAAAAGTGATGAGCAAATGAACCAGTATATTTTACAATAATCAAAATAATTATTAAATAATTATTAGTACACAAAATTGATAATGAAATAATTATTGGTACAAAAACTTAATAACTAAAAATCCTGGAGAATTTCAACATGCAAGGTAAAGGAAGACTGAAAGAAGAAGGAAAGAACTGAAAACAAACCAAATTTCTTGTCTTGAAGCAGGGGGTGTGGGAACAAGGGCTGATATAAATACTAATTAATTTGAAATATCCAGATAAACTTAAATATGTACTTTAAAATGTAGGTGAAACCACTCAAAGAATAGGACTAGCATATTCAGCTTCCAAACCACTAGAGGAAAAGAAATACAATTTTAAAAAATATAATCAATATATCAAAAAGATGAGAAAGGAACAGAAATAGAAAGGGAAGGAAAGAAGAAAGTGAGAAGAGCATGAGGAAAATTAGAAGGAATGCATGGCAAATGAAACTGTAAAGTAAGATATCAGTATCGTATCCAAAGATGCTATTAGTCACAGAAATGCTGCTGTTTTAAATTTCTCAATCAGACTGTGGGAGAATAAAATCCAGCTATATTTCGTGTAATGTATCATAGATAAAATAATTTTTGAAATATTTTTTAAAATTTGACTTTTAAATTTCAAATTCAAAATCAGAAGTCAATAAGAGAAAAACAAATACCATACAATTTCACTCATACGTGGAATTTAAGAAATAAAACAAATGAATAAAAAAAGAAAAGAGATAAGCAAAACAAAAAATTCTTAAATACAGAAAACAAACTGGTGGTTGCCGGAGGAGAGATGGGTGGGGGGGATGGGTGAAATAGATAAAGGGGATTAAGAATACACTTATCTTGATAAGCACTGAGAAATGTATAGAATTATTGTATCATTACATTGTACACCTGAAAATAATATAACACTATGTATTTTTTAACATTTATTTATTTAATTAAAAAAATTTCTTTAACTTACATCCAAGTTAGTTAGCATAAAGGTCAATCACAATTTCAGGAGTAGAATCCAGTGATTCATCCCCTACATATAACACCTAGTGCTCATCCCAACAAATGTCTTCCCTAATGCCCCTTACTATAAACTGGATTATAGTTCAATTTTTAGAAATTGGAAAACTTGAAAATAAAGGTAAAAAGGATATAGCAAGCTAATGTTAACAAAGAGAAAACAGGAATAAAAATACTACTATTATATAACAGGGAATTTAAAGCAAATAGTATTAATGTGAAAAGAGGAATATTTCATATGAATAAAAAGCTTACTCCAATGAAAGTCTGTGAAAGTTTGAATCTTTTAGTATCTGAAAACATCAGATCTCAAGCCTTATCAAGCATAAAAATTTGACGGGAAACTTCTTAAAAATGCTGATTCTCATGGTCTGTCTCCATTTCTACCACCAGTTCAGTGCAACTTATCATTTCTTACCTGATTTACAGCAACATCTTCCTATCAGGTCAAAATTGCAATTAAAATTTAAACCTGAGGAATTAAATGAGATTGAGAGAAGGACTAGTAACTGGTTCAAGGTTACACAGTTAGATAGTGGCTGAGACCATTATCAACAAGCACTTAAGAGTTGGGAGAATTGACAAAAAAAAAAGCATTGATTCAAATCTATTTCACATAAAAAAAAATACACACACACACACATATATTTCTTTCTTTCACATCAAGACTGTTTTTTCTAGAGCTTACATTTTGCTCACAACATCAGTTTCTGCATAGACGCTCCATGTAGGCAAAGCTGACCAAATGTGGGATAGCCATGAGTCAGAGACCAGACAGACCTATCTGGATGAGTCAGGAAATCATGGAAGGTTACACCATGGACCAAAAAAAAAGAATGAAGCAGAGGGTAAACATATTGAAGCTGGTAAATAACACAGCCCAGACTCAAATCCATTATACCATCCTGGGGGATCTGAAAGAAGGTTACGGGCAGAGATTTACCAGAAATTTTCATAGTCAGCCAGGTGGTCAAAGACAAGGAAATGCAACCAATAGGGACAGGCAATAAATAACCAGCAAACAAATGGATTATAGATAGGACCAGGTGGAAGGTGGGGAGTACAGTACTGAGGAAAACCATGGAGAGCAAAACTGCACACAATGGAGTAAAAGGTAGAATATAGTGCTAGCAACCTGACAGTACCCAAGTCCTTTAAAAACCAGGATAGCAGACAGGAAACCAACCCAGGAATTCAGGCAGGAAAAGTGAGAACAGAAAACATCTACACTCACACAGCTTACTAATGATGTTAACATAGCCTTATTATTCTACTGTCTCCATCAAAATGACATTACTATTCCAAGAAACTCTTGCTCAGGAAGATAAACATTCAAACAACTATAATATTTAATGAATATCAATTTGTACATCTCTGTAGTAGATAGTAGCAAATGATAATTTACTTCTCAAGATTCTTTGAATCCTCTCACCTCAAACCCTCATCTTTCTACGTCTAGTCCTAAGCTATTATATCAGGATTCTTATCCAATCCTAATCAAGCCCTCATATTGCAAGACCTGCCTTAAAACCACATTAAGAAAATTCACAAATGTTCCAACTTTACCTTTCCACCTTGAGACACTGCTAAAACTCTGTTTAAGGTAGTGCTCTCCTTACTGGTTAGGAAAAAACTCAACTTTATCTTGCTTTCAAGTTGTCACAGTGAAATTTTCAAGGATCCAGCACTTGACAATATTGGAGGTACAATATGGAGGTCCAAATCCAACCAAGACCTTCTCATTGACATGTGGCAAGGTCCAACTTAACCCATTTCTCCCCAGATATGTGTAAAACATTCTTAAATAAGAAGCTAAACAAAGACTAAAACTGACTGTAGAAAGTTTAATAAAGGAAAGACTCATCATACTTTATCCTGGCCCTTGTAACATGCCTGTCCTTCCAGGTAAAAAACCCCAATAGGCCATAGATTCACCAGGTCCTTGGGCCATAAATAAAAGTCATTCAGGGCTTTCCTGTAGTACTAAACATCAATACTCTTTCATGTTAGGTGCTCCCTGAGACTCCATATTACACAGTTGTAGATCTGTGGCTGCTTTCTCTAAGTGTCCTATTAGGTCAAAATCTTTGATACTTGTTTGCATTCTGTAAGGAAAATCAACAATATACCTCAACTGTTATGCCCCAGTGATTTACTAAGGTATCTACTACTTTTCATAAACCTCAGTAGGGATCATAGGAATCTTACATTTCCCTGTGATTTTTATTGTTTTGCAATATGTGGATGACCTTTATTGTGTTCTAAAACAAGGTTAAACTCTAAGACTAACTCCATACATCTACTTAATGTTTTAGCTCAGTAAAAGCATATTTCCAAAGAGAAGGCAAATGATTTCAAGTAAATTCATTATATAGGACAGGGACTGACAAACTATAGCCACAAACCAAATCCATCCTACTGCCTACTTTTATAAATAAAATGTTATTGGAACAAAGTCATATCCATTTATTTATATACTGTCTATGGTTAATTTAACATTAGAATACCTGAGCTAAATAGCTGTGACAGAGACTGTATGCTCCACCTTTCAGGGTTCCCATATCCAATTCCAATGGGGGGGGGTTGTTCCTTCTCCCCCAAATACCAAGCTGACACTATCTACCCAGAGAGAGCATCTACCCAGGGTTCAGTCCTACAAGACTGCTTCCCACCCCCCACTTTAGATGCCAGTCGCAAGCCCCAGGCTATTACCCGTGCTTCAGACCAACTGGCCATAGATTGGAGGTTCCAACAACTTCCTCCTTAGGTTTGATTAACTTGCTATTGTGGCTCACAGAACTCAAACACATACATGTACCAGTTTATTAAAGAATGTAATAAAAGATATAAATTCACGTCCAGATGAAAAGATACATAGGCAAGGTATGGGGAAAGGGCTCACAGTTTCCATGATCTTTGCAGGTATGCCACTTTCCCCACATCTCCACATGTTCACCAACCTGTAAGCTCTCTGAACCCAGTCCTTCAGGGCTTTTATGGAGGCATCACTGCATAGTCATGACTGACTAAGTCATTGGCCATTGCTGATTCAACCCTCATTCCTGGAGATCTCCTCAGAGATCAGGGGATAAGACTGAAAGTTTCAAACCTCTCATCATAGGGTTGGTCCTCCTAGCATCTGGCACCCACCCTTGGGCGGGGTACAAAATTTGTCTTCATTAATATAACAAAAGACACCTTTATTGCCCTTATTATAGGAAATTCCAAAGATTTAAGGAGCTGTAAGCCAGAAACCATGAAGAAGACCAAATACATATATGAAATACTATTCTTATATATTCTTATAAATATATGTCTGATAATACATTTCTTATAAATCATATTATCACACCCACAAAGATATTTACTACTTGGTCCTTTACAGAAAAAGTAAAAGTCACGCCCTGATCTAGGATACAATTTATTCCAAGGAAATGAGTCTCTTACTCTTAACCAACCATAGGCCCTTCAAATTTTCACTAGGCCAGGTACAATTAAGATCAATCTCACTGACCCAAGTACAATGGATTCTCAACTTTTCTAATTGCCACTTCACTATATGACTTAGCCAAGTTTTTAATAACAAAACCTCTTCCTTGGGAATGTAAACATGGACAGGTCTAATTAATATTAGCTCTCCAACAATCTTGCTCTCTGTGCAGACCCTCGACATTTGGACTCAACTCCATGAAAATTATAAGAGATCAATAGCTTACTAACCTCTCCTTCTTAAACCTGTGGCAAAAAGTCTACCCACCTTCTCAATAATTGCAGCATCTAAACCAGTAGAGATGTCTACAGACTTGGTTTTATGGTATCCTTTAAATTTGATGGTCCCTCATGCTGTACAGTCTTTGCTGCTCACTGAAAATGCACAACACTTCTTAGGAAGTAGGCTTACCTCATATGAAATCCTATTTTCTCCCTCACATTATTTCCATTCATCATCACAATACTTTAAAATCCTTCTACTTTTCTTCCATTACTTGAAACAAGAAACTCATGACTATGTAACCTCTGTTCACAAATTATTTATGGCCTGAATAGATTTATTAGAAGCCCTTTAGAAAATACAGATATATATTGTATTTGTTGATGGGTCATATCTTAAGACTGACATAGCAAAATATTAAGTGAGAATATCACCCTTTACCAGAAGCAAAATCTGTCCAGATGGAAGAACTCACCAAAGTTTGTCAGTTAGATAGAAATAAAAGGAAAATTTCCACTAATACTAGCTGTGCTTTGGGGGGTAGTCCCTAATTTTTTAGTACTTTGTAAATAAGGGTGTTTTTTTTTTAATTTAGAGAGACAGAGTGCAATCAGGGAAGAGGGTCAGAGACAGACAGAGAGAGAGAGAGAGAGAGAGAGAGAGAGAGAGAGAGAGAATCTTAAGTAGGCTCCACACAATGAGAAGCCTGACACGAGGCTCAATCCCAAAACCTTGGGATCACAACCTGAGCTGAAATCAAGAGTCGGATGTTCTTAACCCCCAACAGGAAACCCAATTCAATATGGTCAACAAATTAAAGGACTTTTGTGTGTTCTGATGTTTCCTAAGGAGATGACTATTACAAAGGTGAGGCTCATACAAAAGAGATAACACAGAGGCTAAAGTAAATCCCTGCTGATCTTTATGCCAGACAGCAGCACTCCTAAGATCCTAGCCCTAATGACAACCTGAGAGATTAAAATTTGGGGGATATTTTTTTTTAAAAGGCTTTTATAGAATGCCAGTCATTAGATTCAGAGTCAGGAAAAGGTACTGGGAAAAATCTAGATATAAATTGCACAAGGATATATAACACTGTACGTTAACTATACTGAAATCAAAATTTAAAAAAACTTAAAAATATGTATTTTAATTTAAAAAAATAAATTGCACAAGGGTAATCTCTGGCATTCTAAGAATAGCTTCTTAAAAGTACCATAGAACCTCAAATGAAAACTTGCAAGAACTTTATGTGAGGACACTGCAAGGAAAAACTGGTCACTAAACTCAGTGAACATTAATGGGGAAACTTCACTAAAATTTCTGAGGGTGTTCCTAGTACATATCTCATCTGTGGGTAGCATGATCCTGGTAAAACTGTAAAAGTGGTACATGAACAAAGCCCAATCCTCAGAGTCCCTTTCAATACCTCCAAATTAATTTCATATGTCTACTTGCTTGCAGTAGGTTTGGAATGTATCCTATATACTGTTTTCTTCTTGGAATGGACTGAACACTTTCCTTGATGGAAAGCTTACAGCACTAAGAGTAGCAGTGTGTGTGTGTGTGTGTGTGTGTGTGTGTGTTGTATTATCAACCTACAGAATTCCAACCTATTGCTCTAAGGATACCTATTTTACTGGGTATATTGGGTAGACTCTAAGATGGCCCCCCATGATTCCTATTTCCTGGAGCTCATACCTTTGTGTAATCCCCTCCCTTTGACTGTGGTCAGAACCTGTGATTTGCTTCTAATCAATACAATATGACAAAGGTGATGAGATACCACTCCTGTTGTTGTTATATAAGATTTATCTTACCGGCAGACTCACCCTAAAGATCTCCTTACTGACTTCATGAAGCAAGCAGCCATGTTGGGGAAGTCCACATGACCATGGCAAGAAACAACAGGCAATTTCTAGGAGCTGGGAACAGCCTCCAGCCAACAGCTAGCAAGAAGCTAGAACTCCCAGGTACAACCACAAGGAAATGGATTCTTCCAATAAATTCAGTGAGGTCAGAAGCAAATTCTCTCCCAGTAGAACCTTCATATGAGAATACAGCCTACCAACACCTTGACATTAGCCGTGTGAAATCCTAAGCCAAGGACCCTGTCAAGTTGTACCCAGACTCTTGATCCACAAAAAAGATAATAAAAGCACTTTTTTTTTTAAGTCAGTAGGTCTTGAGTAACTTGTTACACAGCAGTAAAAAACTAATACACTGGTACTGTTACTTAAGAGCTTTGCAAAGTTCTGCAATTTACTCAGAAAGGTTCCTGTCGATATCAGCCCCAATCATCAGGAAAGATGGAAAGAATAAATAGGATTTGTAAGCCTGAAATTAGCAAAATTTTCAAGATTCTTAAACTTTTATGCCTTAATGTATTACCACTGGTTTTAATGATAATAAAGTTATCAGTTCTCTCTGGGGTTCATCAACTCTCCCCCATAAATTAGTGACTGGTCAACCCATGCATTAAGAATTATCACCTCTTTGGGGCACCACGCGGGCTCAGTAGGATTATCACCTCTTTTAGACTCCACAATATTGCAAACAGACACAGTCAAATATTACAGGGAACTCATGCAATATACCCAGTATAACATCGATAAGTATCAGCAGCCTTTCTTTCACATCACCCTAAACAACACACACATTTATATGACCTGAATCCTGGAACTTCTGTGACTGAACTTTCACAGAAGTAGAAATTGAAAGTGAACTAGAGAAAGAGAACTAGGGAAGAGAACTCCGATCTATTTGGAGGCTAAGTCATTTTCACCAATATCACAATAACACACACTACTCCTCTTTTGTTTTAGAACTACCTGATTTTATTAATATTCCAAGTTTTATTGCCTGGCACCAAACCATTCTTGATGGGTAGTGCCAAAATGTTAGAAATCTACTTTCAGCCCTGTTTTGGGCAAAGACATTTCATAGGTGGCTTCCAATGACTGCTATTAAATTTGCTGCATAAAAACCTTCTGGTTGCTTTTTATTACCTTGGTAAGCCAATACCTGCCTTCACGATAATCCCTGACATCACTTAGAATCCATTTTTGTATAATAGCTTACTCTCTAGGAACTGTTACCTTCTAGGAACTGTTGATAGGTCATATATTTTAAAGAGAAAACTGAATCTTAATTTGAGAACCAAAACTCTAACCCTTCTCATATTTCTTTACTTCATACTATACAAGAGATTCCAAAAACAGAGAGAATTTTGCATGCTATGGTTCAGAAAATACAGAAGAGGTAGACAATGCCATTACAGCCATAGAACTCCTTGCCTGGAAGGTCCATGTAATCTGATAGATGGTGGATCAGAACAGAGCCATTTTGGATATAATATTGGCCTCTTGAGGGTAAACCTGTACTATTTTAGGGGAAGAATGTTGCACTTAGATCCCTGCAGGCCTCTCTGGGATCTTTAACATTATTCAAAATAACCATCAAGCAAATACAGAATCATAAATTTAGGTAGTATAGATAATCAGCTGGTTCTGTGGGCTCTTTAGATTGGGGATAGGCTCTATTCTCTTGGTTTAAATTGGGAACCCTTGGTTTCTGGCTAAGAAGTGGACAATGAACTCCAATCATAGTATTGGCCCATATTGCTACAGTGTTTAGAGGTGTGATCTCTAGAGTCTTAAATACTGCTGTATAACTACTGCCAAATGATCCACCCATATGTCTTACTTGTGATGTGAATAACCAAAAAGAACAGAAAAACCTGACACACACCCCCACCACCACACACACACACTCTGATTGGTCAAATGCCCAAATGTTGATGGTCTAGCTTTTAGCTCAGGCTTAATGATCACAAGGTGGGACACTCAGAAGCAAAATCTTCCACAACCACACAGCTTACTATCAACATCAACATGACTATACTATTACCCAATATTCACTAACAGGGCTTTACTATTTCTAGAAATTCTTGCCCAGGAAGATAAAAGTTGCAAATCATCTGTATTATACGTTTTAGAAAATTCCTCCATAAACATTTAAATGAACATCAAATGGTTCAACTCTTCGATAGCATCAAATGAAAGTTTATCTCCAGGATTCTTTGAATGTCCAGCTTCAAAATTCTTGCCTTACTGCCTTTTCCACTTCCACACTATTATATCACGATCCTTGACTGAACTTGATACTTAATATCAAGCCCTGATATTGCAAGACTTGCATTAAACTAGATTCCAAAACCTTATAATAACCATAATTTTTCCCTCTCCATTCTGAGATGCTACTAAGACTCTCTCAAAGTAATGTTCTCCCTTACTACAACAATATTAAGCTCAGCTTTGTTTTGGTGTCATTTTTGAGAGGTCACAGTTTAACAAGGGTCAGTTAGGAGAACTGGGGAACTGAGGAATAGGAGAGGGGCTTGGTTTAGTATTCAGAAATGACAGTAAACTCTAGAAGAACCAGCTATAAGGCAAGGTGGACTCACAGATTGAGGAGCCCTTTTATTTGTTTTATCTAAATCCTGTTTCAAGCATCTGCAATGGCACGGAGCAGGGGCTATTTCCAGCTATAGGTAATGAGGAAGAGGGACAGCAAGGTAGACAGGTGATTAAAATGTTTGCCTTTGGAGAGGAGCAAGGACAATGGAAGTTAACTAGAATTTATAAATTTTATCCCCAAGTGCACATTTAAATGCTGGAAACTTGGAATCTTGTTTTGAAGCTGGTTTAGGGCAATTGAGGAAGGAAAGGGTCCAAGAGAACTCTTACCTGTATTTTATTCATGGATAAGCTCTCCCATCTCTCTGTGGCCAGGTTTTTACCATGTACAAAGTATAAATGGTAATTACTTTCTCTAGTCTCTTCACTTTTTATTCCCTTGCTCCTTTGCTTTGCTCTACTGTACTTTTATTTCTCCTTTCTCTTTTATCCCCCTCTCTTTTCTAATTTGCCATGTTCCCTTCATCTTTTGTTACAGAAACATGTCTACAGGAAAAACACCCATTAGGACCTAAGAACTGAAAATTGGAGGAAAAAATTAATATTCAAGTAAGAATTTGTTGAAAGAACTAACATGAATAAGTTATATGTCCCATGCCTATGTTTCAATATCTGTCATAGCAGGTAAAGAGATCAACATTATCTGCAAATGCTTCACATTTTCCAGCCAACGTTTAATCATCCAAAGGCTGATGATTATCCAGCTTTCTTGCTTTGATCCTTGAGAGGAAAACTGGCATAATGTAGGAGAAAGAACACTAGCCAAGCTTGATAAGTCTTGGCTTTTTCACTTATTAGCTTTGAGCCCTTGGGCAAGCTACTGAACCACTCTGAAGCTCAAGTGCCAAAAGAGACTGTCCACTTTACTATGTTGTGAAGGGCCAATAAGATAATGCTTGCCTGTAAAGTCCCTGATGCATTAACAGTAGTGACTATTATCATCACAATGTAATAAATATTTATGGATTGTTGCTGGCTTCCTCATTGTAAAAAAAAAAACGGGGGGGGGGGAGACTGGGAAATCATAAAACTGGACTGGCAGCACCATTGCAAAGTTTAAGAAAGTGCTTTGTAAACTATAAAATAAACTGCAAAATCAAATAAGGCTTTCTTTCCCTTCTACATATCTTAAAATGTTTATTGTTTATTACCAGCTTCAAGGAAAATGAACTTCAAACCAAGCAGTTATTTCTCATAACTAGTCAAGAGAGGGAGTTGGAACTACTGCTTCAAATGAGATTTGAAACATCTATGAATCTGGCCCCTCTGTGCCATGTGCCACCCCACCATGTTCAGTGAAAATGGATATTCCTTTCCATTTCCTTTTCCTCCCTGTAAGGTGTTATGGAAACAAGAAGACTTGGAGTTTAGACACGCCTAAATTTAATTCTTGACTTTGCCTTAAAACAAAGAAATTAATATCTACTCCACAGAAAAAAAACAAAATAATTTTTGTGAGGCTCATGGTAGCCCAAAGATTGACTTTTTTCTATCCTGAGGACTTACAACTTAAAACAACTTCAGTGTGCACATTTCTCCTTGATTTCTGACACCACATGCCTCGAGTTTTAATCACCTCTCACAAACCTACCTTCAAATTATGACTCTTCCACTAAATTATTCAACCTCAGTTTCCTCTTCTATTAAATGGAGATAATAATAGAACATAGTTCATAGAGTAAGGAGAACAGATGAGAAAGTGCATCCAAATGCTTAACCTGGTGTCTGGCACATAATAAATTTTAGCCAGCAGAACTATAGTAATAGTAATAGCATTAACATTCCAGATATATTCTAATTCTCATCTTAACACTCAGATGGGTCAGTAGCAAAGCTATTGAGGTAGTTTGCCACTTTTTCCTTCTTAGGTTTCCTTGGCTGTATTTCTCTCTCTCCCTTCCCAGGACAGTTCTGTTTCAGTTCAGCTGTTGGCTGGAACATCTGGCAGGGTGCCCACCCTGACGTTTTCTGTTTATGGAGCCAACAGGGTGGGGAGGTGGGGGGTTTGATCATCTTGACCACTGAGACATTGGAATCTGTTGAGTTAAACATTGCTCTACTGTTACCATCCCCTCCCTTTTTTTCTCCCTCCCTGTGAATGAATCTGGAAAGAATGAACCTGAAGTCTATCTTGAACAGCTATAAAACCTTTATGGTACGTGGGCTGCTCCTCGAGGAGTAGGGCATTAGCCTCCCTGTTCGTTCCTGGAGTAAACATAACGTGTCAGCATATTCCCTAACACAGGGTCAATGTCTGAGGGAGCGGTGCTGTCGGTGCCTGGCACCTGCTGGTGTGGAGAGGTCAGCTGGCAGCAATACACCACAATCAGCTTTGATGACTGCATTAAGTACAGAGCTCACTGCTCCAGTGCCTTTTAATTCACCAAGTAATATTTATCCTGTGACAGCAACATCTCCAACACTCTACACTTTTGCTCAACCTCCTAAACTTGCAGAATTCTGTAAGAACATATACTGTATTCTTCTGTAAGAAAATATAACATAAAATAATATACACACATGTATGACAGAACGTATTATATAGTACTTACTATCCAACATTAAATTTGCGCTGATTTTCTAAGTTATCTCTATGGGAAGAACCTAAAGTAGAATTTTTCTCTTTCTTGGAGGCACATGCTAATTCTTGATTCAGGATTTAGAACCGCCCTGCTGTGCTGTTTTATGTCATCCATAAAATGCTGCCTCCCTAATGGCAACAGTCTGTCTCTAGACCCTCAGTCTATGATTTATCACAGGAGCCATCTTTAAGGGATCTGTGGCACCATACCATAACTAGTGCCTGCTTACGTGAAACTTTTCAAGTTGTAATACCAGATCTGTAACCCTTTTTGAGTCTATGGAAGGGACAAGAGAAAGCATAATTCATTTTACTGGAAGTCAGCATTATTATTCTTTCTGTCTTTATCCTATGCCCGCCAAACAGTCATGTCCTATCGCCAGTAATTTTCCTCCAGTCAGTGCTCCAAAGGCCTCTCTGGCCAGAGTCGTCCAAGACTCCTCATCTCTATGGCACATTCTATATTATCATTTGGGTTTTATTGTAGAATCAATTAGACCATATTCTGGGCAGAACTGTTCATTGCTTACAAGCATCAGGCCGCCAAATAGCTAGTGGCAGCGAATAACAATTGTCATAATGATTGATATATTTACCTTTGCTTCATGACATAACCCTGGGAGGTCAGTTCAGAAGTGCCAGCTCCACATTACTAACAAAGATTATGAAATTAAGATGTTTGTTCTCGGGGCACCTGGGTGGCTCAGTTGGTTAGCATCCAACTGTTGATTTCTGCTCAGTTCATGATTCCAAGGTTGTGAGATCAAACCCTGTATCAGGCTCTGCGCTGAGTGTGGGGCCTACTTAGGATTCTTCCTCTCTCTCTCCCTCTGCTCTTCTCCCCAGCTGGTACTGGAGTATTTGCTTATATACTCTTTGCCTGTCTTCCTACATAGGACTATGAGCCCCATAAGAGGGGAATTTTGTCAGTTTTGCTCACTGCTGAAAATCCCCATCAACTAGCATAGGCCTGGCACAAAGTAGACATTTAGTAAGTCTGCTCTGCTGAATGAATCAAGAAGTGAAGCTATGGTGAACCAAGAGCTGGAAGGCAGAATAATGTGAATTCAATGGAATCTTTCAAGGAACTTAAAGGTTATTTGCTACAACTTTATTATGCCATATTTCAGAAAAACTATTTAGCACCACTGAGGAATCCACTGAAAGAGTCACAGCTGGTGACTGGTAGAGAAAAAAACAGATGCCATATCCTCTTCTTGTATTCCCAAATCATACTTCTTTTTATCATTCCTTTCATCTTAGGATAAACCAACTATCAAATAATGTATACTTACACTATCATCACTAAGCTAAATTATTGAACTCAACGCCAATAAAGAAATTGAGGTCTAATAAGAGGAACTTCAAAGACACCCCAATTAATAACTAAACCTAGAATAATATAGAAAACGGAAAGCACCTTTCCCACCACTTAACGCATATTCCTATTTCCATGTCACCATTATTATGTATTCTTAATGCCCCCTTCAGTTTGCCTTTTATTATGCCAATTAACAGACAGGGAAATTGATATTGAGGCAGAGACCAAGAGGAGAGAACTGTCCAGAAAAACTGACATAGAAGTGCAGTTTTGAGGTGGTTTATGGTCATGATTAACTGCACAGAGACATTTACTAAAGGGGAATAAAGGAGAAGACATTTTGTATCTAATAACCTGACTTTTATCTCCAGTCGCTTTAGCTATTTAGTATGTGTGAAGAAGAAGGATGCTGGAAAACATAACAAGCTGGCATACAAGCTCCAGATCTGAGGATTGGGGGGATTTCTTTTAACCATTCAGGTTCTGTTCATTTACTATAAGCAGCAAATCTGGCTCTGAGCCCAACCCCTATAATGGAAGATTAACATGATAACCGGTTGCACTACTTCCCCTCCCCAAAGACTCATCCTTAACTTCCTTTTGCTAAATCACAAAGTGTGTTTTTCATTTGCAGTTCAAATGGGGGTGGTGGGCCGCCCCCCCCCCCTCAGGGGAAGATGTAGTTTCTTATAACCATCCCCCCTAATTAAAAAAAAAAACTCAGCTTAAAAAAACAACTTAAGCAATAGTCATTTTTCAGTTTTTCTATTAAAGTAGAATAATTTACTTTTTATTACAGAGAAAAGTTTTTGTTTCTTTAAACACCACTTGAAATAGTTTCAAAGTGTTGGGAAATCAGTACATGAATCAAAGACATATCCAAGGAATCCTGTAAATTTCAGTGAAATCCCGTTTGCCACAGATTTGGAGCATTTTCTCTCTGTCCTTTTGAACTTGTTTCTGTTATGCTGCTCTTGCAAAACATCCTTATATATACTTTAAAACCTCTGACAGTGCAGTTCTTTTCATAGCTCACTTGCAAATCATTTGGTCACTAGCTGGGGATATGCAGGTGGGTGGGGAAGGGAGCTGGGTAATCTTCATTATCAGAATTGCTCCTTTTTCTCCAAGATTCTGAAAAGAGCACTGCAGACCCAGAGATAGTGACCATATTCGTATAAGAAGATCCAAATCTAACATAAGCTCCAGGAACTATGCAAGCCAAAATATAGAATATGGATTGGTAAAGGCCTCCAAATGTCACTGGCCTGTAAGAAATGATGTAAACAGGACTGGTAACCATGAGTGCACTGAAAATATGTAAGAAGGGGATAGGGGAAGAGAATAGAGACTAGGAAAATAGATCCTGTTTTGACTTCATTTTCTATGTTAATATGAAAGCCATGGAGTTTTTATCACCTAATCCCAGCCTACAGCTGATAGATAATCCTGTGGCCACCCAAGAAGACACCTTAAAAAAATAACAAAATATATTGTTACCAAATGGTATCATAGGATTTGGTAGTGTGTGTGACACTTGTGGGGCTAGACTGCTCAGTTCCTAATATCAAGAATATCTTTAACCCATCCGGAGACTTGTCAGCACTACTTAAGAAGGTCCTCAGGGCCTAATCCCAAATTCAAGATCCTTTTCCCTCTTTGAAATCCAAAGGGGTAGTTAGTATCATTTATCTAGAAAATATATGACTAACAGTTAAAACTTGGCATGATGTCAACTCAAGTATTCAGTTACTAGGCACAGAAAAAAGTCCTTCAGAGAGGAAAAAGCACCTGGAGACTCTTCTATTTGGCCTCAGTCCAATCTATTAGGTGTTTATTGAATTGAGCAATGCATAGTTCTAGATTTATTGACTTTTTTCCTCCACACCTTAACCTTATGTTGACAAAGGGTCTGACCAACAAAACATATGTGACCACCTCTGCTTCTGAGGTCAAACACAGGGAGCTACCAGTGGTCCTCAAAGTTCTGAGCCCCAGACACCATAGACTTAGGGCCTTCTGCTAGCATTTCAGTCATTACATTATAATTAACATGTTCTTTTAGCAGACATTGAGGATTCTTTCATTTGGTGAAGCTACATTTGCCAAAACTGCCTACGTACCAGGATGCATTTGGTCAAAAGTCACCACTAAGTCTAGGCAAGGGCAAAACCCAAGTGTCTCCCACACAGGCATCACTGAAGGATGCTAACAAGAGACCTCTTTCCTAGGGCCATTGACAAGGTGCTTTACTGAGCATTCAGTTTAAGTGAACTCCACAAATAGACACCCTAGGCCAACTGTAATCATATTTGAAGCCTACCTTCCCCTGACTGTCATCTTTCCTCCTCTTTTTATGGCTCCTCAGCACAGATAACACAGGTTTCTCTGAATTCGTGCACAGGTTGCTGTCTGTGAGCTCTCCTGTCACTGTGGACTTGTAATGCCTGCCCCAGATGCCTCCTACACAAATGGGGACTGTGCCATCATTTCCTCTCAAGAAGAAGCCCCTGGAGACATGTGGAGTATATAGCAGGGATTCAAACACTTGTTCTGGGTAGGCAAATGAGTAAGTGAATGCATGAGGTGAGTGAGGGAACAAAAGACCACGCCTACATTTATTCCTCTCTAATGAGGTTTTTTTTTTTTTTTAATTTTTTTTTTCAACATTTATTTATTTTTGGGACAGAGAGAGACAGAGCATGAACGGGGGAGGGGCAGAGAGAGAGGGAGACACAGAATGGGAAACAGGCTCCAGGCTCCGAGCCATCAGCCCAGAGCCTGACGCGGGGCTCGAACTCACGGACCGCGAGATCGTGACCTGGCTGAAGTCGGACGCTTAACCGACTGCGCCACCCAGGCGCCCCCTCTAACGAGGTTTTAGCTGACTATCCACTGTGGCTTTTCCTGCACTTTTTCTTCTTTTACTGTACATCTTCTCTTCAGGGAATCGAGAAATTCTACAACTCCTTCTCCCTCATATTCGTTCTCTTAACTTCACATTCCCAATTTTATTTTGTAGTCAGGGCCTGTGGTTTCCCACCCCATGTGGATAGAGTGTGGGCCTGTCTTTCCCAGTGACCCTAACCTGCACGCCAGGGGTGACCCTTTCCACTGTTCCTCTCCTCATGGCAGCCTTCTTCACCCACTTTCTGATTGCACTACCAGGCCTCTCACATCTAAGTTAACTTGCCCTCTATATTTGCACATATCAATATGTTAACATGACCCTCAAAACTCCTCCCAAAACAACAAAGATGATCCCCCTGTCACTGCTAGAGAAAAATACTCTTGAAAGAGTGTAAAGCTGGGTTTCAAACCGTGATAAGATTGCACACAGTATAAAAAGGAAAAAGAGGGGCGCCTGGGTGGCGCAGTCAGTTAAGCGTCCGACTTCGGCCAGGTCACGATCTCGCGGTCCGTGAGTTCGAGCCCCGCGTCAGGCTCTGGGCGGATGGCTCAGAGCCTGGAGCCTGTTTCCGATTCTGTGTCTCCCTCTCTCTCTGCCCCTCCCCCGTTCATGCTCTGTCTCTCTCTGTCCCAAAAATAAATAAAAAACGTTGAAAAAAAAATTTTAAAAATAAAATAAAATAAAAATTAAAAAAAAGGAAAAAGAGGAGCACCTGGGTGGCTCAGTTTGTTGAGTGTCCGACTCTTGATTTAGGCTCAGGTTTTGATCTCACGTTTGTGAGACTGTTCTAGCCCCTGCATCAGCCTCTGTGCTGACAGCATGGAGCCTGCTTTGGATTCTCTCTCTCCCTCTCTCTCTTCTCCTCCCCTGTTTGTGCACATGAGCTCTCTCTTTTTCTGACTTTCAAAATAAATGAATAAACTTTAAAATAAACTTTCAAAAAAAATACTTTTAGGTCATAGATCTGCTCATTGAAGCTGAAGAAAGAGAAAACACAACCTGTAGTCTTTGTCATTTAAAACTCTACTCCTCCTATGGTTAAATACTCCATCTTCTCATTCCCTAGTAGGTAATCCATATTGCTGGATCCCCCCAACTTACTTTTTCTTCATAACCACAGCCGGTAATGAGTTCCATTGATGGGGACAGAGAGTGGTCATGGCTAGAGCAGCAGACAAGCTAGGTGTAAGATTGGCTCTGACACTTGACTGTGTATAACTAGAGCCAGTCATAGCTCCCTAATCATTAGTTTCTTTGTCGTAAAGTGAAGCTTTATGAGGTTATTGGGGGTAATTGGAGGACAAAATGGAATATATAAAAATGCATGGTAAGCTATTTGTAAAAGTAGCACTGAATATTTATTGAATGCTTAGTATGTTACAGTCTCTGTGCTAAGAACTCCACATACCTCCTGTCAGCTACTCTGAATGTCAGCATTACTTAAGAGGTCTTTTGGGACGCCTGGGTGGCTCAGTTGGTTAAGCATCCGACTTCAGCTCCGGTCATGATCTTGCGGTTTGTGAGTTTGAGCCCCACATCGGCCTCTGTGCTGACAGCTTGGAGCCTGGAGCCTGCTTCAGATTCTGTGTCTCCCTCTCTCTCTGGCCCTTCCCCTCTCGAGCTCTGTCTCTGTCTCTCTCTCTCTCTCAAAATAAACTTAAAAAAAATTTTTTTTTAATTTTAAGAAAGTCTTTGGGGCTCACCAATTCAAAATGCTTTTTCCTCTTTGAAATCTGAATGGGGAGCTATTACATTTATCTAAAAAAATATTTGAGGGGTGCCTGGGTGGCTCAGTTGGTTAAGCGTCTGACTTCAGCTCAGGTCAGGATCTCACAGTCTGTGTGTTCCAGCCCCGCATCAGGCTCTGTGCTGACGGCTCGGAACCTGGAGCCTGCTTTGGATTCTGTGTCTCCTTCTCTCTCTGCCCCACCCCTGTTCATGTTCTGTCTCTCTCTGTCTCAAAAATAATAAATAAAAACATTTTTAAAAATGTTTAATAAAAAATAAAAAAATATTTGAGTAATAAGTAAGTCTTCATTTTACAGAACAGGAAACTGGGTCTGAGATAAGTGATTTACTTTATCCAAGTTCCCACAGCTAGCACAGCTCAAAGCCTTAGATTACATCAAGTCTGTCTAACCCCAAGTTTTAACTGCCATCCTATTTTTTGTTGTAGAATTCCTTTAACAGCTCTGCACTAGCAAGTGGTGAGATGCCATGAAAACTCTTTGTTCTTTTCCTTTTCCAGAGTAATTTGGAGGAACCAAATTGGTAACATGCATTAAAACATTTGGTAAACCATAAAAGGCTAAATAATAGTAGGTTATTTCAGTCATTCACCTCTCTCCAGCAATAAAAGGGTGTGACTATGTTGCTGATAACGTTTATTATATTAAACCAAGTATACTGAGTAAACAGCATCTATTCCTGTTAATAGAAAGTCTAAGAAATACCTACCAGGGGAATTTCCTATTTAAACGTGAGCCATGGATTACTTCATGTTTTATATGGTACAGTTACAGTTTTTTTGTTTTTTGTTTTTATCTAGAATTTCCTGAAACTGGCAATTCCAATGCTGCATGGCCTAAACTACCTCCATTCCAGCAGACCCCTCTCTCCAGACCTTCTGCTGACCCCCAGCACTGGCTACCTTTAAACTAAATCCTAAATCCCCACAAAACAAGAAAGAGAGAACTTTATCACTTTTACATTTCAAAGTCCTTTATCATTTGCTACTCACAGAAATGCTAAGGGGAAGATTATTTGACTTCTTTTATAAGAGGAAAATTTAAAAGCAGTTCAGAATAAGGCATTCATCTAGCCTTACAGATAGAATGTGCTGGACAAAAACAGACACATAGACCAATGGATTAGAATAAAGACTCCAGTATTGGACCCACAAATGTATAGCCAACTAATCTTTGACAAAGCAGGAAAGAATATTCAGTGGAAAAAAGACAGTCTCTTTAACAAATGGTACTGGGAGAACTGGACAGCAACATGCAGAAGAATGAAACTAGACCACTTTCTTATACCATTCACAAAAATAAACTCAAAATGGATGAAGGACCTGAATGTGAGACAGGAAACCACCAAAACCCTAGAGGAGAAAGCAGGAAAAAAAACTCTCTGACCTCAGGCACAGCAATTTCTTACTCGACACATCTCCAAAGGCAAGGGTATTAACAGCAAAAATGGACTATTAGGACCTCATCAGGATAAAAAGCTTCTGCACTGCAAAGGAAACAATCAACAAAACTGAAAGGCAACTGACGGGATGGGAAAAGATATTTGCAAATGGCATATCGGACAAAGGGCTAGCATCCAAAATCTATAAAGAACTCACCAAACTCCACACCCGGAAAACAAATAATCCTGTGAAGAAATGGGCAGAAGACATAAATAGACACTTTTCTAAAGAAGACATCCAGATGGCCAACAGGCACATGAAAAGATGCTCAATGTCACTCCTCATCAGGAAAATACAAATCAAAACCACACTGAGATACCAACTCACACCAGTCAGAATGGCTAAAATGAACAAATCAGGAGACTATAGATGCTGGAGAGGATGTGGAGAAACGGGAACCCTCTTGCATTGTTGGTGGGGATGCAAACTGATGCAGCCGCTCTGGAAAACAGTGTGGAGGTTCCTCAAAAAATTAAAAATAGATCTATCCTATGACCCAGCAATAGCACTGCTAGGAATTTACCCAAGGGATACAGGAGTGCTGATGCATAGGGGCACTTGTACCCCAATGTTTATAGCAGCACTTTCAACAATAGCCAAATTATGGAAAGAGCCTAAATGTCCATCAACTGATGAATGGATAAAGAAGTTGTTTATATATACAATGGAATACTACTAGGCAATGAGAAAGAATGAAATCTGGCCATTTGTGGCAACGTGGATGGAACTGGAGAGCATTATGAAATAAGTCAGGCAGAGAAGGACAGATACCATATGTTCTCACTCATATGTGGATCCTGAGAAACTTAACAGATGACCATAGGGGAGGGGAAGCAGAAAAAAAAGTTACAGAGAGGGAAGGAGGCAAACTATAAGAAACTGAGAATAAACTGAGGGTTGATGGGGGGTGGGGGAGAGGGGAAAGTGGGTGATGGGCATTGAGGAGGGCACCTGTTGGGATGAGCACTGGATGTTGTATGGAAACCAATTTGAAAATAAATTATATATATGTGTTATATATATATATATATATATATATATATATAATACATATATATATGTATATATATATGTGTATATATATATAAGATAGAATGTGCTGGAGTTGAGTGAGACAAATTCAGGATATCTGAATGCCTCCAATTTTGCAGTCTCAGATACTTATCCACTTTGACATGATCTCCTGTTTGTTGCTATGCTTTCTCTCACAGAAGTATCTACATCTATTTAATTCCATCCAATTTAACAAATTGCTACCAGGCATGTTGTAGGTTCTGGAAATTGAAAAAGGAAAAGACATGATCTCAGTACCGAAAGAATTCCCAATCTAGAGGAGGGACAGACACACCTGGTTAGCTGGCAATTGACTGTAGTATAGTGAACCGGATGACTTTTCAAAAATTTTTCTAATTATGGAATGAAAAGCTTTCTACCAAGTAAGTTTTAGATATCAGCTTGGAGCTGAGGAGTTATCTGGTGTTGAGTGATAGGCAAAGGCCACCTTGAGAGGAGGATGTCTGGGTTGTATATGGGTGCCTGGGCAGAGATCAGGACAGATGGGCCAGACATAGTCCTTCCGGTTTCCCCATATTCCCTCTGGAATAACAAACCTACCCTCTGTGACTTTTGGTGGCCTGATTCTAGCAAAGGCCCTATCTGCCTCTTCCAACCACATCTCTCATTCCTACCACATATGCTAGGCCTATTGAATCCTTCCCTCTAACCCAAGACTCCCAAAGGCCAAGAGTCTACTGTGCTCTCTCAACCCCTCTCCCTCTCCTCACATAGGAAAACCATGCCCTTGTGCTAGAAATCCTTACAGAACCAGCATCCTGGGCCTCACTTTTTTTCTGAAGACACGAAGAAGCAGAATCTACAGCCCAAGAAGAACTCTAATGGGAAAACCCTGAAGGGTGACCAAGAGCATCTCAAATGTGAGAAATGGGCAAGGGGTCTGAGGATAGGGGACCCCAAGAACTGACTACAGAGTCAACACACAGATCCTTGCTTCTCAGTATGCATAAGTGTGTATGGGGTGACCTGAATATGACCTGCTCAGCTGTCCTGCTACAGGGATCATAGCTGACTAATGGCCCATCTATTGCCCTACTCAATCACTGCCATGTTTGAGCCTAGGCCATGTTTCCAGCAAGCTGCTCCAGCCAGCAATGACAGGGAACCAGTGCAAGCACATTCTTGTGAGACTTCAGCCTCCTCTAACAGGTTCCTTGGGCTCCAGGACTGGACTACCCATTGGCAAAACCTAGCAAAACCCTTCTTGAAACTGCTCTACAGTCTGGGATTCTTTCCACCAACTCTTTTTTCTTTCCCCTTCTCTTTCAGAGATGTCAGACCTATATCTTGGTCTGAAGGCTGTCCCTGCCAGCTCCTTCCCTTCCCTTTTATTCTTCACAGGTGTTTCACCAGTAAGTCTCTAGCACATCTAATTCCACCTTGACATCTGCTTAGAGGACCAGAATTTACGTGGTGTGTTACACAGTGTTAAACTAACCTGAACTGTGACACTGGTACATAATAGGGTACTCTGACCTACGAATTAAAAGCAAATAAAGTCATTAAAATATGGTTTGGTGGGGGGCGCCTGGGTGGCGCAGTCGGTTAAGCGTCCGACTTCAGCCAGGTCACGATCTCGCGGTCCGTGAGTTCGAGCCCCGCGTCAGGCTCTGGGCTGATGGCTCGGAGCCTGGAGCCTGTTTCCGATTCTGTGTCTCCCTCTCTCTCTGCCCCTCCCCCGTTCATGCTCTGTCTCTCTCTGTCCCAAAAATAAATAAACGTTGAAAAAAAAAATTAAAAAAAAAATATGGTTTGGTGGTATAGAAGTAATAATAATCACAGGCATTTATATGAACTGCCTACCATGTATGCTAACTATGAGAGGAAAATTGCAATTATGCACGTTATTCAAAAAATTAGCTTTGTTTTGTGTTTGATTTTGGCACTGAACTACATTCTTTGAATCTACTAAAAAGAATGAAAATGTTTTTAAAGATTCAAGGAAACAATGTAGACAAAGACTAATTGTCTTCAAAACCCGCGTAGCAGAAAGGGACAAATTTAATGGCTCTCCTGAAGACATTTAGCAGCAAAGATTTTTCCTGCTTGTGTCTCCCTTGGATTATGAGATTTCAAGTGTGAGGAAAGAAACTACCTTCATTTCCTCATGTGATCCTTTCATTTTTGTTTTTCTTCCAACCAAATATTGCCTTCCTGGGATCGTTCCCCATTCCCTAACGAAAGTGGCTTCATAAAGAGGTTCATGCTCTCCAGGGCACCCAAACCTATGACTGGAAATACGGGTGCCTAGTTTACTGACACTGAATGTGTCAAGCAGCCTGGCCCTGCAAGCAGGCAACAGTTTGTGCTGCCTGAGGCTCAGAAACCACAAGCTCAGGATTTGATCCTCAAACCCAGGTAGCTGCAGATGAGCGTAATCATGTCCCATCTGTGAACACACGGTCTTTTCACCCTCTTTGTGAATCATGTCCACTGGGGTAAGAGAGTGCTGTCCCTGGGTGGCAGATAGACAAGTTGAGACAGGAAAGGTCAGAAGTTCACAGGAAATGGCAAACCCTCACCCCAGTTTGCATATTGCAGCTCTTCTTAGCTTTTGGGTTTGGATACAATCCTCTACAATCAGGCTTTTTGCCTTGACTCACACTGAGAAGCTATGATGAGTATCTTCCTGGGGCTCTGAGGGTTCCTAACACAAGGTAGAAACTGCCAAGTGGACTATTTTTGTGCAACAAATCTTCTAACATTCTGGTGAAGAGGTGAGTAACATTTCTTGTAGATCTATCTTGAAGGTAATCATCTAGGCATTATTCTGGGCATTTGATATATCTTACCATATTTAACTCTCACTACAACCCCTTTTCCTGATGAAAAAAATGAGGGTCACAGAAGTTAAATAACTTATTTAAGGTCTCACAGACAGAAGTGGCAAAATCAGGATTCCAACGATGTCCTGTTGAACTCTCAACCTCTCTTTCTTCTCCACCACATTACCACCCAGGAGTTTTCTCTGAAGATAAAGGGAACTTTGGGTCACATAGTTATTAATTTCCTATTGTGGCTGCACAAGTCACCACAGTAACTTAAAACAACACAGTTTATCATCTTATAGTTCTGGAAGTCAGAAAAGTCCAAAATGGGTCTCACTGGGCTAAAAGCAAGGTGTGGCCAGTGCTGCATGCCTTCTGGAGGCCCCAGGTGAGAGCCATTTCCTGTTTTTCCAGCTTGTAGGGGCCACCCATGTTCCTTTCCTCATGGCCCTTTCTTCCATCTTCAAAGCACATCACTGCAACCTCCACTGCCATTGTCACACTTCCATTTTCCAACTCTGACCCTTTTGCCTTCCATTTACAAGGACCTGTGTGATGCCATGGGGCCCACCAGGATAATGTCCCCATCTCAGTGTCCTAATTTAATCCCATTTGCAAAGTCCGTTTTCTTTCTTTTTTTTTTTTAATGTTTATTTATATATTTTGAGAGGGAGGGAGGGGCAGAGAGAGGGGGAGAGAGAATCCCAAGCAGGCTCCGTGCTCAGCACAGAGCCTGATGCAGGGCTCGATCTCACAATCATGAGATCATGACCTGAGCCAAAATCAAGAGTCTAACACTTAACCAACAGAGCCACCCAGGCACCCCTGAGAGTCCCTTTATCAATAAGGTAACATATCCACAAGTCTGGGGATTAGCACAAGGACATCCTTGGGGACCATTTTCTGTCTACCATACCCTGTCTTTGTCCTCCCCTTTTGGGTCCTCTTACATGGCTTGCACAAGATCTTTATCTGTCAGTCTAAATCAAATAAAATCTCTTTGAGACTTCTACTAGATCCTAAAACTTCCAAACTGAGTACCATTTCTTTGTATATAATGGTAAGCATCTATTACCTGAAAAGCCAAAAACATAGTTGCAACATTTCAACAAGCTAACATTATGGATACTTCTTCTTTTTGGTTGTTTTGCTAAAGAGGATGGTGACATTGGAACCTGAAGAGGCTATTAATTCTCCTTAATGAAAATTAATTTTATGCTTGAATTCTTTTCTGCTTTGAATGTTGAAAAGTTGACATAACATTTAAGTCTTTAGAGTTATCAAGGTCACTAGTATATGTCATGTCATTTCATTCGACTAATAGCTTTTTGCTTAAAAGTAAACTGTACTAAGCAGAAAAAATAAATATTTTGAATAGTCATTTCCTGTTAGATAAAAATTAACACTCCACCTTGACAATAATATATAACTGTTTAATATTTTGTTTATGCTTTGAAACCTGTTAGTTTATCTTCATTTAGTGGGAATCACCACATACCAAGTATTTGGGGTTAAAAAAAACTTGTTTCAATGTTTATTTATTTTTGAGAGACAGCAGAGAGCCCGACGCGGGGCTCAAACTCACAACAGTGAGATCATGACCTGAGCCAAAGTTGGTCACTTAACCAACTGAGACACCCAGGCACCCTGGGTTTTTATTTAATATTTATTTTCCTAGGTTGAAGAAACTTGTAAAACTGAGCTGTATCTAAATCTAAAATAATAATTTTGTTAATATAGTACTCTTAGAAACTTGTGTTGCTTTAAAAATGGCATCTGCATGACTAAAGAATCTATCCCATTAAAAAAAATTTTTTTTAATGTTTATTTTTATTTTTGAGAGACAGAGTGCCAGGAGGGGAGGAGAAAAGAGAGAGAGGGAGACACAGAATCAGAAGCAGGCTCCAAGCTCCGAGCTGTCAGCATGGAGCCCCATGCAGGGCTTGAACCCATGAACCGTGAGATCATGACCTGAGCCAAAGTCAGATGCTCAACCTACTGAGCCACCCAGGCGCCCCAAGAATCTATTCCATTTTAAGTCTGCAATGTTCTTCCACCTGAATGCTGCAGAGATGAGCTCAATCCACAGTATCGACCTTCTCTGCAACGTTATAGATGCTAGCTGCTAGGTACTAGGTGACATTCACATACATAACAAACTTCCATACAAAGTGGTGAAACACAAAATAGTTTGAGGGGGAAGTAAAGCAGTAATTTATCATCACTGCAGTTATTAACTCCACATCAATACCAGACAGAGTCCACTAGTTTTTGATAGAAATATTATAGGCTACAGGTCATATATAATTCCAGAGTGCCAACTGCAACCGTGTTCCCTTTTCTCCTTATTAAGAAATCATGTGGAAATGAAAGTGAGGAACGATAAAGAGTTATAAAAATAAACTTAAACCTTGAATTTAATTTAATTTACTTTTAAAATAATTGCTAATATACTTATATAAGTATTGTTTAAATATGTATACAAGTATTTAATAATTACAAGCACTGATACTTTATTGTTAGAGATAAATCACTTAATAACATTCAGGATAGATATGAGGCAGAAATGGGGAGGTCCAGTCTATCTTCTAGGACCTTTTGTTTTCAGCCTGACATTGTCTCCTCTTTTGTCTGTTCTGAACAAATTGCAAAGTGATAAAATAGACCTTTCACATTTCCTACCTCTCCTATTTGGGGTCTCCCTCCACCTCAGCACCCCAATCTCGACTCCTGACTCCCAGGGCCTCCACAGTGCAATCCTGCAGCTTTTCCCACACTTCATGTCTTCTTTTTCCCCGATAAAATTTACCTGTTTGATGATCTGTTTTCTAGGACTCTGTTCTCTGCAATATGAATATGACCACTAATGTGTTGCTATGTTATTTCTCCTCTGGTCACATGTTGCATTTTAACAGGCATCTTCCAGAACTTGTCTTAACCAAAGGAGCTCATAGGAGGCAGCAGATATCTTTGGGTGAGTTCAGCCTGATATCCCACTCTCTAGTAATTATACTATCAGTAGAGTTGGCTTTACAGCACTTTGTCCCTTCCCTTATTGTGCCTTTAACAACAAAATGGTACCATCTAGTCTATGAAAAGCAGTTTTACCAACTGAATATTCACATATATAGAATCCAGTAGAATATACCTATGAGTTCTTTACTGATTCAAGATATCCACTGTAACCCATATAGATGAACTACCATATAGAATGGTTCGTCTAATCCTGATATTCACCTCATTCTACCGGCTTCTCTTTTTTTTTAATGAATATAATTTATTGTCAAATTGCCTTACATACAACACCCAGTGTTCATCCCAACAAGTGCCCTCCTCAATGCCCATCACCCATTTTCCCCTCTTCTCTACCCCCCCAACCCCTCTCAGTCTGTTCTCTGTATTTAAGAGTCTCTTGTGGTTTGCCTCCCTCCCTCTCTGTAACTACTTTTTCCCCTACCCTTCCCCAATGGTCTTCTGTTAAGTTTCTCAAGATCCAATATGAGTGACAACAAATGATATCTATCCTTCTCTGCCTGACTTATTTCACTCAGCATAATACCTTCCAGTTCCATCCATGTTGCTGCAAATGACATGATTTCATTCTTTCTCATTGCCAAGTAGTATTTCATCATATATATAAACCACATCTTCTTTATCCATTCATCAGTTGATGGACATTTAGGCTCTTTCCATAATTTGGCTATTGAAAGTGCTGCTATAAACATTGGGGTACATGTGTCCCTATGCATCAGCACTCCAGTATCCCTTGGGTAAATTCCTAGTAGTGCTATTACTAGGTCATAGGGTAGGGATAGTTCTATTTTTAATTTTTTGAGGAACCTCCACATTGTTTTCCAGAGCAGTTGCACCAGTTTGCATTCCCACCAACAGTGCCAGAGGGTTCCCATTTCTCCACATCCTCGCCAGCATTTCAGCCACTCTGACTGGTGTGAGGTGGCAGCTCAGTGTGCCTTTGATTTGTATTTGTATTTCCCTGATGGTGAGTGACACTGAGCATCTTTTCATGTGTCTGTTGGTGACCTGGATGTCTTCTTTGGAAAAGTGTGTATTCATGTCTTCTGTCCATTTCTTCACTGGATTATTTGAGTTTGGTAAGTTCTTTATAGATTTTGGATACTTCTAACTTCTTTCTTAACTTTTGGGGCCAACCACTTGCTCATCATGTCCCCATTATTCAGAGAGCTTCTTTTTCTGCAGAATCTCTCTCTTTACCTTCACTACCATGAGACTTTTGGTCTCTTAAGACCCTTCAATTCTCCCCCAATCCTGGGATTCTTTTCTCTCTTTGATATCCAGAATGGGCTAGTCAGTCATTTCCTTCCATCTGATTTGGGTTTCTTCCTAGATGAATCCAGATAAAATTTCCACTCATGAAAACAGAGGAGGAAATGGAAAACCAATCCTATTAGGGTCACATCTTCACATTTCCCAGAAAGACTCTTAACATAATTCCCCAGTGTTTTTAGACTTAAAAAAAAAAGAAGTCTTTGTCTTCATTCTCTACCTGGAATTGCTCTAATTTGATACATAATTTCAGAATGGGGATACATATAGTCCATGCTTCTTAGAAAAAGAGGGAGGGGGGAAAATCAGTCCTGCCTCAGTTCATTCCTTGATTCTGCAAACATCACTGGCCACTTACTCTATGCCAAGCACTAGAGGTAAAAAGTAAATCAGTCAGACACGATTTCCTGCCCTCCTGGAGCTTCTGATTCAGATTCTAGAACTGGAACAGGCTTTAAAGACTTTTTAATTCAGTGGTTCCCAAATTATCTACCATTAATATTCTATACAATGTTAATTGCTCTTTTTTGGGTGCAGTGGAGAAAGGAATTGTGTTCAATGGTTAAGTTTGAAATGTCAGGTTAAAAAAAGTGAAGCAGTTTCCTCACTCCAGGTCTTTAATATGCTAACACACTTTGTGATTCTCTGAAAGGGAGGGGAAAAGGAGGAGACACACTATAACAATTGCTTTCCTCAAACTTATTTCAACACAAATCCTTTTTGAAGAGTACCTATTAACACCAACTGTTAACAAAACATATTTCTGTTAATGTTTCTAGAACCCAAGTCCAAATGTACATGAAGAAATGGAGGTGGCCCAGAATGGTGAGGGGGCAGAGTTGAAACCAGAACTGGGTCTCCTTATTATTGCCATGATCTTTTGACCATGCCATACTGCTTGTTTCTACTATCTTTTCTCATCTCCTGGCAAAACATATAAAATCAATGTTTCTTCCTTCTTTACTTCCCTTATTCTTCTCAGATAATGGTCATGGTACGTATCTTTTCACGTTTGCTGGGTTTTTTCTCTGTTATTTATAATGTTGGATCTTAAGCTCTTACATGGCAAGGACCAGTTTTTAGACAAGAAAATAATGGACATTTTGTGCTCAATGTTTTGTAGCTAAAAGATGATAACAACTTCCCTATGCACCTTTCTCTTCTAGCCTCATATCTACCTTCCTTCCATGGACTCACTCTGCATCCCAGCCTAGAACTACTGAAGCCTCTTTTCTGCAATAATAATACCAAACCTGAAGTGGGCTATTCTTGGTATTCTGCCTTAAAATTGCATTCACAAGCTTTCTGATTGATTTTACCTACTTACACAAGAGATTGATTAATAATTAATACATCTAATTCACATGTGATTAACTACATTCTGGACAAAATATACAGAATATCCATCTTGTCATATGGGACAGGTTGTACATGAGAATATTTTTGAGTGTGCAAGTAGTTGGACTTATGCAGGTCTATGTTTAGTTACAAATCTACCTAGCTACGAATTAGATCATATGGACATGATTGTAGATTTTGGAAACTTGAGGGGGAAAAAATACCTCTCCACTATCTCAATTTAAACAATATCCATGTTCCTAATAAATAGGGGCTGTTATACTGCCATCTTGTGGTAAGTATGCTAAAGAGCTAATTAAATACATATTATTACGTAATGCCTAAAAAAGGAAAACAGTTTTTTTAAGTATTATACAGGAAATTGATATATTTTACCCTATATAATCAAGTGGCTATAAATGTATCATTTGGACCCTTAAATCAGATTTTCCCTTAATTTTACCTTAATAATCAAACCAGCAAATGGTCACCACTGAGCACTCACTGCACATGTGACCCATTCATTCTGTGGACGGATTTCCAAACTTGTGATGGATAAAAATAGGAAACACATGTGAGCAATCTATGAAGCAAGCTCTGGTGAGTTATATCAGGAAGTATGGCCTAAGAAGGTGACTTTAGCTGTTGCATCTCTGGGATCTGGTAGAGAACAATGCTGATGTGGCCCACAGGGATTTGGTACATTAGGGTCAGCCATCAAACATTCCACCTACATATGGTCTTGTAGGCCTCATGTGAGAGCAAAATGCCAAGGAGCTATGATGCTCTGACAAAGAGTGACAACTAAGGCCATTTTCTCACTTTTTGACAATCAGCGTTCCCACAAGGCAAGGGAATCACCCAGGACCAGGTCAAGATAATACTTGTTCACTCATTCTTTCATTCAACCAATAATTATTAAGCATCTAATACATGCCAGGCACTTGCTAAATGGAGAAACTATAATGGTGAGAAATGATCTAATGGCAAGACAGTCTCTGCTCTCATGGGTTTTACAGAACACTAAGGGGACTTGAACAAGATGAGCATCAATGGAAAATGATAATCTCACATGTGCTCTCTCCTCAGGTCTTCCAACCTGCCCCTGAGGGAACCTATGCCAAGTTCTGAAAGACAAGGCAACAGTGACAAACCAAACGAGCTAGCCAAATAAGAAAGTTTTAACTCTAAAGAAAATGAGAGGAGAGAACCTCCATGTTAGAGGCCCACTGAAAGATCTTAGTTATAGATTTAGCTTACATAACAGATGTTTACTGAGTTTGTAGTATGAATCTAATACTGTGTTAGAAGATACAGATAACTTAAAATCCAGGCCATGCCTACAAACTGCTGAATTCTCATTGCAGAACAATGAAAAGTTAAGTAATGTGAAGGATCATAAAGCAACTTAAAATAAAATCTAAATGAATGGTACTGGCAGTAAAGGACATAACAGAGATCCATGAAGGAGACAGAAACTCCTTCATGAGCCAGGCCTCAAAGATGAGCCCAAATTTGATAAGTAGAAAGGAAGAAATAGAGGCTAAGGAAAATCATCCTAGATGACAGAAATAGCAGAGAGCAATAGGGATAAGATATGACTGGAAATGTACACTGAAGAACATAAGAAGGAGTTTGAAGGGCACCTAGGTGGCTCAGTCAGTTAAGCATCTGACTCTTCATCTCGGCTCAGGTCATGATCTCACAGTTTGTGAGATGAAGCCCCACATCTGGCTGTACACTAACAGCTGTATTTTGATCTCTCAAAATAAATAAACTTAAAAAAAAACTTAAAAAAAAAAGACATTTGCGACTCCCAGTGCCTGCTGAGAAGTCCATTTTTCTGAGTATAAATAGAAATTCACAATGTTTGAAGAGTGTGTTCTAGTCTATGGTTTCTCATATTTTCCCTTCTAGCCTTAATGCCAGAGCTAGCCAGCCAGGTGAGCAGGAAAAGTGTCACCAAATAATAAGGTCATCAGCCTACTGACAGAAATGAGCGGAAGAAGGCAAAGACATACTTCTATCAAGTCTCCCATCTCCTCTCCCTTGTCAAGACTTCTGGTCTTGACCTCAGGGAACAGCCTGCATTTTCTCTCCAGGAAGCAAGTTGCAGGATATTTGTCATTCAGAAGGGAGATGACAGTTTCTGGGAGAAGTACTTAGAGTAGAAAATGTGGGGTTTACAGCATGAGGCATGCCCAAGTCTCCAGTAAAGCAAGAGCTGAGAAAAGATCCACAGGGTTCCCAGGGCACTTATACTGCAGAGGCACCTGGGAAATCACCTGATCAGCATCATCCACTTCCCTTACCTGCTGTGGGTATCTCCTGGGTCCCTGCCACCTCACTATTAAGTAACCTGCACACTGACTAACTTCCCTATATTCTTTCCTTCTTTTCTTTCTTTCTTTCTTTCTTTCTTTCTTTCTTTCTTTCTTTCTTT
>NW_024412397.1:49472843-49551276 GCF_014898765.1 Herpailurus yagouaroundi | reverse complement strand
TTTCTTTCTTTCTTTCTTTCTTTCTTTCTTTCTTTCTTTCTTTCTTTCTTTCTTATCTGAATCATATTAGGTTAGGCTGTGTTGCTTTACACTCCATTATTTAATATCCACATTTTGAGAATTCAAATTTACCAATGCATCTAATGGCCCATGAATCCTTACTCATGACATAGGGTGATTTATAGTATTATGGCATAGGACAGAAATCTGTAAACTATGGTCCACGGGCCATATCCTGCTCACTGCCTACTTTTGTAAATAAGACTTTGTAAAGATGACTGAAACACAGACATACCCTTTTGTTTGTGTATTGAGTATAGACCTTTTGTACTACAATGGCAAAGTTGAGTGGTCGTGACAACACCATGTGATTCACAAAGCCTAAAATATTTATAACCTAGGACTTTACGAAAGATACTGCTGGTCCCTGGTATATAACAGATACAGTGGATGATCACAAGACTGGAGTTCAGACTTACTGGCCGAGGTCTGGTCATCTCTCAAAATGTCAGTTTATCACCTCAAAGGTGAGAATGATAGTGCCTGCTTTGTCTATCATGACACTGCAGTAAGGAGCAAATGAAGTAACACCTTAGTACTTATTAACCATACACATATAGTTCTAGTGTTCCAGAGTCCCTAATCTTCCCATCGTAACTCTGCAACAGCTCCAAGACACCTTCCCACCTCCACAGAGTGAGCCCAATCTTCCTGCTGGCTGGATTCCTTACCTTGGTTGGGTTCTCATCCTCTGTCCTAATGCTGCTACAAAAGGGCTTCCAAATAAGCCTTTGGCTCCTGCTAGTCTCTCCTTTCCTTTGGTATTTTTGTCAACCACAACAAATTCAAAGCAGGGGAACTCAACCATTTGCTCTATGACTCAATGACAATGGGTGACTAAGCTTTACGAGGGACAAAGCCAGCTGCAGCAATCAGAAGACTGTGGCTAGGTCCAAGAATGAATAGAAGATATGCACAGATGTTTAAAATGTAATGAGAAGAATTTGAAGACGGTGGCCAGAAGTTTATACTTGATTCAGTGAATGGTGGGAAGTCCCCGAGGACTGAGTAATAAAGCTAAAGCAACCCCTGCGGAGAGAGCCCTCAGATAAGGTGGGAGGACCCCAATGAGCTGCTTTTCTTGCATGGCACTTCCTCCCAGTCTCCATTCGACACTGGGACCAGGCCTAAAGTTACCTTTCATTACCTCCCGCCCCTTGCCCTCTGGCTTCCTCAATGATTAAGAGCCTGGCTCTGGGCCTGACAGTAAGCTGTAGCCTCCAACTCAAAGGAAGCTCAGCAAGAATGACCTTGGTAAATCCATTCTACAGAGCACCATAGATGTCAGTGAGCATCTTTCAGAGATTTATGGCCCTGAACCTAGTCTTGTTACTTAGCAATTCCACTGAATTTTCCATTGAGCAATAAGAGCAGGATAACAACAGAGCTGCCCAAGGTTAGCAGCCTTCTGAAGTCCACCCAGTTCTACACAACTTCTTCCTAATGGTATACAGAGGAGATTTATTGGGATGTTTTTGCAGGCCAGGAAATTGCCACATGCTTTTGTCATTGACAAAGGAGCAAACGTCACTGCCCAGTTTCTGTTGGACTTTCTCCACCTCATTAGCTCTTGAACTGGAAATGATGAAAACAGGCTGATTCCTTGTTCAGTTATCAGGTGGGAAGGCAACCCAAACAATATTCTAATTTCATTGTTTTCACTTCAGGGATTATTGATGGCAACTTTAGGGCACAGCTTATATTTGGATTTCCACTTGGTTTCCTGTTCTTGTGGGATTCATTTGAATAGCTACTTGCTTGGCATTCAACATTTCTCTTATTAGGTTGGTTCTCAACTAGTGAGGGAAAACTACAATGTCAGAAGTAGTTTTATTTCCATCATCTTTGCAGACGTAGCAAAGTCAGTGATGAAAACTGGTTTTTCTGTATAGATGGGAAAGCTGTAGATTTGGCATCAATCATAATTTCCATAGGGTTATCTCTCTCATCTACTCTTCCTTATAGTCAGGGAATTTCCGAGACACTAGTTATGCCTGCCCTGGCATAAAAGTAATCCAGAAAGCAAGAAATGGTAAAAGTACCATAGCACAGTAAACATCATATTGGTAATAATGGAACTGCATGCCCACAACAGCATTCACACTTGCCACATTCCCTCCATGATACCAGTTAGGGCCCGCAACATGGGGCAAAACAAGGAGGGGATGTAGTTAAAGATGGCTTTTCTGAACTGGAAGATTAGAACAAGAGTAGGGCTGCTAGTAGAAGGCTGAGATATTGGAAAGTTGTACCATTTTTACTGCTTTCGGGTTTTCCTGTGTTTTAGCCATCTCTCTTAAATGCCATCTGAGGGGCGCCTGGGTGGCGCAGTCGGTTAAGCGTCCGACTTCAGCCAGGTCACGATCTCGCGGTCCGTGAGTTCGAGCCCCGCGTCAGGCTCTGGGCTGATGGCTCGGAGCCTGGAGCCTGTTTCCGATTCTGTGTCTCCCTCTCTCTCTGCCCCTCCCCCGTTCATGCTCTGTCTCTCTCTGTCCCAAAAATAAATAAAAACGTTGAAAAAAAAATAAAAAAAATAATAATAAATGCCATCTGAAAAATACTAACACTTTACCATAACTGAATTCCATACAGCGCTTTAGCACTCATTGAAGCTAAGGGTGTATGGAGGAAAGGAAGTGCTCCCAAATTTGTAAAAGAGCTCTGGGTCACAGTAGGGAGGGATTCAGCCTACAGATGCCTAGGTTCCAACAGCTGCTCTGAGTCACTTATCTTTAAATCATATTTCCACCTGTCAAAAAAAATTATGAGTAGCAACTTAATATGTTACCTTGTTTTAGGATTTAGAAAGGATACAGCTCTGGAAAGGCTTTTGGAAGCTCTAAAGCATAAAGATATCCCTCATCCCTCCTCACTGCAGAGGAAGTTAAACAGAAAGTAATACTCAAATTTTTATATAGAAAAGTGAAACAACGTCCTCTCTAAAAGCTATCGCTTGGTAGTGAAACCAAATTATCAACATTGGTCCCAGAGATTGTCTTCCAAAAGTCCTTCCCACTACCTCAGTTTCTACACATGCTCCAGCCTCTCCCTGCCCACCACCACACACACATTCTCTGCGGTTGAGGACTGTCTGTGAAACTCCACTCCCTTCCTTTTCCCTAGTCACAGTTACAGGAACTATTGCAAGATTAACTCTCTTGTATTATGTTTCATTCAACAGAGCAGCAACTCAAAAGTTTTGGCTTCTGGAACAAGTATAAAAGATCTACAAAATATTAAGTTCCTTGGAAAGAATCTTTTAAGATAATTTCTGTCGGTGAAAAGTGTCACATCAGCAGCCACAAAGTCTGAGTTTATGTTTGTTCAACGAACAGGTAAAGATTCACAATACTGTACAAATATCCCACCAACCTACAAGACTAGGATAATATAAATTCCATGTAACAAGGCAATTCCTTACTCATTCTCATGTTGCAATCTCCACATAATAACCTGATGCCTTCCTAGCACTTTCACATGAATTATGCCATTTAACTATTCTTGTAAATACCGAAAATAATAGTGATAATGATGGATGTATAAACACACCACTTAACCCGCCTTACCAAGTGTGTTTACATCTTTTTTGCTTTAATTAAGACTTTATTTTGATCAGTTTTAGTTTTACAGAAAAAATGAGTTGTTTTTAGGGCAGTTCTCTTTAGGGCAGTTTTTCTTCTTAAAAGCTAAGATGTATTTTGCTGCGATGAAAGTAATTTATTTTCCAGAGTGAGAGGCAATGTGCAAGAGGGTAATCATGGAGCCTGGAATCATATATTAATTCTACCCCCATCGGCTCTGTGATCTTTGGTAAATGAATTCCTAATCCTATTTGAGCCCCAGTTTTCTCATCTCCAAAATGAGAATAACAATCAACAGCATAGTGCAAAGGGCTATAAGGATTAAATGAAATAACAATGATAAGTACCTACCATAGAGCAGAGCACAAAGTAGGTGCTCAAGAAATGTTTGTTTTGTTTCAATTCATGTTGTATTTTAGAGGCTAAGAAATTATTGTACCAAGATATTCCACATAAACTTCACCTGGGATTCTGATCTTTTGCATGAGTTTACTCTGCCTGAGGGCTCTTGCATTAGACTAAAAAGGAAGAAAAGTTTCTTCTGATCCACACAGAAACAGGGAATTGGTTTCCTACCGAGCTTGTTAACTGAGCTTTTTCACTTGCTTTGATGAGATGGGATTAGAGGGAAAGCCAAAAGAATACAGAGAAACAGCGTCTGGACCAGGGCAGGGCTATGCCTGGCAGAGGGGAATGGTGAAAGAAACAGCAGAGCATTGAATGGAACTCAGCTGAGTATAGCAAGTGTCCAAGTAGATCACCTAGAGGCCCAGAGGAACCATTCCCAAATGGCATTGATGCAATCTGGTAAAATACCAGACAGCCCTGAAAACTGCTAGGAGTGCCTAGGGGAGCTTTGTAGGGTACTATAAGATTCAAGTGTAAACAATTATGGACAGCAGACTCTGGTGGTAATGTTATGTGAGCTCATTTGTACTCATAGGCTATGGAACCTGAGGACATTCAGGTTGTGTCCTCAGCCATGTCATGGATGGGTGGCTGCAAATCAACTCGTTCTGACAGCATTTTTCTACCCTCGATGGAGGAAAAGGAACAAGAACTTTGGAGGCATGTACAGGAAGGGAGGATGATGAGCTAAGAATATAGAAAAGAAATGGAGAAAACAAAAAGAACAAAGATTTATTTGCTAACCAAGAGAGTATTCACAAATATTTCTCCCACTATCCCATCCAGAAAGATTTTAAGGCCCAGAAAATAAAAACACCTGTTGAATATCAACTGATTAAAGCTCCAGGGAAAACCAGCAAATGTCTTCATTTCCTTATTTGAGGACTTTTTTTTACAATCAAACACAAAAGGAGAAAGTTTTAAGTAGGTGCCTGAGTCAGAAGATATATGAAATGTTTGACATATTGCTTAGTTGTACAAAGAGAAACTTCAAAATAATTTATAATGCAACTTTTTTTTCAGATATTTGCTTTGGAGGAGTCTGGAAATTCTATAAACAGAAATATAAGGACTATAATTTTTTAAATGTTAAGAAGCAAAGGCTTCCCCATGTACTAATTAATACAACTATGTGTATCTGTGACTTCAAACTTAAAAGGCAATGACTTCACTTCAAAGGTCAACTATTTTACAATCCCCCAGTCTCCTTCCCTATGGATAATACTTTTGTTAAATCAACACAACTCTGAGAGTGATATGAGTCTTCCTGCTTAGACAGCAGTTCAACAGTTAACCTCCTTCTAGTTCTTTCCTGAGAAGGCAGGTCCTAACATATCCTTTAAAGGTGGTATCACCAGTACCCTAGAACTTCTCCCTAATTATCACACTTCATTAGATAAAAAAGCAGTGTGTGTGTAAAGTTTCTCACTGTACCAAAAGAAACATATAAACCAATAAAGCCAAAACAAAGCAAGTCAACCGCATTAATAATTTTTTCAATCGATATTGAAGTTACTTAATCCAAAGGTTTGTACCAAGTGACAAAAAGGAAATAACAGACATCTCTCCAGGAAAAAAAAAAAAAGCCATACTTTTAAATAGGAATTTTTGTTTTTACCCCTCCCTCTATTAATAGACTTTAACTTGACTCGAGGCTAGGAATGGTTTGGCAAGATCAATTCAAGAGTGTGAAATAGCTCCCTTAAACTCCTAAAGTGGTTTTGTCAAAATTAAGCTTAGAATTGAATCTCCAAAAATTGTTAGATAGGCCATGGTTCATATTGTGCTTTTCCCCATTTACATATGAAGGGAAAAATCCTTATAAGTCTCCTGTGTAGACTGAGTGGCAAAGTATTATTTGATTTCAGCAAATTCATGAAAAGGGCAAAGTTAAAAATTAAAAATACAGATTAAGAAATTAACATATTTGGGCACCTGGGTGGCTCAGTTAGTTAAGTGTCCGACTCTAGATTTCTGCTCAGGTCATGTTCTCATGGATCGTGAGATGGGGCCCCCGCATCGGGCTCTGCATTAACATCGTAGGGCCTGCTTTGGATTCTCCCTCTTCTCTCTCTCTCTCTCTCTGCCCCTCCCCTGCTTACACTCGCATGCCCTCTCTCCCTCTCTCTCAAAAATAAAGAAGTAAACATTAAAAAAAAGAAAAAAATTAAAATATTTGATAACACTCTGAATTAACTAAAGGCAAGTTTACATTTAAGTTTAGATTTCTTCTTATCTACACCTGTTGAAGTGAGCCTTCTGAAGCAAAAGAGGGGTGGGGGGATATACTGTAGTCTGCTAAGCTACATTCATTTTGAGTGGGTTTTAGAGAGAATTAGGAAAATTCCATTTGGCTGAATCATAACTAACAAATTAGTCATAAGTTTCCAAAGTTAATCAAAATTCTGTGAAAAATATTGTTTAATAGAAGTTTTTAAAGCATGTAATATGAATCCTTGCAAGAATACTATTGCAAAATATAACTGAACTGAACTGAAATAACAGTACAAGATGATGAGATGAAAATGATTTTTCTTTCCATATTAGGCCATTTCCTGTCAGATGGTCAACTAATACTCTGCAAGCAAAAAGAAAGCACACTCACACAGAAATCTGTTGCATTTCTATACACTAGCAATAAAGTAACAGAAAGAGAAATTAAGAAAATCCCATTTACAATTGCACCAAAAAGATTAAGAGACCTAGGAATAAAATTAACCAAGGAGGAGAAAGCCCTGTATAATAAAACTATAAGCCATTGATAAAAAGAAACTGAGGATGACACAAACAAATGGAAGATATTCCATGATCATGGTTTGGAGGAGTTAATATTTTTAAAATGTCCATGCTACCCAAAGCAATCTATAGATTCAATGCAATCCTTATCAAAATATCAAGGGCGTTTTTCACAGAACTAGAACAAATAATCCTAAAATTTGTGTGGAACTACAAAAAACAAACAAAAACAAAAAACAAAACAAACAAAAAAAAGAAACAATAGCCAAAGCAATCTTGAGAAAAAAGAACAAAGCTGGAAGTATGACAATCCCAGATCTCAAAATACACTACAAAGCTGTAGTAATCAAAATAGTATGGTATTGGCACAAAAATAGACATATAGATCAATGGAACAGGACAGAGAGTGCAGAAATAAACCCATATCTATATGGTCAATTAGCCTACAACCAAAGAGGCAAGAATATACAATGGGAAAGGACAGTCTCTTCAACAAATGGTGTTGGGAAAAGTACACAGCTACATGCAAAAGAATGAAAAGAGACTACTTTCTTACACCATACACAAAAATAAATTCAAAATAGATTAAAGACCTAAATGTGAGACCTGAAACCATAAAACTCCTTAAAGAAAACATAAGCAGGAAATCTCCTGGACATTGGCCTTAGCAACATATTTGTGGCTATGTCTTCTCAGTTAAGGGAAACAAAAGCAAAATTAAATTTTAGGACAACACCAAAATAAAAAGCTTTTTCACAGCAAAGGGAACCATCAACAAAGTGAAAAAGCAACCTAGTGAAGGGGAGAAAATATTTGCAAATGAAATATCTGATAAGGAGTTAATATTCAAAATATATAAAGAACTTATACAACTCATCACCAAAAAAAGCAAATAATCCAATTAAAAATGGGTAGAGAAACTGAATGAACATTTTTCCAAAGAAGACATAAAGATGGCCAGTAGATGTGTGAAAAGATGCTCAACATCAGTAATCATCAGGGAAATGCAAATCAAAACCACAATGAGGTTATCACTTCACACCAGTTAGAATGGGTAGTATTAAAAAGATAAGAAATAACAAGTGTTAGTGAGGATACAGAGAAAAGAGAAAACTTGTACACTGTTGGTGAGAATGTAAATTGGTGCAAAAAAAAAAAAACCAGTATGGATGTTCCTCAAAAAATTAAAAATAGAAATACTGTATGATCCAGTAATCCCACTACTGGGTATTTACCTAAAGAAAATGAAAACACTAATTTGAAAAGATACATGCACCCCTATTTTTTTGCAGCACTATTTATAATAGCCAAGATATGGAAACAAGTGTCCATTGATGGATGAATGGATAAAGAAAATGCAGTGTGTGTGTATATATATGTTTTATACACACACACACACACACACACACACACACACACACACACACACACACTGGAATATTACTCCACCATCAAAAAGAATGAAATCTTACCATTTGTAACAACATAGATGGACCTAGGGGGCATATGCTAAGTGAAATTAATCACACAAAGACAAATACCGTATGATTTTACTTCTATGTGGAATCTAAAAAACAAACAAAAAACAGAAACAGACTCATAAATACAGAAAAAAAAAACTGGTGGTTGCCAGAGGGGACAGGGGCGGGAGTATGCGTGAATAGGTGAAGGGGAGTTACAGGCACAAACTTCCAGTTATAAAATAATTAAGTCATGGAGATGAAAAGTGCAGCACAGGGAATATAGTCAATAATACTGTAATAATATTGTACGACATTATGGTGACAGATGGTAACTACACTTATTGTGATGAGCAGTGAGTAATTATAGAATTGTTAAATCATTCTGTTGTACACCAGAAACTAACATAATGTGGCATGTCAACTATCCCTCAAAAACAAATACACAATTTTTTTAAAAAGGCACACTCAAGAATAAGTCCAGCTTCTTGGGCTCCTGGGAAACAAGGATAGAGTAACTGCTATCTCTATCATGTGGTGGTCAGTAGCCTCAGTAGCTGCCACCCACTTCTCATGTTCGACCCACCATAAAAGCATGCCACCCCATGTATATGAGACAATTATGTATGTGGGTAAAATATTACCAACACTTCCCATTCTCACCAAGTGGCAGCCCCTCTCCCATCCCTTTGTGATCCCCTCAAGTGTCCCTTCTTCCTTCTAAACTGAATGCCTCTACCCTACTTCGGATCCCATGCACTCCCTCCCACCTACCTTCTTGAGAATCTCATGTCCTCTATCACTCCCCCTCTCTTCTCCTCAGTGATAGCTTCTTTTTATCAACATTAATCATACTTGAGTCTTTTCCATCTTATAAAACCCCTTCCTTCAGCTGCTACCCTATCTTCTGCTCCCTGTCACAGCCAAATTTGGAGACAGAGTGCTCCTTTATCAATTCCTTTACCTTCCTCTTCCATCATCTCCATCGCCTCTCCATTGAACCTGATTTTACCAAGGTCTTCAAGTTCCCCATCTGATGGACCCTTTTATGTCCTTGTGTGACCTCTTAGCATGTTCTGGGTACTGATTACCCCCATGCTTCTCAGGGCTCTTCCCTGGGCCCCCTGACATCACTGTCTGCTGAGATTCCTCCTACCTTCTGCCATCTCAGTCACAGACTCCTCTTCTCCCAAACCCCTCAAGGCATCATCCCAGGACTGCTGTGCCTTACCTTTGGTACACTCTCCCAGATGGTCTCATCAATAACCCACTGGGATGGCCCATGAGTCCTCAAACTCAACATGTCTGTCCAAAGTTTGACCTGGTCAAAGTGATATTTCTATATGTTTTTGGATTTTTTTTAAATCTTTATTTATTTTTGAGAGAGAGAGAGTGACAGCAAGCAGGGGAGAGGCAGGGGGAGGGGGACAGAGGATCAGAAGCAGGCTCTATGCCATCAGCAGATGGCCCAATGTACGGCTCTAACTTACGAACCATGAGATCATGACCTGAGCCAAAGTCAGACGCTTAACTGACTGAACAACTGAGGCACTTGGGACAAAGTGATATTTCTAAAATACATATCAGATGTCATCTACACAAAACCCTTCAATGTCGGCACATCCTGCTCTGTGTAAAAACCTAAAGCATTACAATGGCTTACAAAGCCCTACATAACCTGTCTCCATTCTTTCACTTCTGTGACCATGTCTCCTACTACTCTCTCCCTTACTCAGACCACTCTAGCTGTACCGACCAGACATGCTCCAACCACAGGGCCTTTGCACTTGCTTTTCTTTTGTCTATTTTTCCTCCAGATATAAGCACTTGCTTTCTTACTTTCATCCTTAAAGACTTTAACCAACTATCACCTCCTCATAAGGCTTTCCCTGAAAATCCTATATAAAACTGTAACCCACCCCCTGCCCTAGCACTTCTTACCCACTTTTCCTGATATCTTTCTCTTTGTAACACTTATAAATATGTGACATACTATATATTTTATTTATTGTCTATTTCCCTGCACTAGATTATAGACTACATCACAGCAAGAATTTTGGTCCCTTTTGTTCATTATTGTATTCCTAATACTAAAACAGGGCCTGTGTACCAGTAATGATGAAATAAATAAATGAATGTATCTCTAACCCTTCACTCCCTAAGCCTGCTATTTATCATTTCAATAAACAGCACTCCCATCTACCCAGCTACCCAAGACAGAAAGCCAGAGCTATTATGGACTCAGCTCACTTGCTCTTACCCTACATTAAACCATCACTCAGCCCTCCAGCTATCTCCTAAAAACAGCCCTCCTCTCCTACTTCCTGTCACATAGTTATTTCCTATTCATTCTTCAGGTTCCAACCTAAACATCATTTTTACAGACTATGTCTGTTATGTTTCCTTTAAATATCCAACCAGGTCTAATACATGTCTGTTCCATACTAAGCTTTCACCCAATATTTGTTGAATGAATAAATGGCATTTCTCAGAAATGCCCTATTAGGTTCCCCCACTTTCTGTTGTTACAGCACCCTGTAAATTTCATATAACACTCATCTCACTTTATGATAATTACTTTAACGTCCTTCTTCTCCATTAGACTAGAAGCTCCCTAAAAACAGTAATCTGCATGAAGGTGGGGAAGCAAAGGAAGGTCCTAAAACACAGAAAGGACTAGGATGACTATTACAAAATCATGCTGGAAACACAGGGAAGTCAGTTGAATAAGGAGATTTATTGCAGAGGAATGGAATCAGAGAAAGGGACTTCATCTTTAGATATCAAAGAGAGAAGGGACTATAATAAAACAAGCTAGGCAAATTTGGTCTCAATTATAGCACTAGTTAATTTGTAGTTTGTCTTGATTATTAAATCACTGAAATTTAGCCAACACAGTATTACTCATATTTTCACTTACAGATTTCAAAGTCTTCTTTCAAGCTTGTATATTCTTCTAGGTATCAGACTGCAGTCTAATTGTTCTAATAATACTTTTAATTACTTTACATAGAGTTTAATTGCTAATTTAGAAAAACATCTACCTATATTTGTGTAGACAGACATCCACATATGTGCATACACATACAAATATCCATTTTATATATGAAGAAACTGACACAACAGGATTTTTTTATTTACCTCAAGATTGCATAATTCATAAGCAGTGGAGCCATAATTGAACTGAGGTCTGTCTGTATGACTTCAAAATCCATGCAGTTTTACTATTTCACAATACCTCCACAATAACTTCCTATTACCATATAACTTTCTATTACCTGTAGGAAATTTATATCTATGGACTGTAAATGTAAATTCAGAGTGGAACTATTTGCATAAAGAATTATGATAAAGATTAATATAAATTAAGATTATTTTAGCCCAATAATAAGAATTTATGGTAGTTCTTAGATGCATTTGATATTAATTTGCTGAGAGGTGATGACAGAAATGTCTACCTTGAGGGCTTGTTGAGTAAATGATTCAGGATGAGGAGAAAACAGACACAAACCCTTCTACCCACTTCCAATTCCAACACAAGCTACGATCAATAACAAATTATAGCCTCAAATATTCCTGAATTCCAGAAATATACCTTCAAAGGGGTGTGCATAAGCACAGAGAACACTGAATCTGCATTTTTTATATAATTTTGGTGATTATAAATGTATCAGTTTGATTCAACCTTCCAATTGACAAGAGTAAAAAAACTATGAAGCATTTATAATCCCATAAAACAGATCTTCAACAGCTAGGATTTATCCCAATAAATGAGGAATAGATTTCTACCAAGTTTCAAAGTCCTGATAACTATATCACTGTAGTGACAAGACAGTACTGGAATCAAATATAATACAAACTGTCATGCCTGACTAAGCTACTTGATTGCCTAAGGCAAAAGCTCAATAAATTATTATTTATAAAACTTTTCATCATAGTTATTTTTTAACCTTTAAAATTAAATCACATTATTACTATAGTTTTGAAGGTACATATATGTTGCCACTAGTGTCTATTATAGTCATCATTTCACTAAATAGTGACACGGTCAACAGTTGGTTCTAAGTATTTAAATGCCTGATCTATTTAATTGCCCCATTAGAGACTTTTAGTCTATTACTAAGAGTATTTACACTTTCATTAGCTTAAGCTCAAGGAGGAACAAAATAAGACATACAATTAATTGTTTTGATAGACTCAACAAAGAGTTTTGATGTTCTAACAGATTCAAATTAAGACAGTAGCCAACAGCTTCATAAATAAGCCATTAGGATATAAACAGAAGAATATAAATAGTTATCTCTACCTCCTATTCTCTCAGCTCTTGCCCTTCCTCTTCTCTGGATACCTCCTCCTTATCCATACAGACTCCGGTTAAAGGGCCTTTTCTCCTGAATTAGGCACCCTTATGTGCTCCGTCTACTTTCCCTAACATTCATCATGCTTTGTTGTCTGATTTTGCTGCTAGAGTATAAAATCCTTGAGGACAGGGCTCATACCTGTCTTGTTTTCCACTCTGTGCCTAACACCCAGGACAGTGCCTGACCCACCTGAAGTATGCAATACATGTTTGCCAAATTGCAATGAAATTGAAGTTAATTCCACCAGCACCAATGATTTTTAGCTTGGACCTTAGTGAAGCCTGTTAGTTTCACTCCATGTTACCTGTAAGAACATGTCTATGGGCAAAAAATCACATACATAGATTTTCAGAATAGCACTATAACAGAGAAAAATTGAAAAGTGGATAAATAAATTATTAGAGTCCTACAAGAGGATATTTCAAAGTCTAGATAAGGTTATATTTCTGAAGTGGTTTTGAATGACATGGGGAAGTTCTCATTATATTACGAGAATAAATATATAATATTTATATAAATACAATATATGTTAAATAATAATAAAATTAATATTTATAGAGTGTTATGAGCCAGCCATTCTTCTAACAGCTTTATATGTATTAACTAATTTAATCCTCACAAGATATCTAGAAGATCCCCAAGTGATTCATATATATGTGAAAATTGGAGAAGCACTAACCATTCCCATCCACTTTACAGAGGAGAAAAACTAAGGCCCAAAGAGTTAACACCATTTTCCCCAAATCACACAGCTCAAAAGTGAGACGGGGCAAGAAGAGAAGAGTTGGATTCAAACCCAAGATGCTCAAAACTCAGATTAGTGTTCCTTCTGTCACACCGTGTCATAAAGCTTTGAATTTGATGGATGTTTCTTTGTCTCCCCTTTCTCCCACCTCCAGATGTTTTTCACCCTGTATAGGACCTAAAGCTTGGTAATGCACAAACACTGTGTCATTCCCTGAGGAAATTTAGTGTTGGCAGAGGGAGGCTTAGAAATTAAGTGCCTGAAAGCCAGTAACTGGCCCCAGAGATCTCCAAGGACTGCTGTCCAGCCCAAGATTCCATGACATCTGCACCACAGCCTTGAATAGAAACCAGAGTGCCGGTATCCGATGCAGTGAGAATTTATTCTGTAGTTATCAAAGCAAACCAAAGGTTATCAGCGTGTTGGACATTTAAAGATTAAGTACAGCTGATCGCACTCAACTCTTATGCAGGTAGCTTAACTTCAGTGGGTCTGGTCTCTCTCTGAAGGGAAAATGGAGGTGTTTATGATCCTGTATCATAATGGGTTCCAGGTGACCCAGGCCAAGCGGCTGAGTCAGGCCCTCTCTTCTTTGATTTACATGGCAGGATCCAGGCCATCCCTCAATTGAAAAGATATAGTAATGAGCAAATGCAGAAAAAGAAAAGAGAGGGGGGAAAAAAAGAGCTGAGGGAAAACCTGGAGTGCTTTTCCAAGTCCAAAGTGAGCTATGGCTGCCCTCTCTGCCTCAGAAGGTACGATCATAAATTTCTAACTAATGTTTAGCACTGGGGCTCTGGCTCATGATATATTACACAAGACAAGATGCCTCCAAGCAGAAAACACTGTAATTGGGGAGCAATAACATCTGTGTCAGTCATGGGACTGCAGTTAAAGCGAACTAAGAAGTTACAGTCTGGGCTGCACATGCAAAATAATAATATGCACATTTTTTAGCTAAAAAGATATGTCATCAAGATATGGGCCTCTTTAAATTCTTTGGTGTCATGATAGCCTGAAAAGTATCAGTAGGACCCCCAGATTTCTGTTTTAACATTAGCGCTATGTTAGCCACAACCTAAGGAATTACAGTTTGGAAGGCAAGGAACTCTGACGAAATCAGAGTTTGGGCTTGCTTTGGGGGGGTTGGGGCATGGATTTTAGATCATTGGTTGCAATGCTTTGCATTGCAATGCAATGCTTTGCCAGATTGACCAGGTCACTTAACCTGAGCCTCCTAATGTGGCATGGTCAAAGAATTCATGCATGACAGAGGTGAGTCTCAAACCCAGATCATCTGGCTTTAAATCCTGTCACCCTGGGGCGCCTGGGTGGTGCAGTCGGTTAAGCGTCTGACTTCAGCCAGGTCACGATCTCGCGGTCCGGGAGTTCGAGCCCCGCGTCAGGCTCTGGGCTGATGGCTCAGAGCCTGGAGCCTGTTTCCGATTCTGTGTCTCCCTCTCTCTCTGCCCCTCCCCCGTTCATGCTCTGTCTCTCTCTGTCCCAAAAATAAATAAACGTTGAAAAAAAAAAATTTAAATCCTGTCATCCTTCTCATGCATCTCTGCTCTAATGTTGATATTTAAGTAATTATAACACAGGGAGTAGAAGCTTAGTTATTCTGGGACTGAAATGTATATGAAGTTATTTTGTTCCTTGATAGATCAAAATAAAAGAGAACAGAAAACTGTAACCTTTCATTTTAAAAAAATTCTCCAGTAGCGTGACAATACCTAGAAAGTGAAACCACCCAGAAGTATTCACGAAGAGACTGCCAGTTGGGGAGAGCCTAAAGATATCTAAATTGAGTTAAAATGTCTGCCTATATGGCCAGCCTCTGAGGATACTATCAACTCTGATAACTGATGATTCTTCACTGTACAGGCCCACCGGGCCCAAAGTCCACCTGTAACTTCACAAACACGCTCTTTCTTCACAGGGTGGCCAGGACTGTACCAATTTTGCACTCAAAGTCCTGGGACTGAGTCCCCAGAAAATAGGAATCACCCAACTTCTTACTACCATGCTGTGTCTCCTTGGCCCTCATCCAAACCAGCACAGTGCTCTTAACTGCATCTTTCTACACATAGGAAAGGCTGAATTAGCGATATAAAAAGACCTTGTCACTCTACTATGGATCTTGAACCTCTAAGAGGCTTCTCTCTCTTTTATTCCAACTTGCATGCTCAAATACCTGGGCAAGTACCTGGGTTTGTTTTTCCAGCTAGTCTTCTTAAAGCAATGCTTCAGGCAGACTGTCTGCTTAGCTTTACCACCAGACAGTGTCTTTCACATCTACCAGCCCCACACTCCTCCTGCCAGACCCAATTTGTTTTGTTTTTTTTTTTTTTGCTGGACCATCGCTTTTTTTGTTGTTGTTGCTGGACCATCGCTTATCAAGGAGTGCAACTAGGCTGCCCTTATGCCATTACTGCTGCCCAGTTCTAGCCAATGTATGATATAATCCAACATCAAACCTGTCATGTGGATTTCTCACTGCCAAACTACTACATCAGCTCCGGATCTGAAGAGAATTGCCAGAATTCTTTAAGAAGATGATTATTTAGGGGTGCCTGGGTGGCTCAATTGGTTAAGCTTCTGGCTCTTGGTTTCGGCTCAGGTCATGATCTCACGGTTTTGTGAGTTTGAGCCCCACATTGGGCTCTGCGCTGACAGCATGGAGCCTGCTTGGGATTCTCTTTCCTTCTCGCTGCCCCTCCCCCACCTGTACTGTCTCTGCCTCTCAAAATAAATAAATAAAAACAAAAGTTTTTTTTAAAGATGATTGTTTGAAGACATTAGCTTTCTAAGGATTAAAATACACCATTTTTATAACCTTATTTGTTTACTTGCTTGCTAACTAGTGTTACCTTTCACCATATTGAATATTCTCTTCTGGTGGTTCAAAAAAGTTCCTTTGATTTTTAACAATAAATTAATTCTTATTATGACCAAAATGAGAGAATACGAAGTATAGTAGATTGAAAAGTCCAATTCTTATATTTTGTTGGATTGAAGCCTGTTGGCCTATTTTAAACTATTTTAAGGGTGTTTTTTATGTTTTAAATTTATGTCTCAGGAGATACTGTGAAGGTGAAACTACATAGAATGGATCAATACTCAGCACAGAGCCCCAAACCATACATCTTCTTTACTGAAAAGTTAGAGACATTCCTAAAAATCTTTAACGTGTGTGTTGTTATTGTTGTTGTTGTTGTTTTAAATAGAATCCTATCTTACAAAAAGGATCTATACAAAAAGAATCTGAAGCAGTCTTCTGGAAAGATGAACAATGTCCTCAGGCTCTTATTTTGGAACTTCTAACACTGCTAGGCTGGTCAAAAGAAGCAGAGAAGTTGAAGGGAAGATGCTAAGATGTCCCCCAGTTAAGAAAGTGTTTAACATGCTGCGAGATTCTGATGCCTACCTGAAAAACACTGGAATAAATTTCCACCAGTGGCAAAATCTTCTGGTAGTCTATTCAATATGCATTCTCTCCTTCCTTACTAACATTCATTCTCCCTTACAGCTAAGGGTGACCAAGAGATGTAAGTGGAAATTTATAAAAGAAGCTCACTCAACTGGGAAGAACAACCTTGGGATCTTTGGCCTCCCTCTTTCTTGCCTCTTTCTACCTAAAATGTGATAGGTTGACAGATTTAGCAAATAAAAATACAGGATATCTAGTTAAATTTAAATTTCAGGTAAACCACAAATAAGTTTTTGGTATTAGTATATCTTATGCAGTTTGGAACATACTTACAAAATGACATTTACCTATAATTCAAATTAACCGGGCATCCTTTATTTTATCTATTTTATCATGTCTCCAAGAATATGTACATGAAGACTAAAGTAGCCATCATGGACCATAAAGGGAGTTTATGGCCAAAAGTCACACACCAAGGATGATAGAGAGGAAATACAGAAGAGTCCAGTCACAGAAGACCAGGAAGTGCCATACTGACCTCAGGCCACTTTCCTCAGAACTTTTTTTCTTAATGTTTATTTATTTTTGACAAAGAGAGAGCACAAGTAGGGGAGGTGTGGAGGCGGGGCGGGGGCAGCAGATCTGAAGCAGGCCCTGTCCTGACAGCGGAGAGCCCGATGTAGGGCTTGAACACATGAAGCGTAAGATCATTACCTGAGCCAAAATCAGATGCTCAACCAACTGAGTCACGCAGGCGCCCCCTCAGAACTTTTCCACAGGAGATTAATAAAGCTTTATCTTCTTTGAGCTGCCATTATTTGAAATTTGTTACCTGTAGCCAAACTCAGTTCCAACTGGTAAAACACCATTTCCACGTTCCTTTTCCTCTTCACCCACTTCCATGCTTCTTTTTCTCTCCCTAGTGTCCATAATGTGCATTTTAGGTTGATTTTATTCATTTACATGGATGAATGGAGACAGAAAATTCCACATAATAACTTATGCCCTTTCTACATCCTCAGAAACAGCTTGAACTGAGAGGAAAAATATGGAAGTATGATCTGAGGTCCTTTAGAAAAATAACGCCTGTGGGACCCCCAAAAGACCACCAAGTAACAATGAGATTTCCTTCAAAGGGCTACCATGAACATATTGTATCTGGGAGAAGTTTGTTTGGGGGAATGTGTGCAGTTAGGCAGAGAGAGGAAGCACCAATGAAATTCTAAATAGAAGGAGATATATTAGAAAATATCCAATTCTATTTTATCTCTGATTCTATGGTACTGTGCATTGTGTGAATAATTACAGCTAATAGTTACTGAACACTTACCATATATCAGAACTATACTAAGCATTTTACATATTTCTATATACCTACACATTGTTCAACCCTCATGCTCACCCTATGAGGTTGATATTATTAATAACTTTTATTTTGCATGTAAGGAAACCAAGGGTCTGAAAGGAAAAGGAACTTCATCCAAATCAAAAGTATGCAAATGTGCAGCAAGAGTTTGAATCCAGGTCGTTCTGGCTCCAACGCCCCAGATTCGATGCCCTTAATCATAATATTGTGCTATTTCCACTTTATCTGATGATTTGACAAAGACATTTCAGAACTCAGTTCAGTTGTTTCATATGCACACATACACACACACTCACACACACACAGCACATATATACATACACATATAACTAACTCCTAAACTGAGGGGGGAAAAGTATACAACTCCTCAGGAAAATGGGTCAAGCACATGTTAAATGAATTAGAGTCCCACTTTCCAACATCCTTCAATTAACCCCTGCAGGTGAAAGGATGCTCTGCGTGGATTCAGTTCCCTTCTAAAAATAGCTAAAAGCACAATACAGACAGTCCCAAACTTACAATGGTTCGACCTAAAATTTTTCAACCTTACTATGGTGTGAAAGCAATACACATTCAGTAAAAACCATACTTCAAATTTTGAATTTTGATCTTTTCCTAAGCTAGTGATATGCTCTATGATAATCTCTCATGATGCTGGGCAGTGGCAGTGGGCCGGAGCCCCACGGCAGCTACACAATCAAGAGGGTAAACAACCAATACACTTACAACCATTCTGTACTCATACAGCCATTCTGTTTTTCACTTTCAGTTCAGTATTTAACTACATGAGCTATTCAACACTTCAGCATAGGACTATGTAGGCTTTGTGTTAGTTTGCCCAATTATAAACTAATATAAGTGTTCTGTACATGTTTAAGGTAGGCTAGGCTAAGCTATTATGTTTGGTAGGTTAAGTGTATTAATTGCATTTTTGACTTATATTTTCAACTTACAACGGGTTTATCAGGATATAACCCCATCATATGTTGAGGAAAATATATACAAAACAACATATTTTTATCAGGTTGGTTGTTATTCTGAGCCCTGCTTATTGAGTAGAGAAACTGATACCCAGAAATCAGAGTATCCTAGGAAAGTTAGAATTGGGGGAGGGAGAGTTGGGGAATACACCTGGAGTAGAATTAAAATTTAACCTAAAGTGACCTGAGGAACAAATGTTTAACCTCTACCAGCTTGCTGTTACCATGAGAACAGTTCGATTTTTAGGTCTCTTAAAACCACAGATTGACCAGGCAAACCCACCACACAGACTCACTTTGCTGTAACTTAGCTTTCATATTCCCTAAGAACGTCCACAAAATTTGGACTGGGCTTAGCCTCCTTGGATCCGCAGACACAGGCCATAGTAGTGTAATATGATGAAGAGCTCCCTCTGAAGATGGCTGAATCACAGGAAAAGCACAAACCAAGCAGGAAAAATGTGCCTTGCACTTTTCCACGGAATTCACCTACTGCAACTGGGGGTGGTTAGGTTTTCATGAATAGGGCACCCAAGGAGAATAGTTAATAACAGACTGATCCAGAATTGAGAAAGAATAGCATGGCATCTTGCCCCGGTCATGAATAGATGACATAACAAAGAGAGAGGAAAAAGAAACAAGGAACCCAGGAGTAATGGGAGACCAGTGCTCACCAGCCAGGCGTCTGGTGAGCACTGAGTGTGGGAACTTTTCCTTGCCCCTGAGACACATATTGTTGTCCAACAATGGCACGGTGGCTGACGTTGCAAAGTCTCCATTTCAGAGGAGAAACCAGCAGAGGTGTTCTGCTCCTCCTCTCCCCTTTGGGAAATCCTGGGAAGTGCCAGCCAGCTTACATTATTGTTAGAGATGTGAAATAACAACATGCAGCAAGCTGTGTATTTATAACAGACAGGGAATGGGATTAATAGAATTCTCAGGGCCTCCTGGCAATGCCATGTAGAAAAACTTGCTCAGGACTGGGACACTACAGGATAGCAGTGGAATCCTGGCTCAGCCACCAACTTGACAACAGACTTTGGCAAGTAACCCCACCTCTCTGGTCCTCAATGTCCTCACCTGTAAAGTAAGAAGGTTATATTACTGGACTAAGGCATCTCTTCATTCAACAGTATTTATTAAATTAGACTTACATAAATGGATACCTCATGGATCTTATGTTCTAATGAATATAATAGACAATGAAGACGTAAATTAATAAATGTCTTTTGGCAATAAGGGCTATGAAGGGAAAAAAATCATGGTAAAGGAAAGATAGTAATGAGTTAAGATGGCACTCTAAAGTAAGGTTGTCAGGGAAGGCTGCTCCAAAGACTAGACATTTGAGCAGAAACCATAATGATGAGAAGGAGCCAAATAGATGAAGATGTGGGAAAAGAATGTCCCAGGCAGAAGGAACAACCATACGCATCCATAAAATGGGGACATTTTTGGCATATTCGATGGGACCAATGTGGCTGGAGTAGAGGAAGCAAGGGGAAAGGTGGTTGGGGATGAGCTGGGGAGGTAAGCAGTGGTCAGATCTTGTAAATTCAGAATCAGATTTTAAGTTTAATGTGTGACCCAAAACCACTAGAAAATACTAATTGAGCCTTAAGCCTTATTAAAAGATCACCCTGCTTAATGAAAGTAAAGAGATCATTTATTTATTCAGTAATAATTTAATGAACACCAATGTCCATCAGGTTTTGTTGCAAGTGCGAAGAGGGTATATCAGTGAATTGAAAAGGTCACTGTTCTGATAAAGATCACCTTCCAGTGGAAGACCACCTGGAAAACAATTGCAGTGGTCTATTGAAAAATGATAATGATTTGGGGAAAGGTGGTAGAAAGGAAATAATGTGGGATTGCCAGATTCCAGATTTGTCGGAAGATGGAGCCTAAAGGATTTGTTGGGAGACAGATGTGGGGGTAAAAAAATAAATAGTAAAGAATGACTCCTGGATCTCTCTCTCTCTCTCTCTCTCTCTCTCTCTCTCTTTCTCTCAACATCCCTCTCTCCTCTCTTCCTTTCTCCCTGCCTTTCCCTGTCTCTCTTTCTCTTGTTTTCTAACGTGAGCTGCCTTCTGAATGCATCCGTCCCATTATTCTAATTTCTGCTCAAATATCACCTCTTCAGAAGGGTCTTCCCTGATAACTTTAGAGTGCCGAATTAACTCACTACTCTCTTTCCTTTTACAATTATTGTGCCATTTGTTGAAATGAGGAAAATTTAGAGAGGCGCACAGCCTTATCTGGAAACCTGATTCGGAGATGTTAAGTTTAAGATGCTCATTTGATATCAAAGAGAAGACACTGAACATACTAGTTTGACATGTAGCTTGGAGACCAGGGGAAAGTTTGGGGATGGGCATATAAATTTTGGGTATCATCTAAGATATACTGAAGAGAAGAAGATTAAGTACTTCCTAGAGTATTCCAAAAATTAGAGGTCAAGAAGGGGAGGAATAAGTAGCTAGTGATATAAGAAAATGAGGTGAGCATGATGTCTCAGAAACCAAGGGGAAAAAAGTGTTCCAGAAGAAAATTAAATAGCGTTCTCAATTCCTTGAGAGTTGAGTAAATATTGAAAAACAACCACTGAATTTGACAACATGGAGGCCATTGGTATTCTTGAGTGTTTCCAGTGAATCTATAGAAATAAAATCCTGATCCAAGTGGGTTGAAAAAAATGGGAGATGAGAAATTAGACAGTAAGTTTAGACAGCTTCTTTACAGAATGTGATCATAAAGGAGACTAGAAAAATAGGCAACAGCTACCAAGAGGGGGGTGTTTGTTTTTAAGATGGAAGCTGCAATATGAAAAACCAACTGAAAAAAGTTTTTTTAAAAACAATCATGAAAATTTGAATGAAGACTAACATAAAATGATATGAAGGAATTGTTATTAATTTTGCTGAGAGTGATAATGGAATTGAGATTATGCTTTTTTAAATTCCAGATGAGATATGTATTGCTAAATAAAATACTATCTGGGACTTGCTGTAAAATATATGAGCAATAAAAAGAAAGTTTGGGAGAGACAGATGAAACTAGACTGGCAAAATGTAATTGTTGAATTTATATGATACATATATGGAGTTCATTATGCTCTTCTCTATTTTTGTATATATGACAAAAGTTTTCTAAAGAGAAAGAAAAAAAAAAGAGATGAGAGTTAGTTACATTACGAGAGTCTGCTGCTGCCATAGTGGTCCAGCCACCTGCTAGGGTGGTGTCAGAGGAGGCAGACTGGGAAGCCAGGGCTGTCACCACCCCCTGGAATTAGGGAACTCTCTCCCCTGCTTAGATAGCAGTAACAGACATCCTCTCTCCTCCAGCCAGGATGTTGTCAGCAGAGGCTGATCCCAACCACCCCCAGCAATAATAAAACACCTCCTCACCCCTTTGCTCCTCACCCCCACAGAATGTCAGAGAAGACTGAGGGGGGGACATGACTTCCACCCCCACTCAGCAGTAATAAGGAAGGACCTCCTTCCCCCACCAGTATGGAATCAGAGAAAGCCTGCGAAAACAGAAGATTTAAATAAGATCCAGAGTCTCATCACACTATACCCAAAATGTTCAAGATACAAATGAAAATCACTTGTCATACCAAGAACCAGGAAAATCTCAACTTGAATGAGAAAAGATAATCAACAGAGGCCAATGCCAAAATGACAGAGATGTTCAAATTATCTGATAAGAATTTTAAAGTATCCATCATAAAAATGCTTCAAAAAGCAATTACAAGCACACCTGAAACAAATGAAAAAAATAAAAATCTCAAATAGTATGCACAAACACATCCGGTTAGGAAAATGAGCTTGAAGAAAATCACTATCTTCCACATTGCTCATAATGAGAAACTGGGTGTCCCAGAGTCAGGAGACTTTGAATAATCATAGTCCACAGCTGGTCGGGTGCATCACCACCCCTGGAGTCCCAGCAATTTAACACATCACTCATTTCCCAAAACTCAGGCTATATTTCAGCAACTCCATAGCCTGTTGCATCACTGAATGTTTTCCCAGCTTGCTCCCTGGAAAAAAAGGTTCAGGATTTCAGTGTCCCTTCAGTAAGAATGTTATATACAAATTAATGCTGACTCCCCAAGACTAAAATTTCACGGATTTCTGAAGTTTCATCCTGTTTCTCCTTTTCCCAGGAGTTGTAAACTTGAAAACATTTATTAATACTTTCCAGAAAGGTCAGTTAGAACACACCCCCTGGGAGATAATCAGAAATGAGTTGTGGTGCTCATGCTCTCACCATTCCAGAAAATGTCTACATGCTTCCTATTGGTGCAACATCCATGGAACAAAAGTGGTAGAGAAACAAAGAATAGAAGGAGCGCGGCATATCCTCAAAGTCTGATGTTTGTGTTACTTTGTCTACTTTTTGGCCTTGGTTCACAGGTCACAGCACCAGTGGATGTGTCTTTTTAAACTCAAGATACACATAAGCTTATTTCTGAGAGAGAGGGAAAAGGAACTAACATTTATTGAATACCTAAATACCTATTATTTGCCAGGTTCTATACCAGATACCTTACATGTTATCCTTTTATTCCTCAAAACAGTTCCACGAAGTAATACGACTATCGCCATATTACAAATGAGGAAGCTGACATTCAAATAATCAAATAATTTACCTAATGTTCAACATGATTTTGAATGCAGGACTGACAGATCCCTAGGCCATCACGCATCTACCATACTATGAAGTTTACCAATAGGTATCAGGTTCTCAGAACAACATGCCAGCCGAGGGGAACTGTGGCCTCTTCCCTTCTTCCACATGGGAAAGCGTTTTGTTCTTTTAAGTGTCCATTTATACGCTAATTTTAATGATCCTACCTGTGGAAGAAATAGATTTGATTGCACGTTCAGTAGATAGACTATTTACGTGGGTACTTGATCCTCTTTTTCAGATACCTCCAGTGCTACAGTCTAAAGTTTTTGTTTTTTGTTTTTGTTTTCATTTTTTAAGTATCTGAAGAAAATAAAGTATATACAGAGAGAATGGCTATGCAATAGCAGAAGGCATATTTTGGAAAAACTAGGTCTATTATGCCCAAGGTTCCGTGCTAAACACGGTGTAAGAACTAAATACAAGGTACGGTCTTGCCCTTCATGAAGGCTTAGGAAGGCATACCACATAGAAAGCTGCTAACATGTATGTGGTCCAGGCAGTCTCTGACATAGAAACCCCAACCCTCAAACAATCCAGCATCCAAGCAGCCCCAGACTAGGTACAGGTGCTAGTGCCACCAGGGCTTTCAAATCTCTCTCCCCAAACAGATCCCCCACTGCTGAAACCACCAGAACCAAGGATGCCCTATTCACATGGGCCGGCCACTGTAATGAGATGGGATCCGGTGAACTCTTCCAAAATATAATGATACGTATTATAGTTAGGTTCCAGTCCTGAATCGTTACAATTCACTTCCACTGTGAGTCAAAAGGGCTTATACGGAGCAGCCTGAAAAACTATGTACCATTTTTAGCATTGCTAAAACCACCATGAGTAACATCATCTTCCCTATGACAGAATGCACTGGGACGTCTAAACAACTGACTTACAAACAAACCAATGGGACACAGCATATCTGTAATACCTAATAGGTATTAGGTGAACATAGGGGAGGCTATCTGTATGGGACTAAGTATCAAGTGAGTCATCTGGGTAACGGAGACAGAACTGTGTGGACTGGCATGATCAATGACACCTTTAGAAAGGACTAAGGAATTTTACCTGGATTCTGAAAGACAGGATTCAGATCGGCAGATATTGCAAAGCTTTTGCAGATAAGGGGTGATATAAGCAAGCTTTTGGGAAAGGGAAACACCCTCCCAGGGGTCCACGGAAGTACAAACTTTTCTCACTGGAGCAGAGGGTCCAGTTGGAGCATAAAGTCTAAACAGTTGTGGCCGTGGTTTGGTGCTTGCATCAGAGAGGATTCCATCAGGAGACAGAAACCACACCAATTATTTTAACTGAGAGAGTTTAATATAAAGAATTGTTCATAAGGCATAAAGTTGTTAACTGAGTACTGGAAAGGGTGAAAGAAAACTCTAAGATATCACAGATGTAGCAACTTCAGGAAGCCACTATTACCTACCCCTAGGGCTGGGACAAAGGGAGAAGAATAATTAAAACTTATAGGGACAAAGGGAAGAAGAATAATTAAAACTTTGAAAAGTTACAGGAACCCTCTGAGTAGGGGCTAGAGCTGAGTCTGTGAGTGGACTCAAGGAGGCTGGTTCTCCAAGTGTGGGGAAATGGCAAACTGGATTCAGCTACTGCTACTACAGGAAAGCACTGTGGCACCCAGAATGAAGAAATGGGGCTGGAACTACAATCACAGGAGCCACAAGCAGACAGGAAGCAAAAGAAGCAGCAAGTCCCTTCTCTCCCTCCAGCTCCCAGAATCCTTCTAGCACCTCCTGTTGGCGGAACCAACAAGGATCCAGCAGGCAAAGCAGGAACGCAGCTGCAGTCTCCCAGCCTCACAGGGCAAAATACAACAGAATAGGGGTTGAGCTGAGACACAACAGCTCAAAAACCACCACGGGGCCAACCTGGAGTGCCCCGAATGCTGGGCTCAAAAACAGTAACTGTCTCCTGTAATAAAAAGGGAGACATTTAAACTTTTTTTTTTTTTTTTTTTGAGGAAACTTATATGATAAAAGTGGAGCTTTAAAAAGTTTAATCTGGGGGCGCCTGGGTGGCGCAGTCGGTTAAGCGTCCGACTTCAGCCAGGTCACCATCTCGCGGTCCGTGGGTTCGAGCCCCACGTCGGGCTCTGGGCTGATGGCTCAGAGCCTGGAGCCTGTTTCCGATTCTGTGTCTCCCTCTCTCTCTGCCCCTCCCCCGTTCATGCTCTGTCTCTCTCTGTGCCAAAAATAAATAAAAAACGTTGAAAAAAAATTTTTAAGTTTAATCTGGTTACAATGTGTAGGATGCTTGGAATGAGGCTAAAAGCAGAAAGACCTGTTAGGACACTATAATACATTAGGCTAGAGTCTGCATAAAGCAGGCAACATGGAAATGGAAAGGAAAGAAAAAAAGCAGGAGATACTGCATAAGGAAAACTAACAGCATGGTATGACTAGTATTATGAGAAAAAAGAAGAGTGAAATTTCAAAGATGATCAAATACTCTGCATACATTTATGTAATATGAACTTCTCTGAAGGTCATAAGAAACTGTTCTACTTAGCTTATAACGAAGGTAGCAGTCCAAAACTGTGAATTCAAAAGATAATTTATTGGGGCACCTAGGTGGCTCAGTCAGTTAAGTGTCTGACTTCAGCTCAGGTCATGATCTCACAGTCTGTGAGTTCAAACCCCACATCAGGCTCTGTGCTGACAGCCTGGAGCCTGCTTCAGATTCTGTCTCCCTCTCTCTCTGCCCCTCCCTCTCTCTCTCTCTCTCTCTCTCTCTCTCTCTCTCTCTCTCTGTGTGTCTCTCTCTCTCTCTCAAAAATAAATAAACATTTTTTAAAAATTTTAATGAGTTATTAGGGGCACCTGGGTGGCTCAGTTGGTTACGTGGGAGCTCGGGTCATGATCTCCCAGTTCACGGGTTCAAGCCTGTCAGGCTCTGTGCTGACAGCTCATAGCCTGGAGGCTGCTTCAGATTCTGTGTCTCCTTCTCTTTCTGCCCCTCCCCAACTCCCTCTCTCTGTCTCTCTCTCTCTCTCTCAAAAAATGACTAAACATTAAAAAATTATTTTTAATGAATTATTAATGATATTGAGACAACTGGGTATCCATTAAAAATAAAACATAAAAATGTTTCAAAGAGTTAAACAGAAAGAGAGAGATTATAAAAGTAATAGAAAAGTACATGAGAGGGTTACATATAGACTCAAGGTGAAGAAAGCATTAGGCACAAAACCTAAAACTTCAAAAGGAAACAAAAATTCTACTATATCCCCCCCCCAAATTAAATTCAATGTAAAAAAACAATAAAGTAAAATGACAATGGAAAGTTTGGGGAAATATTTGCAATATGAATGACACAAGGAATTAATTTCTTTAAAATGTCAAGAACTCTTTATAAATAAAATGTAATGAATAAAGAAGATCAACAAAGTAACTGAAAAATGAACACAAGTTATGTACTGTTTACAAATAAAGGAAATATGAATAGTTCTTAACCATCTTAAAAGAAGTCAGCTTTGTTCAGAATAAAAATTTTTTAAGTATAACCAAATATTGTTCAGCTTTCATATTGACAAAATGTTTCATATTGACAAATTTCATATTGACAACTGTTTTAGGAGGACAATTTGTCAGTATCTTACAAATTTAAAATGTACACACACTTTGACCCCAGCCTTTTTACCAGGAGTTTACCCTACTTAGATAATCCTCCATGTGTGCAAAGAAATATATATATATGTATATATATGTGTATATATATGTATATATGTATATATATGTATATATGTATATATATGTGTGTATATATATATATGTGTGTATATATATATAAAATATTATGGACAGAGATAGCAGTTTGTGCATTGGATAACCACGGTGGTTTTCCTTCAGGTAGCCTAACAACAAAAAGGCTCAACAAGAGGAACTTCAAAATCTCTGGCGGAAACCCACACCAGAGATTTCCAAGCAACTGACATCTGAGAATAAGATATATCTCATGACAATAAGACTATAATTTTGAACGCAAAGCTGAGGGTCTTACAACTTACTTGGGTACTCAATTTCTGACTCCTCCTAACACCTTTACAAATATTTGAGGCAGCTCGTTCTGGCAGCATTTCATTCCTTGTGGCTATAGGACTCATGGCAGCTCGCTTCTTCACAATGGCAAGGGAGAACGAATCTGCTAGCAAGACAGAGTTTATATGATATAATATAACCATGGGAATGACATCCTATCATCTTTGCTATATTCTATTGATTAGAAGCAAGTCACAGATTTCACCGACACTCAGGGGTAGGGGATCATACTAGAACATGATTACTAGGAGATGGGGATCCTGAGGGCCACACTAACATCCATCCAACACACCATGTGTTGGAAAGAATGTAGGGTGACCATGTACATCCTGCTAGACATGCAGCAGGGGCTTTCTGCTTTCAGTCTGCTTCAGTGTTGTTTGTGCTATTCTGTGACAATATTTGCTGTAGCATTGCTTGTTATAGAAGGTTGGAAACAACCTAACTATATATCAATGGAAGATTGGCTAAATATATTACATGACACTCATAGCATGGACTATTTTGCAGCTGTTTTAAAAAATGAAGCAGAATCATATACACAAATCAAAACAATCTCCAAGACATATAGCTAAGTAAAACTAAGGCAAAGGACATAATAGTCCATCTAATATGCTGCCGTTTGTATTAAAATAAATAATGGGGGAAAGGGAGAGAAATATCACTTAATGGTATAAATAACTGGAAAAGTTGCCTTAAGGAAAATGGAAGACTAAGGAATAGGAATGGGAGAGAAACTTTATACACTAGATATGTTTTTTACTTATTTTTTAACTATGTGTATCCTGCCTATTCAAAAATAAATTAATACAAATTTTCTTAAGGAATTAGACTATTTCATCAAGAAAATGTTGCCATTTTATTTTTTAGAGTGCCCTGATTCAATCACTGATTTTATTTCGCTCCATTATACTCCAGCCCTGCAGACGTGTTCCTCAGGAAGGCGTTGGTTGGTTGGGACCATAAAAAGAAAAATATTGCCATATATTTCTATACAGCTATATTGGACACCTCACATCACACATTTGACTTTTACTTGTATGTGAGCCCTGAGCTATCTGTTCTGTCGCATCTGCTGCTATAAAGACCAACTCTAAGTGAACTCAGGTCAACTTCATTGGTACAATCTAAAAATGCCTGCCACATATCCACCCTGTCACCGTTAGGAGAAGCAGTCCATTATGGGCTTTCACACACTCTTGCTGAGTATGCCAGACTGCAAGGTTTATCTATTTCCTACTACTGAGATGTTTCTGTAGCTAGTCATGTAGGCAATTAAGAAGGTCAAGGTGACCACAGCCTGACTGTCATGTAACTGCTCACCCCTGGGGAAGGGGGGCTGATTTGATTTCTGCTTTTTAGGAAAATGTTAGGTCATTGGCCCTGGGTTCCCCAGGAACACATACCCACTGTATGCACAGACTCCATCTGAACCATCAAGTTACCTCCATGGGCCTTGGGAGAAAGGGGAAACCAGCACCAATATGCTGATGCTTGTGCTGCTTGCTGAGTCATGAGTCATAACTCTTCTGTCTCTGACCCAGTCTTAGGCCTTTTGGCAGTGTCCATGAGACCATAATAGGGTAACTTGTAAGCAGACTAAGTAAATTCCAAGCTTGTAAGTAGGGTAAAATCAAATCCCAGACCCAATAGCTTTAGAGACTGAGACATAACTTTTAGGAAGGGAAAGAACAAAGTCCCTGTGGACCAGATTTGGAGATATAAGAAGACTCCCTGGGGCGCCTGGGTGGCGCAGTCGGTTAAGCGTCCGACTTCAGCCAGGTCACGATCTCGCGATCCGTGAGTTCGAGCACCGCGTCGGGCTCTGGGCTGATGGCTCAGAGTCTGGAGCCTGTTTCCGATTCTGTGTCTCCCTCTCTCTCTGCCCCTCCCCCGTTCATGCTCTGTCTCTCTCTGTCCCAAAAATAAATAAACGTTGAAAAAAAAAATTAAAAAAAAAAAAAGGAAGACTCCCTGGGATCCAGCAGCAAACGCTCTTGCCAAGTGATGGCAACAGGAATAGAGTAAGAAACCTGCCACTATCCTACCTGAGAGTGAATAGGAGTTAACATTTAATGCTTATTTTATTTTTGAGAGACAGAGACAGAACATGAGCAGGAGAGAGGCAGACAGAGAGGGGCAGAGATAGAAGAGGACACAAAATCCGAAGTAGGCTCCAGGTTCTGTCAGCACAGAGACCGACACGGAGCTCGAACTCACAAACTCCGAGATCATGACCTGAGCCCGTCAGGCACTTAATCGATTAAGCCACTCAGGCATCCCAGGAGTTAACATTTAAAGGCTGGACAGTGAGGGGCACCTGGGTGGCTCAGTTGGTTAAGCATTTGACTCTGGCTCAGATCATGTTCTCACGGTTTGTGAGTTCAAGACTCACATCAGGCTCTCTGCTGTCAGCACAGAACTGGCTTCAGATCCTCTGTCCCTGTCTCTCTGCACCTTCCCTGTTCACTCTCTCTCAAAAAATAAAATAAACATTTAAAGAAAATAAATAAATAAAGGCTGGACAGTGAAAGGTAGAATTAAAACAAGTCACTTAAATGATGACTTAGTTATTGTTTATACTTTTATGTAATACTGTTAATAGCTGCTTTACTAAGGGGTCCCCAAAGCTGAAATAAATGGTGTCAGTAATGATGACCTTGCCTCTCAATATAGGACTTTGGATGAACAGGAAATAGAAATTTATTTGGTTAGTAGTAACCAGCTGCCATGCCCTTGGAAAATGAAAGTAAATACAAAGACTTGCTTACTGGTTGCAGAACTGTTCTCTGGATAAACACATGCTGATCCGTTCCCCCACCTTCCCTGAACTTGCCCACTTAAAGGTAAAAGATGATTAAGATTGGGACTGAAGTCTGTCTAATCCCAAGGGTTCTGAAGTCCATACACATCCATCTGAGTATGCCTGCGAACTTTGGGGAGGAAAGGATTCAACCTTTTATGACTATGTTGAAGACAAGGCCTAAGTCACAATTCTACCTGGTCCAGTGCAGGAGGGGGCACCTAAATTCAATTGCTAGTGTTTGGGCAAGACTCACAATGGGGAAGGGAAGCTAAAGTGATCTTGTGGGTGGGACTCTTTAAGTGGGTTCAATGTACTGTTTTTGTGGCTTCACTATTGAATATGTAAGTGTTGCTAATGTTTTACATGTTTTACTATGAATGCTTATGGGGATTTTCCTGATAGAGCCACATATGTAGATGAGATATATACATCAATTCCCAGACCATCTCCCTGTCCCTTCCCAAGTGATCCAACAGAAATAACACAGAAACCTGGGGAGGCAGAGTGGAGAGGAAAATCACAGACCCGATTCAAGACTTTAAGGCAGCAGTGGTAGTACAAGCAGCAATACCTCAACACAATACTCGTGCATGACCTTTGAAAAAGGCTAACAGGAACTAAAGTCTTACAGTGGAATATCACAACTGAATTCAGTCATTGCTTCTAAAGCTGTGGTAGTTCCAGACATTGTGACTGTAGTTTAACCCATTTTACGTAGACTGATAGCATTTGGCCTCCTGTCCTGAAAAGTGCTAATGCCTTCTTTTCTATACCAAAGGCACCCAAGTACCAAGGTAAATTTACATTCATGTAGCAAGTCCTCTCCCAGGAGTACCTAATCCTCTGCAATTGTCACCAAATTGCTTTGTCATCCAAAGCTTTCACTATATAGAGGATGTTCTATTGGTCGACAGATCAGAAGCCTCATTGTCAACAGCCTTGAATATGGTGTTACCACACCAGCACGGGTGGCTGATAAACCCTAACAAAACTCAGGGAACTGCTCACCAAGTAAAGTTTCTTGGGACTGGGTGGACGGACTCACAATCTTTACTCCCCCTCCCCAGAAATCAGTATGCTGTCTGTTGGTTCTTTCAATACCAAAAAAACAAAGCCCTGAACCTTATTTGGCTATTGGAAACAGTATGTGCCCTGCTGTGCATCTACTAACCTGCAAATCTGCATGGGGCTTTGAATGGGCCTCAAACTCCATTGCACTGGAAGCTGTCCAGCAAGCTGTAGCACACTCTGTACATTGGGACCCCACAACCCTAATGACCTCCCAGAACTACAAGTCTCTGTGGCTAATGCTTTTGCCAAATAAAGTCTTTAGAGGAATGAGGTAGACTCTACCCAGAGGCACTCCTTGGAGTTTTGGACTCATCATTTCTCCAATATGAGCATCCTTTAGAAAAGCAACTGTTAACCTGCTACTAGGCTCTTATCAAAACTGAACACCTAAACAATGGAATCTTGTGACTCCCCAGCCCGGCACCCACATTTTAGGATGGTTCAATTAGGACACAGGCCTTTGCCAGCCAAGTGGAAATGGTATATTCAAAACTGCAAACAGCCTGACCCTAGCAGTATTTCAGTTTAATGCAAAAAAAGCATCTGTTAACCTCTTTGAGGGAAATTTTATCCCCACTCTGCCACCTAAAGCAAAGTTGGTGGCTCATAGAATTTCCTCTAAATGCCTGGGACTAATTCACTGATGATTCAACTAAGTTGAAAGCTGATGTATTCACTGGACAGCTGGAGGTTTTCAGTCCCAGTGAAATTTTGGAAGAAGGACTGCATCAAGAACAAATCAGCACAACAGGCTGAATCAAAAGTCATAATCCTTGCCTTAGACATGACTCCTAAGGACTAAGTACATTATATTTTTACTGGTTCTTAGATTGTTGCCAAAAGTCTAGGCACCTGATTTGCCACTTGGAAAGAAGACCACAGACTGGAGATTAAAGACATTATTCTTTGGGGCTATAAACCATGAAAACAAATTGACTGACAATCTGACAGTCTGGGTTATTCATGTAGATCCCTATGATAAGGGTCCATTCTCTGGTAAGACTGACTAAAATCAAGGCTGCACCACCCAGATGAATACCATTACCATTTGGATCCACCACTGCATGGGACATGGTATTCCCTCCACCATTATTAATAGGGTACAAAGTAAAGCTTCAGATGCAAAAACTACCATTGCAACTCATGCCAAAATCTGGTCCATTTGTCCTGTGCTAAAGAAGCCCAACCTTTCTTAGGCTACCAGTGGTTGTTGACCCTTACTCAGGGTATGTTATTATTGTTTCAGTCCAATCAGAAGAACCCAGCTAGTTTATAACTAAACTGTGTCATGTTTTTGGCTTTCCAGATCATTTACAGTCTAACAATAGTGTGTAGTTTGTTATAAAACCCACAAATAAGAGGTGCCTGGGTGGTTCAGAGTTAAGCATCCTTCTCTTTATTTCAGCTCAGATCATGAAATCACAGTTTGTGAGATTAAGCCCCTCATCAGGGCTCCGTGCTGACAGTGTGGAGCCTGCTTGGGATTCTCTCTCTCCCTGCCCTTCTCCCACTTGTACTCACTCACTCTCTCTCTCTCTCAAAAATAAATGAATAAATGTTTTAAACAATTTTTGAACTAAAATAAAATAAAGCCCACAAACAATAGGACAATAATCAAGATATTAAATGGGCATTTTATACCACTTTCCATCATTGAGAGGTGGAATAGACTTCTAAACTAACCAACTCAAAATAATTTCTAACTCCACCTCCCTTATCTCCTCTTTTGGTCACTGCTAATGACCATCCCTCAAAATGGCTCAAATCCTTTTACTTGCTTCCTGGTTAATTTTCAAGAAGAAGAAAAAATGTTTGTGTTATATATATTTTGAAACTTTAGAATTCTTTCATGACCATTCTGGGGCATGATATTCCTTCTTTCACCTACCAGCAACCCTAGACCAGCCTGCTTGATACACCCTGTGGGTGGCAGCCTGGCTAAAATGGGACGTAGGGGATTCAAATTTAATTCTGGTCCAGCCTCCTGGATTCTCTTGTTGGACTGACATAATTCTAGATCAAAACGAATATATACTGGATGTTAAACGACCTCTTGGTTTAGTACACAGTTCACCAAGTCCCCCTATGGTGGCCCATGTGTGCAAGGTGGGGATAAAATGGGTCTTTGCAAATTTTATAAAAATATTCTTGTCGCTCCTGTACCTGACTACTCTAAATAAAAGTTCTGGTTATGAGTAGGAGATGATCAGGGAAAATGTGAAGTTATTGCTACTGGGATGGGACCCACAGATTTTGTGGGGTGGAGGGATAGTAATAACCCTGGAGAGAACACTTTAGATCCCAGGAGGTAGGGGGGAGGGAGGATCATTCGTGATTTTTTTGTCTCTCAAAGCTATACGTGGCGCCTTCCCCACAAAGGAAAACTCTGGTGCTGCTCTCTCAAACCACAGTAAGAGCTTCAAATTTACTTAAATTTAAACCATTACAAGAACTTTATATTTAAATCTAACTTAAATTTAAGCTGGATCTGTTATCTTCCGCCAGACAGATCTAAGCATGATTTAATTGCCATTGCCCTTCATCTTACTTAGAAGTCAATTGGAAATATTAAGGGATAACCCCAGCTCCTGCACCTCCAACCCAAAACCCCAGCTCCTGCATCTCCAACCCAAAACCCCAGTTCCTGCACCTCCAACCCAAAACTGCTGAGTAGTCACCTGGATGGCACTGTCAATCTACGTCCCCAACTGATGTAGGTCTCACTTAGGGAATACCAACAATTATAAACAATACCTTCTTTCCAGAGATACTAGGTGTATCCCCAGGGCTGTACCTGTGTAGACCCTAGACATTAATCTGTCTGACCCCCAGAACCATAACAACATACACCCTAGGGTTGGTCATAAGCACTTTCAAGGATTTAGGAAAACACCAGCAGTAGATAATGCAACTGTAAGATTGTTCTAAACAAACCACTCTTAGTTACTTGGGGAAGGTCTCCAAAGGGATAACAGACTCATTTATCCACACACAATAGATGTTTATCCCTCCAGATAGGAGTTACCCACTTACAAATGGTGATAAGAAATTTGTCCCTGGCTTTAGCTAAAGAAATCAATGACACCACTTTGAGTCTTGAAGGCATTCAAGTCAGCCTCAACTTACTCAACAGAATTGTTATTGATGAAAGAATTGCCCTAGATTTCTTCCTCACAGACCAAGGTAGAGCCTTTGAAACCCCAAATGCATCCTGCTGCCCCTGGATTAATGCCTGGCCAAGTGGAGAAGTCAACACAGCGACTTCAGAAGAAAACTACCTGGCTTTCTGAAGTAAATGCTGATGGTTTGTAGAACTTGTTCAGTAGGCCAAGTCCAGGACCCTGGGGAGCATGATTAGAGTCTACACTGAAGGTTGGCCCCATCCTGCTGTTGACATTAGTCTCAATTAAATGTTGCATGAGACTAACTAAATGAGTTTGGTCTCACTTCCATCTCAGACCTGACAATTGCCTCTTGCCTCCTACCCTGTGGTTTCACTGTTGCCACTGAGGGGTAGGATAGCACTAGGTAGGACTAGGGAAACTGCTCAATGCCACAGGTGCCTAATCCATAAGAGCAGGAGCCCCACACGTGGTCTGATTGGTCATGTGTTATATATACCATAGAAGATATCCAAAGGGAAGAATGGGAACTCAATGAAGAAAAGAAGCTTTCAGGGACCCCTCACTTGTTTGCTGACTTACCCTATATGGCCACATATTTCAGTTTATCCTGGCCTGAAGAAGTAAACTTATAAATCATATCATCTAGTCTTAACTAAACTTCCCTTCAAAAAATGGACAAATGATTTAAAGAGATTTCTATAAAGAAACAGCAAATTGAATATAATAAGGACAACAAAACAAGATTAGAAACTGAACAGAATATTAATAACAATTACAAAAAGAATGATGATAAAAAGCTGAAGATAATATCAATAACAAGTACAAACAAAAAAACAGTGGAATAGACACTTCTCTTACTTGTGGTACATACTCCTTGCCTACCTCACTACAGTGCCAATCCAACCAGATGCGGCAGGAAGCTGACCTCCTGAACGATGGCTTCCTCCCAAGGCCCAAAATGATTAGTGCAACCTCAACTCATCAGAAGCTCAGCACTACCACTACTCAACCTGAGGAAAAGATAGGGGAAACCAGAACATGTGCTTTATTGGTAGCCCCATTGGTTTATACATGGGAAAAGGCCAAGCAAATGGTACTCTCCTGCCAAAGGAAATAGGAAAGAAGGGTGTGCAGAGGGTGGACTCTTCCTCCCCATAACTGCTGAGAGGGCAAAAGTCTTAGCAAAAGGTCCCCTTATGTCAAAACATGAGGAGGGCATATAGTAATCATCCTCTCCCCACCTTCCACTGCCCCCACAAAATATAGCTGCAGTTAAAGAGATTTGGTTTAGTAGGAGCTTAGAAATTAAGATGGAACAAAAGTAAATAACAGAGTTCTAAAATGTTAAAATATATTCCTTATATTAAATAATAATATATTCATGTCAAGGGGTAAGAATGTTTAGTGAGAAGAACATGAGGGACTTAAAGGCAATGAAGATATGTCCTTGGGAGAAGCAGGGCCATGATTTCAGTTGGGAGGCCATAGATGATGAGCAGTTCAAAATGACCAGTGAAGGCCTTTAAGTAGTAAGGATCCAGACTCTGATGTGAAGGAACAGTTCTCTGAGGCTTCAGGATCATCAAATCTCACTGAAAGCAAGTTGTGAAAAAGGTGACAATGATCCACAAGTATTGGAGCAAGGAGGTCTTGAAAAAATGCTTCCTATTTCAGGTAGGCTTTTGGCTTTCCTATTTCAATAGGCTTCCTATTTTGGTAGGCTTTTCAGGTTGGATTCAGTTCAGATTGAAGCAGAATAGCATAGTGAAAAGAAAACGGGCTTTGGATAGAACCGGGTTGAAATTCTAGCTCTTCCACTTACTGTGTGACTTCAGACAAGATGTTTAACCTGAGTTTCACTTTCCTGCATAAAAAAAAGGGGGGGGGGATAATATTGCCTACCTCAGACAGTTGTTTTGAGGGGTAAATAAGATAATAATGTGAAACACTTAATACAGTGCCTGACTTCACATGGGTCTTCAATAATGATGGCTGTGAAAGAAAGAAAACAGAAACAGCAGAGCTATAATAGAAAATGGACGTGAGTAGTATTAAATGCAAATGAAAAATGACTCTAGTGTTTGTTGCTTGGGCCCTCATGGAGAAGGCACACATAGAATAAGGACATAGAGGGGATAAAACGTGGACTTTTATAAGTTGCCATGTTTTCTTTGGAAATTTTTGCTCTGTTTTCAGTTTTCCTCATTGAGAATCCCCCATGCTGGCCACCTATGTTTGTCTGCCTCCCGCACAAAATCATCAGGGACAAGAGGACATCTCCTTCAGCTGACAGGAGAGACTCACCAAGTGACAAAGGCCTCCCTGTGGAAGAAGTAATCTCACTGTCTCATGGGTTTTCCAAGAAAGGTAGCAAAAGATAACTAAAGATGTCCTGTCACAGGTGGGGCAAATGTGTTATAATGCCACTTTGCTTATTCTAGGTCAGTTTTACTCCAGTGCAGGCGATGGGAAAAAAGACTGTCCAAGGAAGGACTACACAGACATTCATGGGACTAATTTCAAGTATCTAGGAAAGTTTTTTGGTTGTTTTTTTTTTGTTTTTTGGTTTTTTTTTTTTTTTTATCTTTCTCAGAGTACTAATGAGCTCCCAGGCCCTCAGTCATGAGGCCTTTAAAGATTGCTGATGAAATGATATTTCACTTATGGGTGCATTCCAAAGGATGGACTGAGAACTGTCTTGTTTCTTCTTTTTGAAACAAGTTTTTTTTTATATGAAATTTATTGTCAAATTGGTTTCCATACAACACCCAGTGCTCATCCCAACAAGTGCCCTCCTCAATACCCATCACCCACACTCTCCCACCCTCCATCAACCCTCAGTTTGTTCTCAGTTTTTAAGAGTCTCTTATGTTTTGGCTCCCTCCCTCTCTAACTTTTTTTTTTCCTTCCCTTCCCCCATGGTCTTCTGTTAACTTTCTCAGGATCCACATAAGAGTGAAAACATATGGTATCTGTCTTTCTCTGTATGACTTATTTCACTTAGCATCACACTCTCCAGTTCCATCCACGTTGCTACAAAAGGCCATATTTCATTCTTTCTCATTGCCACGTAGTATTCCATTGTGTATATAAACCACAATTTCTTTACCCATTCGTCAGTTGATGGACATTTAGGCTCTTTCCATAATTTGGCTATTGTTCAAAGTGCTGCTATAAACATTGGCGTACAAGTGCCCCTATGCATCAGCACTCCTGTATCCCTTGGGTAAATTCCTAGCAGTGCTATTGCTGGGTCATAGGGTAGATCTATTTTTAATTTTTTGAGGAACCTCCACACTGTTTTCCAGAGCGGCTGCACCAGTTTGCATTCCTACCAACAGTGCAAGAGGGTTCCCGTTTCTCCACATCCTCACCAGAAACAAGATTTTTTAATGAATAAACATATCAAAGGCCTATACACAATGAATTGGTGTCTGGATCTTTCTTGGACAAGCTTTGGGTTGAAAATCCAAAGCATCTGTGCAATGAGGGCAAAGATCTCAGAACATCTGTACACGTGTTTCTAGCCATATTTTGCAGGGATCAATGACCACAAAAAGGGAGACAAGAGTCCATGTTCCAGGCTTCCTGAAACACCATCTCAAAGCAGTCCCACAGTGTGCTCTCAATTCTGGATAAAGAGCCTGAGAGATCTCCTCGGGGTCCAAGAAAGGAGCCCTCTCTGAATCATAGAATGACAGAGGTGGAATTGTAGAAATGGTCTTTAGTGACAACAAGCCCAATAGAGAATTCTCATGCTCAACAGCTCTGAGAGGTGGCATCCAGCATCTGATTACATCCAGGAATTGGATACTCATTGTCACCTGGGATGGAGCATTTCCATACTTGAATTGTGACAATTTTCTGGAAGCACTTTTGAAACTTGAGCCAAAGCCAGGCACTGTGCTATAATCCTAGCCTTCCAGGAAACAAAGTTCTCTTCCATCTCAGGAATGGAGGAAAATACACTATGAGATTAGAATGACTAACAGTTCTGGTTTGCCTTGGACTGTCCTGGTTTTAGTGAAAGTCCTATTTCCTGGGAAGCTCTAACAAAGTATGCCCTACAGCTAAAAACCACAGGCTTTCTAGTCAAAAGGACCTGAGTTAGAGCCCAAGATTCACCATTTAACCAGTTGCATAGCTTTAAGCAAATCAATTCTTCATTCTAAGACTCAGTTTCTGCCCCAATACAATGGGGTAATAATTACACACCCTATGGAATTGATGTAAGAATAAAATAAGTAATATGTGAGAAGAGTAATATATAAGAGAGCTTAGGAGAGTGCCTTGCATATAGTGAGAGTTTATAAATGCTAGCACGTACAACTACTAGAAGCATACTATGACGTGTATTGACCAAAATTTTCCTTCTTTCCAATTTCCAATCATAATCTTTCTTCTATCCTTTGAAACACTGCAGAGCAAGTCTATTCCTCATCCAAATGAAAACTCTTCCAGTATTGAAGGCTGGAGTATGCTCCATGCCCCCCACTCTCCACCCCAACCCTAAACCACTCCAGTCTCCTCTTTTTCAGACTAAACATCCCTGGCTCCTTTGACCATTGATCATATGACATGGTTTCCATGACTTTGACCCACTTGTTAACCTTCTTTTAGATCTATTTCTCTTAAAGCACAGGCCAAGAACTGTGCACAATCCCTTGATGTTGTCCACCCAGCACAATGACACTTGGACCATTACCTCGTTTCTTCTGGATGCTCTATTTCCATCACATGCCCCAGATCACATTAGCTTTTTGGCAGTCTTAACCCAGTTGGCTTATGTTAAGCTGACACTCAGCTAACACCCTTGGGCCTTTCTCTTATAAACTATTAAGTGAGATCTCTCTTGTTCTGGTTTCAGATGATTCTTTAAACAAGAGTCTAAATTTGTCCCTGTTAATTTTATCATGTTGGTTTCAGCCTATCCTTCTTGGTGTTGAGATGTTTATGGCTCCTTAGTCTGTTAGCCAACATATTAGCTGTTTTTCTCAGTTTTGTTTCATCTTTAAATTTGATAAGAATGCTTCAACCCGTTGATTAAAAATACTGAACAATTTGAGGCCAAAAATAAAACCATTCAAAAGTTCTGTAAAGGTTAAGTCTGGTTAATATTAACAACTTCTACCATTTGTTCAGTAATGGCTCTGAGCCAGGCACTGAATTAGATACACTACGAATATTATCTCATTTCACTGCACACATCTCTTCAAAGTGAATATGATTGTCCTTTTCTTACAAATGAGAAAACAGAGGCTTGAAAATGTCAAATGTCTGACTCAAAGTCAGACAGCTATAAGTGTTGTAGCTGCATTTTGCAACCAAGTTTGTCTGATAGCAAAGTCAAAACTGTTTCTATGGTATAAAAGGAGTTGCTGATATCGTGGGGAAAAAAAAACCTTTAAGCCAAAGTTCTATTTGGAACCCCAGGATGGGGTAAATGCAGTCACCCCACTTCCCTGTGGCTTTCATCACAGTGACCCAGTCACAACTCAGGATATAAACCCTTTGCCTCATACTACTGTCCTTACATAAGGGCACTGTCCTTTCTTGCTTCATCCTCACCCCTACCTTCTTCCCACTCTATCCTTTAGTATTCCAGTTAGTTTTCAAGAAACCCTCTTATATTCTTACTCTCCCTTTGCAACCCCTGACATTAAACTAAAACCTAACGGCACTGCTTCCCTGATCAATTTTGCTCACAGAGATCCATTCATTCAACTAGTCCTTCACTTAACAAGTACTTACTGAGCAAATTCCCTTTGCTGGCACTGTGCCAGTAACAAGAGTAGGACAATGGAAAAAAGATATGGTCCTTTCCCACAGAGGGCTTATAATCTAGGGGAGGAGCACACCTCAAATAATTACACAAGTAAGTACCTAGCTGCAAATATGATAATCTCTGCAAAGAAGTTCAGTGCTCTACGAGAATATACGGTATAAGCACCTATTCTATCTGGACAACAAGAAAGATCTCCTTAACAAGTGTTGACGAGGATGTGGAGAAAAAGGAACACTCGTGGACTATTGGTAGAAATACAGATTGGCACAAACACTGTGGGAAACACTATGAAGGTTCCTCAAAAAATTAAAAATAGAATTACCATATGATTTAATAATTCTACTATTGGGTATTTATCCAAGGAAAGCACTAACTTGAAAAAACATATGCACCCTATGTTTACTGCAGCATTATTTACAATAGCCAAGATATGGAAGCAGCCTAAATGTCCATCAATAGATGAATGGATAAGGGAAATGAGGTATATAGAGAGAAAATGTTACACAGCCATAAAAAAGGATGAGATTGTGCCATTTAGGACAACATGGACAGACCCAGAGGATATTATGCTAAGTGAAATAAGTCAGACTGAGAAAGACAAATACCATATGATTCCACTCATAAATGAAATCTTAAAAAAATCAATAAACAAACAAGAAAGCAGAATCAGAACTGTAAATAATGAGAACAAACTGATGGTTGCCGAAGGATGGGGGGTGGGCAAAATGGGTGAAAGGGAGAGGGAGATACAGCTCTCCAGTTATGGAATCTAGTAAGTCACAGGAATAAAAAGCAGAGCATAAGGAATACAATCAATGATATTGTAATAGAGATGAAATGGAATAGATGTTAGATATGTTGTGGTGAGTATAGCATAATGTATAAACTTGTCAAATCACTAAGTTGTGCACCTGAAACTAATGTAACATTGTGTGTCAATTATACTGGAGGTAAAGAAAGAAAGATCTCCTACTTTAAAAAAGAATCTTTATTATACCTATTATCTATTATGTCTCAGATAGCAGTAGCACCTTTTATATATGACATAGTCCCTAGGTACACAATGTTAATAAAAGACATAGAAGGAAATCAACATTTATAGCACAGCGCAGTACCTGATATGTAAAAGATAAGCACAAAAGCATTTGAATAAGTACTAGGAATCAGGGGGCACTTCCTGGAAAGCACTCAAGTCCTCATTTTGATAGGTAAGAATTACTGAGCCATGGAAAGGGGACATTCCAGTCAAAGGGGAGAACATATGCAAAGCTTTGGAGGAGGTTTTATCATAACACATTTGGAGATCTGCAAGTTCACTATGGTTGAAACAGAGCATATATTTAGAGGTAGGGATGATTTTGACCCATCTATAGGTCACACTGACAATCCAAACCTTAAAAATAAAAATCTTCAAGGATAGATGGTGATTCACAAATACAGTGTTGACTATAAATAAATTATAATTACAATACTTTGCTAGAAAAAATATTTGTGGATAGAAAGTATGTGTGTGGATGTGTGTATGTGTGTACATGTAGCAGAGGAAGATTGGAAGTTAAAACAAGTTAGACTCCAAAATTCTTTTATAAACAACCTGCAATAGTTTGACTAGGAATTTGTTTGCAGTCCAGGTCATAACATCATAAAACATGGCCAAAAATGTAGCTATGACACTGCATAAACAAAAGGAAAATAAAGTACATTCATACTAGCATGCATCTCGCTAATGAGACTAAGTTTAAAGTAGGTCGAAGTATCCAGCTAATGAAAGGATTTTTTTTTTTTTTTAAGTCGGAAGGTAGTACGGGTGCCTGGGCGCCTCAGTCAGTTAAGTGTCCAGCTCTTGATTTCAACTCAGGTCATGATCTCATGGTTCCTGGGTTCAAGCCCTGCACTGGGCTCTGTGCTGACAGTGTGGAGCCTGCTTGGAATCCTCTCTCTTCTTCATTCTCTGCTTCTCCCCAGCTTGTGCTCACTCTCGCTCTCTCAAAATAAATAATTTTTTTTTTAAGTTGGAATATAGTGCCACAATTTGTCTGTCCTGGCAATGGTGCCTACAGACAGTCATTAATCAGAAAGGGAATTATTTCTTTATGGAATTCAGCTTCAGTTATTTTCCTCTTGACCTTACCTGCAAATATTTAACATGGAGAGTCATGCTACATCCATTCCCCACTGGAAAATTCAACACACCCTGCCAGGATATCTCCTGGAGCCCACTCTTCCTCTTTATTCAGTCAGAAAGTACCAACTGAAATTGAGTTCCTTCCCATTTCTCACAGATATGTTTCTGTCACTGTTAAGAATTATGGAAATCAGGGACACCTGGGTGGCTCAGTGGGTTAGGCATCTGACTCTTGATTTTAACTCGGGTCTTGATCTCAGGGCTCATGAGATTGAGTCCCACATCCAGCTCTATGCTGACAGCGTGAAGCCTGCATGGGATTCTCTCTCTCCCTCTTGCTCTGCCCCTCTCCCCCACCCTCAAAATAAATAAATAAGCATTTAAAAAAAGAATTATGGAAGTCAATTTTAAAGGAAGGAGTTGAAAGCCTACATATGGGGTTGTTTAAACAAAACCACATTTTTAGTCACAGATTAACCAAACTCAGTGATCTAGACACTCAACTTTGAAAAGTTTATTCTGCATGTTTAGGTTTGTTTGGTTTTTTCCTAATAAAATAATTATTGAGGTTTTGGGATATGACCAACGCCTGAAATGAAATTTTGGGCTATCCTTTTTAAAATTCCATACACCAGCAGATGTCTTTTACTTTTGCTTTAAAGACTGAGAACAATCTGAGGGTTGATGGGGGGTGGGAGGGCGGGGAGGGTGGGTGGTGGGTATTGAGGAGGGCACCTGTTGGGATGAGCACTGGGTATTGTATGGAAACCAATTTGACAATAAATTTCATATTAAAAAAATAAATAAAGTTGGCAGTAAATCTCAGATTTACAAAATTAATAAAGACTGTCTTTAATTTCTTGCTTATTTTTTAAGTTAAAAAGCCATATCAGAAGGAGTATAGGTTATTGAAACATTATCGATCTCTCCTACTGCACAAGATTCACTACATAAGAACTTATTCTACTGGTTAGACCTAGAACTCATTATTATTAGAATAAATAGTAAGGTTACTTCATTATTGGACTGTAATTTCCATTTTCACTTGCTCTTTGTCCTTAATGTTGCCCTTCTAGTATTAATGAGTAATAAGATGCAAATATGGAAAGCATGCTCAGCAAATTTCTAGATGATAAAAATGCAGGAAGGACAGAAAATTGTTGATAAAAGAATCAAGATTCAGAAAGAGCAGGAGAGGCTGGAACAATGGGGTAAATCCAGCAAACAAAATTTAGAATGAAAAAGTACAAGATCCTATACATAGTTTCAAAAATTAACTGCAAGTTTGGTGACAGTAAGTACGTAAGAGACTTAGGAATTTTAATTAAAAATAAGTGGGGGCGCCTGGGTGGCACAGTCGGTTAAGCGTCCGACTTCAGCCAGGTCACGATCTAGCGGTCCGTGAGTTCGAGCCCCGCGTCAGGCTCTGGGCTGATGGCTCGGAGCCTGGAGCCTGTTTCCGATTCTGTGTCTCCCTCTCTCTCTGCCCCTCCCTCGTTCATGCTCTGTCTCTCTCTGTCCCAAAAATAAATAAACGTTGAAAAAAAAAAAAAAATAAGTAGAGTATGTGTCAAAAGTGTGATATGATTCCAAAAGAAATCTAATGGTCTTTATGGTACTCTCATAAATATATAATACTGAGAATGAGAAAAATTGGATAACTCAGTGCTAAATTCAACTCTGGGTACACATACTACAGTATGGGTGGGATATGCTTGGTAAAACAACCTGAATCCAATTCCAAGAGTGTTCAAGAAACTAGCTTATTTAACCTAAAGACAAGACTTGAGGTACAGACAGTAGCTATCTTCAAATATTTAACAGAGGAAGAATTGGGATTAATGAGCATAAGTTTTAGGGAGAAAGACGTCAGTTGAACAGAAGAAAGAACTTTTCGTAGTCAGCCAAAGAGTAAGACAAAGGTGGAATGTGCTGGCTCTAAGTCCCCTGCCCTTCACTGGTATATTCAAGCCCAAGCAGGACAATCCCAGCCAGAAGAAAAGCAGCAAAGAAAAGCAGTGAGGACTCAAGCATTACGTGGCTTATTGGACTGGATAATCTATGGTCCAGCCTTTTTGGACAAACTCAGCTATCACAAAGGGGCTTATCTGGGCCCCCACGAAGCACAAGATCTCTTACAGCTGTCAGAAAGTATAGCCTCGAGTGTGGTAAAGCTGACAGGAAGCTAATGTTTTAGTTGTTCTACATGCAATCTTAGCCAAAAGGTCAAGAAGCAATATACTTTAGCAGTGTGTAGTGGCTTGAGAAAAGGACCATTATTTTATGTTGTGACCCTTCTTCCAACTAGGTGAGATCATCCTCGTATTTCCAAGAACACTGCCCAGGCCCTCTAGGGACTTTAGAGTGAAGTAATGCCATACTAGAGCCTTTCAGAAAAATGATGCACTGAGAACAAACCCAACTCAGGACCCCTAAACACAAATCTAAGGATGCTTTAGTCAAAGCAAAGAATTTAAAGACCTATAAAGATAGAAGCTTCACAGACTAAACTAAATAGGTAATTTATTTACCTAAAAAATTTTCAGACCATGTATTTTTAATGCTTGGATTTCCATCTTGATGCAGTCAATAAAAGAAACAAATCTACATGATGCCCCGCTTCACTTTATGTCGTATCCACTGATACGAGGTAGCATGTGGGAAGTGAAGTAAAACTTAGTATCCTCATTTCCTCAGATTTTGTTTGAGGGCATTTTTCTAATTCTGTGAAAATGTTTTTTTTCTCTTCTCTCTGAGAAAATTGCTGATATTTGACACCATAACCACACTCAGAACTGCAGAACTATAGTCAGAAGTATAAAAAGATCATCTTTCTCAAACCATAAGGGAACAAGTACAAGAAAAAAGAAAAGCAACAATCCTCTGAACTTTAAAAACCAACATCTCTTCTATCAGAATATTAGAGAATAGAGATTATTATTTAACTCAAGTAAAAACTTTTTAATTTTTTTAATATTTATTTATTTTTGAGAGAGAGAGATAGAGACAGAGTGAAAGTGAGGGAGGGGCAGAGAGAGAGGAAGACACAGAATCCAAAGCAGGCTCCAGGCTCTGAGCTGTCAGGACAGAGCCTGACACGGGGCTTAAACCCACAAACCATGAGATCATGACCTGAGCTGAAGTTGGATAGCTTACCCGACTGAGCCCCCCAGGTGCCCTTAAGTAAAAACTTTCTTATAGTCAGCTGTACCCAAAGATGAAATGCAGGGGCCCAGAGCTCTCCGCCATGTGTTAATCTAAAAGAAGCATTAAAAGAAGAGGACTGAAATCAAGAGCAAAAACCTAGTGGATATCTCGGTCCCAAGGTCCCTAAAGACATGTTTAAGAATCCCCAGAGGCCACTATGACATCCAGCTAAATAGGTTTGCAAAGGAAGCAGGGGGCTTGTGTCCATTTCCAATGGTATCATTGTTGCCCTCAATAATTTTGCTCTTTGTAATGCATATTTGAAAGCTGATAAGAGAACAGATCTTAAAAGTTCTCATCACAAGAAAAAAACTTTATAACTATGTATGGTCACAAATATTAACTAGATTTATTGTGGTGATCATTTCATAATATATACAAATAACAAATCGTTACATTGTACACCTGAAACTAATATAATGTTATATGTCAATTATATCTGAATAAAAAAGTGACAGGATATCCTCTACTGGATAATGGTTGATAAATTATGTGGTACCATTTTAAATAATAATAATAATAATAATAATAATTTTGCTTCTTAATGCTAAAGACATAAAACATATACAGGCAGAACTGCTTTAGTTGAATTGGGTGGGAGTGAGTTTAGATAGATGAAGAGAAGGCCTGCTTTTATTTGTCTTGATTGGGAAGTCCTGGGTATCCACCTGCTTCTTTCCAGAGCATCACACGAGACTGCTCTCAAGAACTGTCACAATGCTGGGAAAAGTCTTAAACTAATCCCTAGAGACAGGGCACCCCGACACTTGAAATGAACAAAAGGGCAATTTCCTTCACTTCCAAACCAACATTACAAGCTTTATTTTTTTTAACAACATTACAATCTTTAAACCCTCTTTTAGAAAACCTTGTATAAAATGTTTCCTCAATAAGCAGTGTTCTGACAGACCCCCACCACCAACAACAACAAGTTTTTGCTACTACTTAGTTAGTTGACTATCTGCTATCACCACAGAGCAAAACCAGGGGAGATATCTGCTCTAGGGATCACAACTTGTGGAGTTCACACTTTTCCCACCCTCTTATCTCTAAGTATTCCTTAATACATTTGAATTAAATTATAGAGCCAGCTCGAATTAAATTATAGGCCAGAGACACATTTTCTATTAGTTAAAGGTCAGTAATCTTTTGGCAAGTCTTATGTATTTCTACCCCAAGGTGGAAATTCAACCTCATACATTCCTAAAAGAGACATGATCTTATTGGAAATGATTATCTTTCTCTGGAAAGAACCAACTGGCTTACATTACAGCATTTCAAAATATTTGTGTCATTCCTATAGGGTACTTGCTAATTTCAAAGAGAAGATGCACCTTTACAATAGCAAGATTTACCATGTTAACCAAGTAATGAAACTAAGCCTCACTAATAGTGAGACAACCTGACTGTTATGGTATTCTGATGTGATGCACAAAGCGTCACTTATGACATACACTAGTCAAACATGTTCAACTGAATCTAACTGAGCCTTTAGACATCACTTCCAGTTTACAGGAAGTAAAGAAGATAAAAGAACAAAGCTAAAAACAAAAAACAAACATAAGAAAACAATAAGACAAATCCAGAATGTGAAATGTCTTATAAGTGGGGCACCTGGGTGGCTCAGTCGGTTAAGCGTCCAACTTCGGCTCAGGTCATGATCTCATGGTTCACGGGTTCGAGCCCTGAGTCAGGTTCTGTGCTGACAGCTCAGAGCCTGGAGCCTGCTTCTTATTCTGTGTCTCCCTCTCTCTCTGCCCCTCCCTTGCTCACGCTCTGTTTCTCTCTGTCTCTCAAAAATAAATAAATGTAAAAAAAAAAAGAAATGTCTTATAATAACTAGCTTAGTTTCTTTAAAAAGTCACTGTCACAGAGAAAAAATGTTAGTGAGTTATTCTACCATAAGATACTGAAGAGACATAATAATCAAATGCAATACATGAAACTTCATGGAGTCTGAAGTTGAAAGAAATACAAATAAAAGATATCATCAAGAAAAACTAAGGAAATTTCAGCATGGGTTATATATTAGCTGATTAGGGAACTGTTAATTTCTGAGATGTGATGGTAGAATTAGTTATGTAGTAGAATATACCTACAATCAATATATATGTGATGAAGTATTGGTAGGTAAAATGCCACAATATCCAACTAATATATGTGTGTGTATGCATATGTGTGTACACATATATACAAAATCCCAAGGCATCTACACACACATACACACACACAAACTGAAACTAAAAGTAATTAGAACAAAAACAAAAACCTCTGGCAAAGATGTCGAAAATTGAAATCATTGTCTACTGTTGGGAATGTGAAATGGTGCAGCTGCTATGGAAAACAGTATGGAGATTCCACAAAAAGTTAAAAATAGAACTACCATATGATCTAACAATCCAATTTTGGGATATTTACCCAAAATAATCGGAATCAGAACCTCAAATATTTGCATTCCCATGTTTGTTGCAGCATTATTCACAATAGCCAAGAGGTGGAAACAACCTAAATGTCCATCAGATTAATAAAGAAAATGTGGCATATACATACAATGGAATATTATTCTGCTATAAAAATGAAGGAAATCCTGTCATATACTACAACTTAGATGAACCCTGAGAACATTATGCTAAGCGAAATAAGATAGTTACAGAAGGGCACATGCTGCATGATTCCATTTATATGAAGTTTCTAAAGTAGTCAAACTCATCAAAGCATAATGTAGAATTATAGTTGCCAGGGCTGGGGGAAGGAGAAATGAGGATTTTCTGTTCAATGGGTATACAGTTCCATTGATGCAAGATGTAAAAGTTCTAGAGATCTGCTGTACAACATTATGCTTATAGTAAATAATACTGTACTACACACTTAAAAACTTGTTAAGAGGATAGATCTCATGTTATATGATTTTTTACCACAATTAAGATATTTTTTAAAACTTCCTAAAACTAATAAGTTCAGCCAGGTTACAAGATCAATGCCCAAAATCAACTGCATTTCTTTATAAACAATGGACATATGGAAACCAAAATTAAAAACATAATGCCATTTAAAATTGGTCCAAAGAAAATGAAATACTTAGGTATAAATGTATCAAAATGTGTATAAGATCTCTATCCTTTAATTACAAAATGTAATGAAAGAAATCAAAGAAGACTAGGATAATTGGAGATTTCATTGATTGTAAGATTGTGTTTATATTGGAAGACTAGACATAATGAAGATGGTTGATTCTCCCCAGATTGAAGTATAGTCTTAACACAATTCCTATCAAAGCCCTAGGCAAGTTAGGGGCACCTGGGTGGTTCAGTCAGTTAAGCGTCTGACTCTTGGTTCAGGTCAAGTAATGATCTCACAGTTCATGGGTTCAAATCCCACGTCAAGTTCTGCACTAACAGCACAGAGCCTGCTTGGGATTCTCTCCCTCTCTCTCTAGCTCTCTCTCTGCCCCTTCCATACTTGTGCGTGCGCTCTCTCTCTCTCTTTTTCCTCTCTCTCAAAATAAACAAATAAACTTAAAAAAAAAACAGGCAAGTTAATTCCAAAATTTGTATGGAAAGGCAAAGGACCTATATTAGTCAATACAATACATCTTTCTGATGTTAAGACTTATTATATAATCACAGTAATCAAGACTGTGATACTGGCAAAGGGATAAACATATAAATCAATAAAATAGAATTAAGAATCCAGAAATAGACTTATACATATTGCTTAACTAATTTTTTACAAAGGTGCAAAAGCAATTCAATGAAGAAAGAATAGCCATTTCAACAAATGGTGCTGGGCAATAGGACACCCATAGGCAAAAAAAAAAAAAAAAAAAAAAAAAAAAAAAAAGAACCTTGACCTCAAAAATACAGAATTTTAACTCAAGATGGATCAAAGATTTCCATCTTTGTGCCCCCATTCATGATTGCCACTAATTCATAACCAGCCTTGACTCAATGATATGAACCTAGACATCTATAGAAGTTAACCATATGTATACTAAAGTGACCATTTAAAATGGCACCAGATTCAGAAGATTTGCAGGTGAATTGTCTCTAAATTCATTGAAAATGAATCCTGTGTTATCCTGTTTCAGGATATGTGGAGGTAGGGGGAACGAAGGCTCCTTAATCCATTCTACCATAATACTAATGTCAAAATCTAATAAAGATATTCCAATAAAGAAAACTAGAACAATTGTAACTAATAAAAATTAAAATCTGAGATTAGATATTAACAAACCAAATCTAGCAATGCGTTGAAATAGTTAATCTGTAACTAAGTAAAATTTATTCCAGAAAAGAAGTCAATTTTTCCCAATTTTAAGAAATCTATTAATATTATTTATTACCTTAAAGAATTAAAGGAGAGGGACACCTGGGTGGCTCAGTTGGTTAAACGTCTGACTTTGAAGTGGGCAGAAGACATGAATAGATACTTTTCTAAAGAAGACATCCAGAGAGCCAACAGACACATGAAAAGATGCTCAACAGCACTCATCATCAGGGAAATACAAATCAAAACCACACTGAGATATCAACTCACACCAGTTAGAATGGCTAAAATTAACAACTCAGGAAGCAACAGATGCTGGCAAGGATGTAGAGAAATGGGAACCCTCTTGCACCGTTAGTGGTAATGCAAACTGGAAAACAGTGTGGAGGTTCCTCAGAATATTAAAAGTAGATCTACCCTATGACCCAGCAATAGCAATAGTAGGAATTTATCCAAAGAATACAAGAGTGCTGATTCATAGGGGCACATGTATCCCAATGTTTATAGCAGCACTTTCAACAATAGCCAAATTATGGAAAGAGCCTAAATGTCCATCAACTGATGAATGGATAAAGAAGATGTGGTTTATGTATACAATGGAATACTATTTGGCAATGAGGAAGAATGATATCCTGCCATTTTCAGCAACATGGATGGAACTGGAGGATATTATGCTAAGTAAAACAAGTCAGTCAGAGAAAGATAGATATGTTTTTCATTCATATGTGGATTTTGAGAAACTTAGCAGAAGACCATGGGGGAAAGGAAGGGGAAAAAATAGATACAAACCGAGAGGGAGGGAGGCAAACCATAAGAGACTCTTAAATACAGAGAACAGAGGTTTGATGGGGTGGGGGGGGGGAGGGCAGGGGAAAGGGGAAAATGGGTGATGGGCATTGAGGAGGGCACTTGTTGGGATGAGCACTGGTGTTGTATTTAAGTGATAAATCATGGGAATCTACCCCCAAAACCAAGAGCACACTGTATACACAGTATGTTAGCCAACTTGACAATAAATTATATAAAAAAAGAGAAAGTCCAACTTCAGCTCAGGTCATGATCTCACAGTCCATGAATTTGAGCCCCTCATCAAGCTCTGTGCTAACAGCTCAGAGCCTACAGCCTGCTTTGTATTCTGTGTCTCCCTCTCTCTTTGCTTCTCCCCTGCTCGTACTCTATTTCTCTCTCAAAAATAATTAAACATTAAAAAAAATTTTTAAGACTTTAAAAAAACTTAAAAGAGAAAAATAAAAATAAGTGATTACATAGATACACACATACCCTTCAAAATTAAGATACTAAATCAGATATTCCTAAGCTTAAAAAAATTTTTTTAATGAGAATACTTTCTAAACATGACAAAGCATTAAATAAATCAATAAATATTGGGAGAAAGAACAAAACTAATTTTTTGCAGAAAACTTGGCACATGCCTAGAAGATGCAAAAGACTCAACCAAAAAGTTATTGGTCCTAAGTAGAGAATTTAGTAATGTAGCTAGATATAAGATAAATATATAAAAATTTTTAACTTATTTTTATATTGGCACTGATCAGTTCAAAAAGAAGATGGTGGTGGGGGGGGAGGTTAGAGCCTATTCAAAATAGTGACATTACCAGGGGTGCTTGGGTGGCTGAGTCAGTTAAGCATCTGACTCTTGATTTCAGCTCAAGCTCAGGTCATGATCTCACAGTTGTGAGATCAAGCCCCACCTCAAGTCCTGAGACAAGCCCTGCACCAACTGAAGTTGGGACAAGTGGCTATCCATGTAGAAGGAAATAATGTTAAATGCCAAAATAAATTTCAGAGATGCCTGGGTGGCTCAGTCGGTTAAGCATCTGACTCTTGATATCAGCTCAGGTTGTGATCTCCTGGTCATAGGATCGGAGACCAGCATCAGGCTCCATGCTGAGCATGGAGCCTGCTTAGGATTCCCTCTCTCCCTCTCCCTCTGCTCTTCCTTCTCTCTCTCTATCCCCCCCACCCCCAAAATAAATAAATAAACTTAGGAAAGAAAAAGGAAAGGAAAAGAAAGGGGAAAGGAAAGGAAAGGAAAGGAAAGGGGAAAGGAAAGAAAATAGAAAAGAAAGAAATGAAATGAAATTTCAGGCCTAAAAAAGTAAGTGAAAAAAAATTACATGAACATATTTTAAATAGTAAAACATTTTTATAACCTTGAAATATAGATCATCCTAAACCAGATTAAAAAAAAACCTCCAAGTCCATAAAGGGGAAAAACATAGTATTGATCACATAAAAATCAGAAGTTTCTCTACAGAAAATGAGATCATAAGCAATGTAAAAACACAATAAAAGAGAGAGAGAAGGGGCCAATATTCTAATATAGTCCATCCATTCCTGGGGCATTAGATAAATAGAAAGAGAAACAATTGTCTCTTATTTTATACTTTTTTAAGTGTTGAAATTACAAGACTTTCATTTTTGAGGTCATTTGTTAGTTTTCAGAAAAAAGAATAATTGCATTGGAAGGTAGAAGCCAGATTATGACTGATTAAGAGATCAAAGGGAATTCAGAAAATAGAAGAAAGTGGAGACAGGCAAGAATGAGATAGTGAAAGTGAGGGAAGTTACTTCTTAAGTTGTGGACACTTTCATATTTAGAGGAGAAAAAGCTAGTAGAAGAGAGAAATGAAAGATACAAAAGAGGGAGAGAATGAGACTCAGGATGGAGAGGAAAGAATTACTTTAAGATTAGGGAGATACTTCTTCCTACAAGACAGGATGGGATTTGCCCCAGGCAAGTAAGTTTTAAGGGAAATAGGAAGAGAACAGAGAGAATGCCTTTCTAATGATGGTCTCTTATTTCCTTGTGGCTATTTCCTTGCTGGCTGAGAATGAAAAGAAATAAAAGGGGATAGAATTCCTAAAGAAAGTAGTACATTTTACTTATTTATTTTCTTAAGTAGTACATTTTAAATAGTTGCTGTGGGGAAAAAGAAAGCAAGCTGACCAAGGACAAGTCAGAAGGTTTTCTGAGCATTATGGAATGCTTGGTTGGAATTTGTATTAATGCCAGTCTGATTGGCCACACAGTCTTCTCTAGCTGCATTCCTAAGACAGAGAGCAGAATACAGACCCTGGAAGAAGGATTCACCTAGAGTGAGAGATTGATTGGGTAGACGGGATAAATACGCAAGGAGTAAAAGGAATTGAGGACATTATTATGATCATCAGTGAAATCCAGACTTGGTGGGAAATGAAATAAAGACAGGAGGACCAGATAAGCCAAAAGAGTGGCTCCTAAACTTTATTATGAATAGAATGCATCCTCTGAGGAATCCAAGGAACATACTCTGAAAAATGCTAGTCTAGAAGAATAGAGGAGTATACAAGAAATGAAGTTTCAAAGAGTCAAAAACATGATAGGAGGAATAAGATAGATCCAAAGGGAAGTTGGGTATAGATGTAGTTCAGACTTTGGTGCATTGTCAGCAAAGGAAGAGAGTTAGGAGTTTAAGGTTTTTTTGTTTTTTGTTTTTTAATGCTGCTACCACACACTAAATATCCTTCTCTGCCTTAATTTCTCCACTAAAAATATTAAGATGCTATTTTTCCTTCCTTGTCTTTATTTAGTCAAGGGTAAGTGTCACTACTGAGAAGTGTGAGATTTTTTTTTTAACCTGTAAACCAAAGTTAAGCCACTTAAATTTGAGATGTGGTCAGATAATATACCTAGGAGGCTTTCCAACCTATTAGGTTTTATCATTAGGGAGGTGATGGGATTTTGTTTGTTGTAGTTTTGCTTTTTTGAAATAAGGTCAACAAGTTGGGGCCTGTGATGGTTAATTTTATGTCACCTGACTTGGCTAAAGAATGCCCAGATCTTAATGGATTATTTCTGGAAGGGTCTAAGGGTGTTTCCAAAAGAGATTAGCATTTGAATGGGTAGACTGAGTAAAGAAGAAGACTTCACCAATCTGAGTGTGCATCTCCCAACCCCCTGTGGGTCTGAATAGAACAAAAGGTACAGGAAGGATGAATTTGCTCTCTGCCAGTGAGCTGAGACATCCATCTTTTCCTGCCCTCAGACATGGGTGCTTCTGGTTCTTGGGTGTTTGGACTCAGACCAAATCAGCTTTGGTCTGATTACCTCCAGCTTTCCTGTTCTCCAGGCTTCAGATAGCTTCTCAGCCTGCATAGTTGTGTGAGCCTATTCCTAAAATAAATCTCCTTTTATACATGCATATATCCTATTGGTTTTTGTCTCTGGAGAACCCTAATACATTAAGTAATAACTCTAATACTGAACTAAATGTGATAAGAAATATAAAGAAATAAATGCCATGATATCATCCTCAAGGAATTTAGAGTCAAGTTGGTATGGCCAAAGGAACAAGAAATAATGATTAGTAAGTGGTTAGATTACCTAGAGAAAGCTCCTGAAAAGCAATTAAGGAATATTATTCATTGGATTTCAAATGGCAGTTGACGATTATGCTAGTAAGGAATGTCCATTCTTTTTTTTTTTTATTTTTTTAAAAAAAATTTTTTTTCAACGTTTATTTATCTTTGGGACAGAGAGAGACAGAGCATGAACGGGGGAGGGGCATAGAGAGAGGGAGACACAGAATCGGAAACAGGCTCCAGGCTCCGAGCCATCAGCCCAGAGCCCGACGCGGGGCTCGAACTCACGGACCGCGAGATCGTGACCTGGCTGAAGTCGGACGCTTAACCGACTGCGCCACCCAGGCGCCCCAGGAATGTCCACTCTTAAGAGAACCTCACTAATTAAAAAAAAAAATTTTTTAATGTTTATTCATTTTTGAGAGAGACAGATCATGAGCAGAGGAGGGGCAGAGAGAGAGGAAGACACAGAATCCGAAGCAGGCTCCAGGCTCTGAACTGTCAACACAGAGCTTGACACGGGGCTCCAACTCACGGACCTCGAGATCATGACCTGAGCTGAAGCCGGCCGCTTAACAGACTAAGCCACCCAGGCACCCCAGAACCTCACTAATTTTAACAGAGCTTCACTAATTGTGGGAAAGCTACCTAATCCACCCTTTGCATTTGGATTGGCAGTTTTTATTTTTCTCTATTTTGAAGAATTTCCACTCCCACAGACTTAAAGATAGTTGTGGAATGTGGCTTTCCTTTGCAAAAATCTAGTACCAACACTGTTCCCTCAGGCCAACAATTCCCAGGCTTTGATATTTTAGTAGTGATAACCATTATATTTGTTTTCATCATGAGAAAATCTAAGTCATTTTGGGCACAGGTTCAAAGTTACATGATAAGGGCATGGACTCCACCCCTGAACTCACTAACAAACTTAAACCATAATTAATAAGCAGTGGTTAAGCATGGAGAAAAGATAGGGCCAAAGTCACACCTTTACTATACAGATAATTTACCAAAAAGACTTCAACCTTTGGACAATGACCCCATTTTCTCATTTCTCAACCTGGAATTATATGCAGCTTATTTTTCTTTTCTTGCTTGAAGTGTTACCCTACATGATCATGGAGACCAGTATCGCCAGGGTTGCCCATTTTCTCCATGGCTAAATCCACAGGCTTATTCTCTGTCCTCATTTCACTTGAACTATCCAAATAGTTGACACAGTTGGTCAATCCCTCCTCCTTGAAACACTTTCTTTTCTTGAACTTTTTGAGGCTCTACATCCTCTCCATTTTCCTGCTACCTTCCTGGCTGTTCCTTTCCATTATCCTCTGCTGGTTCTTCTTCATCTTCCCAACACCCTAACATTTGAGAGCTGAACCAAGCTCATGATCATTTCTCCACACCTGTTGTGATCCTGTTTCCCCACCTCAAGAAATGCACGTCTTTTCTTCCATTTAGTTGCCCAATCCAAAAATATCATTGACTCCTCTTTCCTCTCACACTCCACTTCTTATCTGTCAGGAAATTCTGTCAGCTCTGTCTGAAATATATCCAGAATGTGAACCTTCTCACCACCTCCACTACTTCCCTCCTAGCCAAGTCAGCATGACTCCTTCCTGGAAGTTACCAGTAGTTCCTTCCCTTGTGCTTCTAAAGTGCACCCATAACACAGCAGAGTGAGCCTTTACAATAATATCATTTCATATCACCTCTTTGCTCAAAATTCTCCAATAGCCCGCATGTCACTCAGAGTAAGAGAGTCCTTACAAGACTTAAGGTTTTCTATGAGCTGGCACCTAAAACTTTTCTGATTTCATCTCCTTCTACTCTTTCTATTCTAATGCCTCTCCAGCCGCACACCTACTTTCTCTTTCCCCACCATTCCAGGAATGCTCCTGACGTGGGAATTTTATATTAACTATTCCCTCTGTTTGCAACTAACTCTCCCTCTATGGAGCAACATGGCTCACTCCCACACCACCTTCAGGTCTTTGCTCAAATATCACCTAATGAGAAAAAGCTTCCCCAACCAACTTAAAAAAAAAAAAAAAAACAAAAAAACAAAAAACTCATCCTAGCACTCTCTTCCTTTTTTCTGTATAATTTTTTCCCATAGCACATACCATCATTCAACATAGTATTTATTTTACTTGTTTACTGTTTACTGTTGCTTTCCCTCCCATCCACAAAATGTAGAGTCCTATAAATGGAATTTTTTGGTGTGCTTTCTTCATTGCTATTTGCCTAATGCCTAGAAAGTGTCTGACACATAGTAGGCACTTAATATTTTGAATGGCCACATTCATGTGATAGCCAAGTGATAAAACAAATCGCAAGTAAAGCCCAAACACAATGCTCTAAAGAAGTTGTCTCCATGACCACTTATCTTCTTACACTACCCCGAAGAACAAGAAAGTTTACTGCTTTGCTTTATTTTGTTTCAATCCCCTTATACAGCATGTCCTTGGACAATGTATACAGCCTGTGCTTGAATTCCAGGACAGCTGCCCCTTTACATTTACTTTGCTCTGTTCTCCCTCCATCATGTGGTTTCTTCACCACAGTATAATCTATTCCTTTGTAAAGAGCAAAATTACATTACTAAAATGTGAATAAATTTTAGAGTTGTCCTGTACATCAGAGATAACTATAAAGCAATGAGACTGAAGCAGGATTTTTCCACTCTTTAAAAAACCGTGGAGCCATTTTTTTTTCTTGCTCTTGACCTTGAACAAACTGGGCTGGTTAGTAATAATAATATCACCAGATTTGGGTCATTCAAAAGGGAAGAATGAAGTATAGTTAGTTATGGTAGGAATGGAATGGGGCTTAAGAGTTGAACTGAAGGTGTCTGTTGGGCATAGTTGCTAATTTAGGATCATGAAATGCTTCAAAACACATTTAAATATCTGGTATGCTCTGCTGTAGGGAAAAGTTCTCAGTCATATCCTTCTCACTCTGCATGTCAAATGTCAAAGCTAACAAAATAGCCAGGATGGATCTGTAATGTCTAAACTTGATGCATTCTAACAGGCTGGTTTCTACTGGCCACATACACATGCCAGTTTCTGTTACAGTTGATGCACATGGTCACTCACAGAACCTTGAGGTAGCTTAGTTCACTGACCATGATTTATATGACTCGTGGTTCCTGTCTAGTTGACTCATCCATTCTATCTCAACCTTTGAATCATTGGGGCCTTCCTCTAGTCTTGTCTGCATTTCATCTCTCAATCCAACACTTTCCTGTTCATTCCTTTAACCCACTGAGGATATATGAGCCAGTAAATATCACCACTTATCACCCCAGCCACCACACTCTTGCTCCACTCTGTCTGGGGCAATCCTGCCATCTCCAGCCTTTTTTCAGAGTTAAGTCTACTCAAAATCTTGTTCTTCTCACTCTTTTCAATACCTATGGTTCCATCACTGCTTATAAGAGCAGACAATATAAAATGAGGCTCAAAACAGTTTTCCTTACACTTGATTTTCATAGACACTTCCTCTAGCCTTCTTGTCTCACCTAGGGGAGAGAGAGGGGATAGCTAAGAAACACCTGCAAATGTCACAGCCCAGGGACACAAGCCCAAGAAAGACTGAGGTTTAGTAATAAGATTATAGAATGCCTCCCCCATATTTTACCCCTATTACTGCCATCAAAGGACTCAGTATAATAACAGTGGCCTACAGCTAAGGAGCTACCAGACGCAGAATCTTTCTAAGGAGGAGTATGTAGGGAAGCCTGAAATTAATAGCGTACAGAGAAGGCAAGGATGAAAGAGAATTTGAAGTCTCTGGCACCAAGAACTATAGCAAACATTAAGCACAATTCAACCTACATCATTTGCTTCCCTGGTTCTCAGACCTTTGGGTTTGGACTAAACTATACCATCAGCTTTCCTGGGCCTCCAGCTTGCAGATAGCCTCCATTGACCTGTCAGACTTCATAATCACATGAGCTAATTCCTCATAATAAATCTCTTTCTATATATCTAGATAGATAGATAGATAGATAGATAGATAGATAGATAGATAGACAGACAGAGTAGATCCTATTGGTTCTATTTTACTGGAGAGCCCTGACTATACAGAGCATCTTATACTTTTGAATGATAATCATATTAAGGACAATCTATAGTCCATTATAGACCAGGATATACCATAGACTCTAAATTAGTAGGAGGAAATTGAAATTTATTCTTAATCCAAACGAATTGCAAGGGCCCTTGTAAGTTCTCCTAGTCTACTTCTTGATTTCTCTACCTCTTGATATATCTAAATATCCATCATAGTTAAGCAAAATGCAATTAGAATTCAACTTGCTAAGTATAGGGACACCTGGGTGGCTCAGTCAGTTAAGTCTCTGACTTCAGGTCAGGTCATGATCTCACGATTTGTGAGTTCAAGCCTCACATCAGGTCCTGTGCTGAGAGCTCCGAGCCTGGAGCCTGCTTCCGATTCTGTGTCTCCCTCTCTCTCTGCCCCTCCCATGCTCATGCTCTGTCTCTCTCTCTCAAAAATAAATAAACATTTAAAAATTTAAAAAAAAAACAAAAAACAAAAACTTGCTAAGCATTAATTGAATTTATACCATTCTAAGAAATTACAGTTAGAGAAATGAGTCCAGCTGCCTAAGATGAAGCACTGCCATATTTTTGGAAATTTAAACATAAGGCTATCCTCTGCTTTCTTGAGATGTCTTCTCCTCTAACATGCTTGGAGGTGATGGCCTCCAAAGGCTAAGGCTTAGGAAGGTAAAACAAAGAGAACTATCAAAATAAAGTCTTCTCCTCCTAAGAAGAGTTGACCTAGTTAAATTATTCTCTGTAGTGCCTTGGAAATGAAAAAAGTTCTGACTTTCCTTACTGGTTCTCCCCCATGCTCAATTCATTCATAGAGAGAATTTCCTTTCTTGGACCATCAAACACAACACATAGATATGTAGAAAACTTTCAGTAAACATATATTGAGGACTTCCTATGTGTCTGGCACTACAAAGAAATGAAAAAAGACATAAGGCATTGCCCTGAATGTTGCATAATCAAGGAGAGATGTAACATGTAAATATTTAGCATTTCACTCAAAGACCAGTGAGGAAAATGGAAATATTCTAGGTATTTCAGCAAAGAAATTTTTAAATGGGGAATTGATTACACATTTGATAGAAGCATTGATAAAACAAAGAGGGGTGATGAAGCAACCCAGAGATTAACCAAAACAGGAAACCACTACCATATCTAGAGGCAGAAGGCTAGAGGAGGAGGTGCTAACAGAACCCAGAAACCTCAAAAGATGTAGCCCCTGCTGGAAACTGGAAAACATTCTTAGAAACAGAGAAAGAGACAGAGACAGAGAGGGAGAGACTCAGTTATCCCTTCCTCTGCCCTCCATTCTCCTTCCAGAGCCTCCAATAAGACAAATTCATTTAAAAGGGGTTAGTAAGGGAGCCAGAGAAGTGGAGTTTAGAGAAGGAAGAGGAATGGACCTGAGAAATAGGAAATGATTGGTATATGAAGCAGTGGTCCTTTAGGTGAGTCTAATCTGTATTCTCACTTTGGCATACCAAAGCAAGCTTCCAGGAGAACTCATGTTTATAGGAGAACTCCATGGTCACATGTACCTCCTGAAGACCAGATTGCCCTCATCCAAATTTTATTATGCCTCTACTATGTATCCTATCAGCTTATATATACTCAGTTTGCACAGTTGACAAAGACTGACACATGTCCATTAATGATTTTTAGAATGTGAATATTTTACCTCTCATTTATATTTTAAGCTTTTCTCATACCATATAGTGTTTCCTTCTGCAACCTGTATCCATCCTCTATACCCACACTCTTCCCTAGATTTCTAGGTAGTGTAGACAACCTCTGTATTTAGAAATAGCTTGACCATGCATTAGTAACGCTTCATGAAAAAAATGTCTGTGGCCAAGTTAGCGAAAACCGTATATTGTTTTCCTCTTAGAGATTTGCAATGAAGTTGGTTAATGTAAAGACTCAGAAAAGTCCTCCAAGGTTTCTCAAATTAATTGAACACATAAAACTTTTGTTCTTATAATGCCTATTAATACTCCATGAATACACTTTGATAAACACTGATTCAGATCATGTCACCACAATGTCAGTCTTAGCATCAGTAGCATTTATTGTTCAAAGCATTGTGTGAGGTACTGCTGGAGATATTGAATTGTAAGATACAATCTATTCCCACAGATGATTATAATAAAGTTGAGCCTGAACATATAAATAGAGAGATAAATAATACTTTAAGGCAGCATGGCATAAGTACAAAATGGGTGGTCCAAACAAAGAGTGCAGCAAGGGTAAATAGGAGGCAGTACTGTTGTAATCTAAGTGGTTGGGGAAGGTTCTAGAAGAATATGAGACTTTAGTTAATTCTTGGGAGAAAACGCACATGCACACACACAGAGGCAAAAATCTGGATGGCATATTTGGGGAAATTAAGAAGACCAATTTAGACTTGTTCAAGTAGGTAGTGTCAAAGTGTAAAATATCTTGCTTTGATTTCTATAAGGATCTGGATCTTGATTATGCAGGCCAAGAGAACTATCAGGGGTCTTTGAGAAAAGAGGGAGCATCTCAGAGGTGTGTTTATAGAAAGTGTGCTCCCCTCACCAATTATAATGAAACTGTTCAAAAAAGCCTTTATCTTTGATCTCTGTCTTAGCCTGGGCTCCACCCAAAAGCAGAGCCTAGGACAGAATCTGTGTGCAGATACTTTATTTTGAACTGTGATCCCAATGAGCCAGAAAGGGGCACTAGGAAGAGTACAAGAGGGAAGAGGGGAAGCTAATCAATCAAGTTCCTCACCACTGTGAGCACAACTGAGGCTTGGTCCCCCTGGAACCCTCTAAGAAAACCATGAAGAATACATCTCAGAATTATTCACTCAAGAAATGAAAGACAGGAAAATTTATCTACTAATGCCCATCCCCCATTAATCAAGGGGGATCTGCATATATGCTCCACAATGCCCAAGTGAGTTTCTACAGACAATCCATTTAATGTAGGCAGAGAAGCACTGGGTCTGAGAGGAAGAAATAACCGTGAGGCTAAGGTATGGTGTTGTTGAGTTACACCTGCATGCAGCTGGTGACCCTTGCAATGGCTGGAGTAAAAAGGGGGTCTAAGAAGATGTCTATGTGAGAGGTGTCTTATATAATCTCCAAAGGAAGATCAATCCAATCCAACACCATATTTCCAGGTTCCTACCTGATTCCTTTCCCTTCAGTCCCATTCTTCAGAACTGCCACAAACCAGCAATATTCATCATCCATTCATTCAACAAATATTTGTTGAGGACCTACCATGATCTAGGCACTGTTCTAAGCTCTGGGGTTACAGTCCTAAACAAATAGACCAAATCTCTGCCCTTGTGAAACTTATAATTTAGTTGTAGGAGAAATGTACAAATAAATATGTAACATGTTGGATAGTGACAGAAGCTATGGAAAAACAATACAAAACAATATAAGGGAATAAAGGATGCCAAATGAGGAGGAGAAGAATTTATTATTTTCTATAGCATGGGTTATAAAATGTGATATTTGCACAGAGGCATGTGGAAGAAACATACCAGATGGAAGTGAAACAATTACCAATACCTGTAGGCAAAGCATGCTTGGCCTGCCTGGGAAAGGGCAAAGAGGCCAGTGCAGCTAGAGCAGAGCAAGCAGGGGGAACGTGAAAGGAGAGGGGTCAAAGAAACAGCCTTAGAAGAGGGTGACATACAGGCTCCGTGCTAGATATGGAGCCTGCTTGACATTCTCTCTCTCCCTCTTCCTCTGCTCCTCCCCTGCTTGCACCCACGCACGCACACGCTCTCTCTCTTAATAAATAAATAAATAAATAAATAAATAAATAAATAAATAAATAATAAATAATGATTTAGAAGGAAGGAGGTGACATAGGGCCTTGGACATCATTATAGAACTTCAGCTTTTATTCTGATTGAAATAGGATGCTATTGCAGAATTTTAAGCAGAAGAGTCACATGATGAACTTACCTTTTTAAAGGCTCATTCTGATTGCAATGGACAATAAATGTAGTGGCACAGGGGTAGAAGTGAGGAGGCCAGTTAGGAAGGTAGGCAAGAGGTGACGCTGGACCACATGAGGATGACTGCAGTGGCTCCTAAGAAATGGTATGATTCTAATTACATTTTGAACTTAGAGTTCACAAGATTAGCTGCTGCATTGGATGTGCAGTATAAAAGAGAGTGAAGAGTCAAAAAGGACTCCAAGTTTTTTGACCTGAACAACTAGAAGAATAGAGCTGTCATTTAACAAGAAAGGAGGACTGCAGGCTTGTGGTTGGAGAAAATGAAAAGTTCAATTTAGGGCATGTTCAATTTAGGGCATGTTAGACCCAACAATATGGTCCAAATTCTAGTGACCTCAGTATATTAACTATGACTAATTGCAGAATGTACAATGTCACTGCTCCCTCAGCCCACAAATCACCAGGTATGTAACAGATGAACATCATGATCAGTGACCAATCCCGTCACTTCTTCCAGAGTCTGTCTGTGATTGGTCACTGTGATCTCTTATTCGGTTCCCAGACAAACAGCAAAACGTGTCCTTGTGTTGCCTCTTTGTCTCTCAGTGATAAACCCACAAGACATCCCACCAAAATGAGTACTCAAAAGAGGAAATTAGCCAACAAATATGAAAGTGTAGCAAAGAAAAAAGTGGTAATGCTGGAGGTGAAATGTGAATCAAATATAAATGCAGTTATAGAAGGAATAGCTGACCGGAGAATGTTGACCCTGCCTCCAATCCAGATTCTACACCTGCAGCCACAGATGCCTGGTAAAGGCAAGCTAATTGACACAAAGACAGAAAATGGTTGTTAACAAAAAAGTTGAAGATGTCCCAGAGGAGGTGACACTAGAAAAAGACTTCACATTAGAGAACCTCTTGGAGATACATCACATCACTGAAAACATAAAGGCTAAAATACTGGAAGCTAATCCAAACTTAGAAAGGACTATGATAATTCACCAAGGCACAGAAAAGATGCTTGCTCCATACTATGTTATACAACAAAAAGAAAGCAAGCAGTTTTAACTACTCTTGTTAAGCATCTTAGAAAGAATTAAAACACTATTTCTCAATATTTCTAATGTTTAAATTAGTGTATTATTCATTTCTAAACATAAATCCTTATTTTTTTCATTTCCCTATACATTTATAACTGATATTAAGAGTTTTTAACTTTTGATAAGCTTTTGAAGGCTCCCCAAAAAACATAATTTTTCCCACTGATTATTAAGAACACTTTGCACAGTTTCAACTTGCATGGTCATTATTATGGACCAATGCTGTGCAAAGTGAAGACTGCCTTTTAGGCTTAGGAAAAGAGGCCCAGGCTGAAGACATAAATTTGTGAATTATCACTGAAAAGACAATATCCCAGGATGAGATCACCTTAAGAATGAGTGTATGTAAAGAAAAATCTAAGGACTGAGCCTGGGGTACTCTAATGATTAGAGGTAAAGGAAAGGAGTAAGAATTGACAAAAAAGGCTGACAGGGAGTGGCTAATGAGCTAGAAGGAGAACAGAGAGAGTTTCCCAAAGCCAATGAAGAAGTTTCAAGGACTGAGTAATCAGCACTATTGCTGACACAAGTTAGACAAGACCCAAGAACTGGCCATTGTAGTTAGCAATATAAAGGTTGCTGGTGGCTTGCTGTTTCAGTAAGGTAAGCTGATGAGAACCAGCTTACATGGAGTTCAAGAGAAAATAGAAAGAGAGAAAAGGGAACAATGACTATAGATAGCCCCTCTGAGGAGATTTTCTGTAGAGCATAGCTGGAATAGGGTGTTTTTAAGGGAACAGTGTTTTTAAGATGAACACTATTACAGAATGTTTATATGCAGACTAACCTAATTAACTAGAAAGTTACTGTCAAGAGATGTTGATGCTAAGGGAAGAGACAATTATTAAAACAATGTCCTTGAGAGAAGGTAATGTCTTGTGTCAAGTGGAGGAGTGTACCCTGGACAGGGACAGGGCCTAACAAGAGAGCCAAACATTTGACTTCTTCAAGACTCAGTCAGCTCAACTATGAAATGAGACTGGACTAGACCACAGGTGATCAAAGTGTGGTCCCCAGACCAACAGCATCAACATCATCTGAGAATTTGTTAAAAATCCAAACTCTCGGGCCTTGCAAAGACCTACCAAATCAGAAACCCTGAAGTGGGTCCTGCAATCTGTGTTTTAACAAGCCCTACCACATATTCTGATACACCCTATGGCTCAGAGCCACTGGTCTAGATGATCTTTAAAGTATCTTCTGGCTGTAATATCTGTGAATCTATGCTTCCATAATCTATTCCTTCCAACAACTATTCATTGTTTTTGTAATACCAAAACACTACTTTCAAGTAAAAGCTTGTGAAACCCAAACTTTTTTCTAATTTTTGTCAGTGCCCAAGAGCCAAATGTCTGTGTGCAGCACTCACAAACAATAATGACACTTACGCATCTTAAAATCTTGTTCATGACCATGGTGCCTACGTGGCTCAGTCAGTTAAGCAACCGACTCTTGATCTTAGCTCAGGTCATGATCTCATGGTTTGTGGGTTCGAGCCCCATGTCAGGCTCTGTGTTGGCAGCGTTGAGCCTGTTTCAGATTCTCTGTCTGCCCCTCTCCTGCTCATGCGCTCTTGCTCTCTCTTAAAAGTAAATAAACATTTTTTTTTTTAAATCTTGTTCATGACCATTTCTAACACAACTTTTTCATGGTGGAGTATTTGCCCTGGCTTGAAGGACATCAATAAGGCTTGCATTGTTTACTGTCGCTTTTTTATAATATATAAGTATACCTTTTCATGAAAAAGTCTTTGAGAATTAATAGCTATTGCTCTTAAGTTGTGTGGCATTGTTTCATATTGCTTGAAGTGAGCTATTGCCCAAGAACAGAGCAGACAAGGAAAGACAGGTGACATTAACGCCATCCCACACTGTTGTTCTTTGTGAACTTGGGTCTCTCCAGCTACACACTTGGAGGAAATTCCATACAAACAGAGGAAGCCAGACTCTTTCTGGGAGAAGTTAGTAGCTGACTTACTACATTCGACATTGATGCCTGCTAAAGATAAAACCTGGGAAAAGGCCTCAGGTCCTATTCTCCATTGTTGCTGCCTGGGCCCAGTGTGTATGTCTGAACTGTGCGCACATTTCCCTGGGTGGGGAGCACCATCAGCATGCAGCTGTCTGTTCAGGATTGCTGATGTTTACAGTAGCAAGTTAACACTGCTGTATGCCAAAGCATGTTGTTTCTTATTTTAAAGATGAGAACAATTCCTTCTCTCCCCCAGTCCATTGTTGTTTGGTTTACTAGACTTGCAGGAGAAGGAAGCAGTAAATTACTAAAGAAAAAAAGTGTAAATCTCACCAGGGTGTGCTCCTTGAATTTGGATGAAGTTTAGCATACCGATCACATGTGATGATACACAAAACAGGTCTTCTTGTTTTGTAGTAAGTTGGTTCAGTGGAGTGAAATAAAAGTCATTACACACTTGCCTGTGTTGGTATCTGCACCCTTCTAGAAGTTCCAGGCACTGCCTAGCTTGATGACTCCAGAAAGCCACCTGGTTAGCAAGCAGTAAGGACTCAGCAGGCCAAGGAGAATACTCACTGCCAGTAAGATCTCTCCATGGTTTCCCAAAGTCTTTTCCTTATTTAACTCCAGTAGTTACTATTACATTGTCCCATCAGTGCCTGTTAATAATTACGTGCTACAGTGCACACTCCCGCCCGCCCCCCCCGCCGCCCCCCCCACAGCACGGGGGAGGCATAACTCCTCAATCACAAAAGGAAAAGGAAAAGAAAGGAAGATTTATCTTAAATTATTTTTTAGTAAGACCACATCTATGGAAAGCCAATATTAAAGAAAGGCCAGTAGATATATAAAGAAGTTACCTATAATCTTTTTTTTTTAATTTACATCCAAGTTAGTTAGCATATAGTGCAACAATGATTTCAGGAGTAGATTCCTTAATGCCCCTTACCCATTTAGCCCATCTTCACTCCCATAACCCCTCTGGCAACCCTTTGTATGTTCTCCATATTTAAGAGTCTCTCATGTTTTGTCCCCCTCCCTGTTTTTATATTATTTTTGCTTCCCTTCCCTTATGTTCATCTGTTTTGTCTCTTAAAGTCCTCATATGAGTGAAGTCATATGATATTTGCCTTTCTCTGACTGACTATTTAGCATAATATCCTCCAGTTCCATCCACTTAGTTGCAATTGGCAATATTTCATTCTTTTTGGTTGCCAGGTAATATTCCATCGTGTGTGTGTGTATACATATATATACATGTATGTACATACATATACATATACATGTATACATACATACACACACACACACACACACACACACACCACATCTTCTTTATCCATTCATCCATCAATGGACATTTGGGCTCTTTCCATACTTTGGCTATTGTTGATAGTGAGAAAGTACCTATAATCTTAATAAATCATCTACTTCCTCATTCTATTCAACAAACCTTTCCTGAAAGCTGTCAGTTGCTGCCTGACTTTGCCATCTCTCTCTACTGCAATAGTCTCAACCCTAGCTGTATGTACACTGGGTCACCTAGCAGAGCTTCAGAAGTTACTGAGCCTGAGTCCTGACCCCAAGATTCTGAGGATTTGTGAAAATTCTCCTCAGGTGGTTCTAAAGTGCAGCCAAAGTGGAGACACTGCTCTGCTGGCTCCCTCTCTTTTCCCCTCAGCTCCCATCCACCCTTCAAAACCAGCACCTCTGGTTCCCTCCTCCTCAGCAGAGGCTGAGGTAATAAAGGCAGACCTGGTAGTTCTTAAGGCACAGATTCTCAAATTGCCTAATGTAAGAATCACTGGGGCACTTACCAAAGATAGGCATTTCCAGGCCCCTCCCCTGGAGATTCTGATTTAGTAGTTCTGGGACAAGGCCCTAGCATCTACATTTGCTCCCCATGAAGTTCATATGAGTAGCAAAGTGGGGAAACACTATTTTAGGACTTTTCTACTCAAAGTGAGGTCAGTAGACTAGCAGCACTGACATTATCTGGGAGCTTATTAGAAATGCAGAATCTTAGGCCCCATTCCAGACCCACTGAAACAGAATCTGCATTTTAACAAGATCTCAGGTGATTCATATCACATTACAATTTAGCTAGCTAGTTTCCCTAACTTTGATCTCTAAAGCTTTTATTCTTCCTTTTTCCTGTCAGATTAATTCAGCCTCACCTCTGCATTGCAATAACAATTACTCATGAGAAATAATTATACTGAAACTGATAAAATACATTATCTGAGTTATCATAAATGAGCTAATTATTTTAAAACATTTCCTTGAATGGTGTTTCCAGCTTCTTATACTCTTTTTTGGTAATATGTAGGATGAGCCTTAGAGAGCATCAGAGAGCCTCAACATCAATTTAAGAATGGAATGTTGTACTTGGTTCAATAAATAATAGGTAATAATCTACTTAAAAGCATAATAAACACTAACTAGAAGCTAAGGATAGAAAAGAATTCTTTAATTCTATTTATTTATTTATTTATTTATTTATTTTGAGAAAGAGAGAGACAGGCAGAGAACAAGGGGGAGAGAGAGAATCCTGAGGCTTGATCCCACGAACTCGTGAAATCATGACCTGAGCTGAAATCAAGAGTCGGTGGCTTAACCGACTAAACCACCTACACACCCTGAAAAGAATTTTAAAAGTAACTTAGTCCTTAAAATTTTTTTTTAATTTTTTCAAGAGGGGGGCACCTGGGTGGCTCAGTCAGTTGAGCATCTGACTCTTAATTTCAGCTCAGGTCATGATCCCAAAGTTATGGGATCAAGCCCAACATGAGGCTCATATTGAGCCTTCTTGAGATTCTCTCTCTCCTCTCCCTTCCCCTCCCCTGCTAACATGCATGCTCTCACTCTCGCTCTCACTCTCTCTTTAAAATAAAAATAAGAACAAAAGTAACCTAGTCCTACCATTAATCTGAATCACTACAAATCCCCAAATCGAGCAGCCGTTCAGTTTAGACATGGACACCCCCCCTAGTGACAGAGAACTCATTACCTCTCTAGGCAGTCCATTTCATCTTTCGTCAGCTCTGATAAAAAGATTTTCATACACTGAAAAAAAAATGTTTTTCTATCTTTCTTTTAATTAGAAAGTTTTTTTGCTTTGGAAAAACTTATAGAATTTTGCAGATTATGAAACAATTTATAGCAAGGACAAAGTTTCTCTGCATGGTTAACTTAATGTACATATTAAAAATGTCTAAATCAGTGACAGCCAGCACGCTGGCACTATGTATACACTGGTAAACAAAGGACATTCCCTGCCCTCAACAAACTTGCAGCCTAATGATACACAGAATAAATCAGGAGTTAATATTACTCAGCCATAAAAAAAGAATGAGATCTTGCCATTTGCAACATGAATGGACTTCAAGGGTATTATGCCAAGTGAAATAAGTCAAACAGAGAAAGACAAATATCATATGATTTCATTTATATGGCAATCTAAAATAACAAAACAAATGAACAAAACTAAACAGCAGAAAGAGACCCATAAATATGAAGAACAAACGAGCGGTTGCCAGAGGGCATGAGGGCTGGGGGCTGGGCAAAATGGGTGAAGGGGAGTGGAGGGTACAAGGTTCCAGTGATGGGATGAATAAGTCGCAGGGATAAAAGGACAGCATGGAAGGTATAGTTCATGGTCATGATATTGTAATAGCACTGTATGGTGACAGATGCACCTGTGGTGAACATAGCATAACATATAGAGTCGTTAAATCACTATGTTGCACAGCTGAAACTAATGTAACATTGTGTGTCAACTAGGATTCAATTTAAAAAATAAATTTAAAAAATCAGGAGTTAAGTACTTTGTGATATATGATAAAACAGAGGTAAATGCAGGATTATAGAAGTTTATCAGAGTGACACCTAATCCAGTCTGAAGGTTGGCCATCCCTGAGAAGCGACATTGAAGCTGAAGCTGAAGCATGAGTGACTCTAAGTCAGTGTTGCCAGTTTTTGCATTGTATGAAATGGTTTTATCTTTTCTTCAATGTTATATTGAATTTCTCTTAAATGATGATAACTTTCTACTTGCTTTTGGCTTTCAAACCTTAGAACAAGTCAATGCAAACATGCAATCTCATATCTGATTTAAAGCCTCTAGCACATTTAAAGTGTTAGGACTGGGAGGAGGATAAAGGAAAAAGACAAGTGTCTTATCTAACTGGACCCGGTAATGGTTTTCTCAGTACACCTCTGGTTAACATGGGATTCTCCTGATGCAGGATCTCTTGCAGGCACACGTGTGAGTTCCTCAAAGGGCCCCGCATTACCTCCTCTACTGTTGGCAAGGGGCATCAGTTCCTGGAGGCTGTGGGATGCCCCTTGCCAACAGGTAGTGTTCCTGGCTCAGGTATTGGCAAGAGGGCTTAATTTAGCTGCTTTTCATGGTGTCCGTCATCCAGTTTGCAAAATACATGGTCAGCACACACACCAAAAAATATCATATTTCTAAATACTAGGAATGAACAATTAAACACCAAAATTTTAAAGACAATATCATTTAGAATACCCTCCCCAAATTAAGTACTCAGGTGTAAATCTAACAAGAATGTGGAGGCTCTGTGCTGAAAATTATAAAAGGCTAATGAAATAAGACCTAAATAAATGGAGACACATACCATGTTTGCAAATTAGAGGACTCAGTATGCTCAAAATATCAATTCTCCCCAAATTGATCTAAAGGTTTTTTAACACAATTCCAATCAAACTCTCAGCAGAACTTGTTGTAGATGTATACAAACTAGTTCCATAATTTATATGGAGAGGCAAAGGAACCACGATAGCCAAAATGTATGCTACTGATTATAAAATTACTAATAAACATGGTAATCGAGACAGTGTTATCAAAGAAGGGATTCAGCCGTAAGTTGATGGAACAAAATTAAGATTCACACAAACAATGTCAATTGATAGTTGAAAAAAGATACAGAAACTCAAAAGAGAAAGAATAGTCTTTTCAACAAATAGTGTGGAACATGTGGACATCCACATGCAAACAACAAACTTCAGCCTAAACTTACACTTTATACAAAAATTAAATTAAAATGGACCTCTGATCTAAATGCAAAACAGAAAACTTTATAAAACATGGAAAAATATCTTCAAGACCTCAGGTTAGGCAAGTTCTTAAACATGACACTGAACACACAACTCACTTTAAAAATTAATAAATTAAACTTCATCGGAATTAAAAACCTTTCCTCTGAGGTTCCTCAAAAAGCTAAACATAGACTTACCATATGACTCAGCAATTCCACTCCTAAGATGCCAAAAGAACTAAAAGCAGGAACTCAAACAAATACTTGTACACCCATATTCACTGCAGCATTATTCACAATTGCCAAACATTGAAAACGGCCCAAGTGGGCATCAAATGAATGGATAAACAAAATATTCTATACACAAGCAATGGAATATTATTCAGCCTCAAAAAGAAGTGAAATTCTGATATGTGTTATCACATGAATAAACCTTGAAAATGTTATACTTTGGGGCCCCTGGGTGTCTCAGTCGGTTGAGCCTCCGACTTCAGCTCAGGTCACCATCTCACAGCTTGTGAATTCTAGCCCCAGGTCGAGCTCTGTGCTGACAGCTCAGAACCTGGAGCCTGCTTTGGATTCTGTGTCTCCCTCTCTCTCTCCCCCTCCCCTGCTCACACTCTGTCTCTTTCTCTCTCAAAAATAAATAAACATTAAAAAAATTTAAATAAAAAGAAAGAAAATGTTATACTTTGTGAAGTAGGCCAGTCACAAATATTGTGAGTCCACTTATATGAGGTACCTAGAATAGGCAAATTCAGAGAGACAGGAAGTAGAATAAAAGTTACTAGGAGTCAGGAGCAAGACGGAATGGAGGAATAGTTTAATGGGTACAAAATTTCAGTTTAAGGTGGAAAAAGAAGATTTGGAAATAAGTAGTAGAGATGTGGTAATATTTCCACAACACTGTGAATGCAATAAATTGGGTACTTTAAAATGGTTTAAATTGTGTGTATATTTACATACCCAAGAAAACATTATATTAATTATATTATATCATATTATTTATATAAACAAGAAAATAATAGGGGAAAAAACCTTTCCTCTCTGAAAAACTCTGTTACAAAAATGAAAGGACAAGCTACAGACTGAGAGAAAATATCTACATATCACATGTCCATTAAAAGACTTGTATCCAGAATATATAGAGAACTCTCAAAATTTAACAGTAAGGACAGACTATAAGTGAGCACAAAATTTAAAACAAACAATTAAAATTTGAAATAATAAATTAAAAAGCTTAACAGTAAGAAAAAAACAATTTTAAAAAATAGGCAAATGATACTTCATTCAAGAGGACATACAATAGCAAATAAACTCATAAAAAGATGCTCAACATCATTAGTCATTATGGAAATGCAAATTAAAACTGTAGTAAGACATAATTACACACATATTAGGATTGCTAAAATAAAAAATCATGACAATACCAAGTACTGGATGGAACAACTGGAACTGTCATATATTACTGGTGGGAATTCAAAATGGTACCAGCCACTCTGGGAAGCAGGCAGTTTTAATTTTAATTTTATCAAACTATACATGTACTCATCATACCGTATGACTCACCAGAGACACTCTTAGTTATTTATCTTAAAAAAATAAAAATTATGTTCACCCCAAAACACGCACACAAATGTTTAGAACAGCTCTATTTATAATCTCCAAATCTGGAAACGACTCAAGTGTACATCAATGGTCAATGGGTAAATGAATTTTTTTTAATGTGGTACATCCATCCAATAGAACACAACTCAGTAACAGAAAGGAACCAGCTTCTGATAGTATCTTAGTCAGTTTAGGCTGCTATAACAAAACACCATAGATTGGGTAGTTTAAACAACAGACGTTTATTTCTCACAGTTCTGGACACCAGGAAATCCAAGTTCAAGGTGCTGGCAGATTCAGTTCTTGGTAAGGGACTGACTCACAAGGCCGAGAGAGAGCTCTGATTTCTCTTCCTCTTCTTATAAGGACTCTAATCCCATCATGGGGACTCCACTCTCCTGACCTCATTTAAACTTAATTACCTCACAAACATACAACATAAATGAATATCAGAGACATTATACTCAGTGAAAGAAGCCAGTCTCAAGAAGCTATATACCATATGCTTCCATTTATATGATATCATGGAAAAGGCAAAACTGTAGGCACTGAGAACAGATCAGTAGTTGCTGGGGGTGAGTGGTGGTGAAGGATATGACAACAAAAGGGTAGCATAAAAGAGTATGTTGGGTGATAGAACTCTTCTGTATCTTGATTGTGATGGTTGTTGCATGAATTTATATGTGTTAAAACTCCTAGAGCTATACACTCCTCCAAAAGAGTCAATTTTGCTGCATGTTCATTTTAAAATTAAATTAAATTAAAAGATGGCATCAGATGCTAGTTGGGGAGCTAAGTATCAGAAAAGAACATTTTCTAACCTAAGTGTACTACAGGTGAGATCATTACTAGTTATAAGTAGACAGTAGAGACAGTCTATTTAAGAGAAAGAAGACTAGAAGAAAAAAAAAGTAATGGAACTACAGTTAACCTTACAAATGTCAAAAGAGCAAAATATGTGGAGACAAATTAATACCAGCTTGTGAATCCAGTAGTGGAAAAAAGGCTCACTGGGAGGGAAGTAAGGCGTGCTGCTCAAGCACTGACATTCAAAGCATACTAAGAGGGATGTGAGCCTGAAGAATGCGAAGGAACATGAGCAACAGTCAGACCTGAAGAAGGCAGAGATGGTTCCTTCATGTCCATTTTGTCCATTTTGTTCTTTTGTTGTTGGTTTGTGTTTGTTTGTTTGTTTGTTTTTTTAATGTTCACTTATTTATTTTGAGAGAGAGCACATGTAGAGGAGGGGCAAGGAGAGAGGGAGAGACAGAATCCCAAGCAGACTCCATGCTGTCGTTGCAGAGCCTGACCCCGGCTCAATCCCACAACCATGAGATCATGACCTGAGCAGAAATCAAGAGTCAGACGCTAAGCCACCCAGGCAGGCACTCTCCCTCAAGTGTCCACTTTTGAAGGGAGCAATAAAGAGAGCCACTGATCGGGTGTCTGAACCCAGGAAAAGTCTCCCAAGAGCTTGGAGCTGCCCAGGGAACAGGGCCCCAGAGGAAGCCATTGGCATTCCCTTGAAGTGCCCTGAGGAGAGCTACCAGGATATATACTGAAGCCCAAGTTAAGTAAGCATTGTGTACATTAAGGGTAAGGTGGGGCAGGGCAGTGAAGAGTCCAGTCCCAGCAGTTCATCACAAATGACAAAATCTAAATCTTCCATGCTTGGGTCATCTCTGTTCAAATGGAAATAGAGATGGATAATGGATGAACTGTTTGCTTCTTTCATCTATAGTTTGGGATAGGGTGGAAGACTTTAGGTTTTCAGTTACAAGGAGCTATTAACTTAGACTTTCAAAATGAGAGTAAATTCTTTGAAATAAAACAGCATTATAGAGGTGAGCAGGTAATTTAAGAATTTTAATTATTGTATAGAAAATAGGAATGCATGGTGATGATATCTTAAAATATTTTTACTATATATACCATATAGTCTTTTTACATTTATTTCTGAAATGAATTCCTTAATGTAGCAGAGCAGTATGTAGATTACTATAATTTTCCACCAGAGGGAGCCTCAAGACTGTGTTTTCCCCTTGGGACTCTTCGTTTAACCAGTACTTTGGCCAAAATGTCTATCACATGTTGGTACTGAGACAATCCAAGATGGAGAAAAGATGTATGATTTGGAACGAGATAAAAAGATAAAGAAGAGAGGAGTGGTTCTGGCCTCCTTAAATGTCCTGCTTTTCCTCTGGGTTTTGGGAGGACTTTCTCCTGATCCTCTGGGGTGGGCAAAGTGGGGCTATTTGTCTGCCTTGGAAAGCAGAACTCTAGCCCTGTCTGAGCTGAACAAACTGTATAGGAGTACTCCCACTCCACCCGCTGGCTGCCAAAGGAATGTGTCATTCAGCTCAAGGAGGCATTTACTAAATTTCAGGAGATCCCTCCAAGGATTATAAATGCCCTGACAGAGACAAAGGCAACCCAGCCCTTAGCCATACCATAGAATTTGGTGGAAGATGGTTTTACTCTTGGGAAGACTTCCTTTGTTAATTCACTCAACATAGAGGAAGCATTTACTGGGCAGCAGGTATTGTTTCACATTTTAAAGGGGGTGCCTAATAATAAGAAAGATCTAACAATGAAATGAGCCCATGATTAGAAGAATACAAAGACTGCTTTAAAACACATTTCTGAACAGAACACGTTGTTAGTGTAGTCTACATTTGAGGTCCTAGAAAACACCTATATGTCACCTATTCTGTGCAAAGGGAGGTTCAAAACTAGAAAAGACTTCTTGACAGACAGATTAAGAAATCTACAATGTACAAATGTACTGAAAGTTTTCTCTTCATCATTCTTTTAAAACAAATCAGACATATGTGGTTGCGCAATACTTTCCATTCATAATCACCTAACTTCCCACATTAAGCCTCCCAAACAGACCTTGAAAATGAAAATAAAATTAAACTCTCAGCTTACCACCCACTCAGAAACAAACACACACCTCTGCATGGCTTGGCTTTTGTTTTTTTAATGACTTTAATTTACTGAAATAATTTTAAATTATTGCTTATCATTAAAGAGTGTTTCCTCTATTTCTGACCAGTTTTTTTTTTTTTATGACTTTAAATACCACTTTATTTTAACAAGTAAGACTTTGGGGTCTGGAGGATGGGGTAAAAGTGGGGCCCTGACAGAGGAGTGCTTTTCCCTTACTACTAGTTCAGCAGATTGATATGAGGAAGCATGACTGGTGTTGAGAGTACAAGCCCACAGGTCTGTAATGGGGGGGGGGGGGGGAGTCTTAGCATTCTTTTCCTTGGCCTCTAATCAGCTGAGGGAACTAGTGAAAGATGACGTACAAGATGGAATTTTTTCAGTGAGATCCTCTCCAGACATGGTTTCTGATGCAAAAATGCTCTCACCAGGTTCGAGGGGTGCAGGTGTTCCTGCAGCTGCAAACACCGAGACAGCCAGGGGATGGCCCTGGGCCTCGGCGCTGGGTAGCCAGCTACAGAATTCCAGGGACAGGGGGCCCCTGATGTCTGCCAGCAGTCATGCAAGCGAGTGGGAATTCAGCTTTGGTTCCAGGGGACATAAAATGACCTGTTTCAGTAAAACAGAAACTTAAGAGGGAAAAACAAACCAGCATAAAATGTAAACTTAGCTATGTCTGTTTCGGTCCTTGAGGAGCAGAGGTGATCAGAATGACTGCAGAGACTCTGACACCTCACCCCTTCCTTTGGTTCGTGAACAGACACAGAATTGCAAGAACTTTAAGAGCCAAAGGTTAATCACAGAAAGGGATCAGTTTCCAGCTCCCAGGAACAAATCTGTGTAAGAAATTTGATGACATGTTCCTGGATTGACCGTTAAAAAACATTTTCCCAAATAACACCAGCTAACTTTCTGGATTCTATCTTTGGGACTATCCCCAAATTCAGTGGGGAAATCACTGTATTAAATCAGTTCAATTTTACTGGGGTATGATACAATTTGCAAAACTGTATCATACAACCACATAGTTAGTGTGGATGAAAATACTATTAATTAGAGATAAGCATTTGTCCAAGAACTTGCTGTAATCGGATCTTGTGGGGAATTTAGTTCAGTACTTTGCCAATCAGAAATACAAAAGAGATTTAAATATGAAAAATTGAGTCCTCTAACTTACAGGAATAGGTACTTGTAACTTTTTCTTTTTAAGAAAAAAAAATGTGTTCACTTCATCACACTCCTCTTCCTTTCTTAAGAAACATGACTTTGTTGAAAATAATAAGCAACGAGTCTTAATTTTTGGTAATATCTTTTTAAAAGACTTTCTAAAAATTGCCTTTTAAAAGTAGTTTAGGCTTGATCCCCCAAAAAAGTTATACTTAGATCATAAAAATAAAATTTCTAGGAGCACCTGGGTGGCTCAGTCGGTTGAGCTTCCAACTTCAGCTCAGGTCATGATCTCACAGTTTGTGAATTCGAGCCCCAAACTGGGCCCTGTACTGACAATTCAGAGCCTGGAGCCTGCTTCAGATTCTGTGTCTCCCCCTCTCTCTCTCTCCCCTTCCCCACTCGCACTGTCTCTCTTTCTCAAAAATAAATAAACATTAAAAAAAAATTAAATAAAATTTCTAAATAAAATTCTTTTAGAAAGGTTTTTACAAGATAATTTTAAAAATGTAAAGCTCACTGCACATTTCTTTATGAAGACTGGAAATTAGACATGAAAAAGTGATGAAATTTCTAAACAATCAACTTTTTAATGACAAAACATTTATATCTCAGAGCCTAATATATTTTTGTTTCCTAATGGCAACGGTATAAGACAAAGGGGCGCCTGTGTGGTTCAGTGGGTTAAGCATCCAACTTCAGCTCAGGTCATGATCTCATGGTTCACGAGTTCCAGCCCCACATCGGGGTCTGTGCTGACAGTTCAGAGCCTAGAGCCAGCTTCGGATTTTGTGTCTCCCTCTCTCTTTGCCCTGCCTCTGCTTCTGCGTGCGCTCTCTCTCTCTCTCTCTCTCTCTCAAAAATAAATAAATATTTTTTTAATTAAAAAAAAAAAGACAAAGTCCTACAACAATGAATTCAGAAAAACATGTGACCTAGCGAAAGGAACACAGTCGTTCAAGGTAGATCCAGGCCTAGAACACAAGTCTCCTTATCCAGTGCTCTTTCACTGTCAGCATGATGTTCCTCTCTCCCCTGACTTGTCCTTCAATGATTTAGCAGGTGTCCCAAGCCCTCCTCTTGGTGCTGAGTCCCTGGACCTCCCTGGCCTGGCCTTCTTGATGCAGCCCCTCATAGCCCACCTGGCCTCCCTCAGTTTATCCTTCCCTGATCATTCTTTCTTGCCTTGTACTAATAAGGCCATGCTAACATATGTCTGGCCTTTTTCTCCATCAAAAAGCCATATCCCCTTCCCTCAACCCCAGAACTAGGTTAGTTAATTTGCCTAATAGACATATCTGTCCATACACTAAGGAAAAAAAGCTATAGATGCTCTCCCCACTTGTAGGTAATATATGTAGTGTTTGAGACAGAGAAGACATTACAAAGGCATTGAGGCACCCCATGGAGGTGCCACCCTGCAAGTCTATGCCCAAGGCCAGTTATGACTACTAACCACATAGACCATGGAAATCCAAATGTTACCTTTAAGAATAAGTATTTCAACACAAGAAGATTCTGGCCTTTGGTAAACCAAGATCAATGTAACAATACAGTTGGTAGTTTACAAAGTAGCAAATAATAACTTCTATATAGTGAGCACCTGCCCCAGGCCAGACACTATCACTAATTAGTTAATTATTTAATTAATTAATTCAATATCTATTCATGAATAACCAGCTACTTGCTAGGCACATTTTAAGGTCTGGAGAGAAGAGAAAGCATGATGTTTTCAAGATAATTCAATAAGATCAGAATATGAAGTTGTTTTCAGAAGTGAGTGGAAAGAGATGAGGCCTAAGGGGCAAACCAAAGGGCAAACAATGAAGGAGTCTTGGTGCCACACGGATTTTTGATATTGATCTTTTAGAAAGAAAGAAAGAAAGAAAGAAAGAAAGAAAGAAAGAAAGAAAGA
>NW_024412397.1:49415429-49472833 GCF_014898765.1 Herpailurus yagouaroundi | reverse complement strand
AGAAAGAAAGAAAGAAAGAAAGAAAGAAAGAAAGAAAGAAAGAAAGAAAGAAAGAAAAAGGGCGGGAAGTCTTGTCGGACTCAGTCGGAAGGATGTGTGACTCTTGTTTCTCAGGGTTGTAAACTCAAGCCCCACACTGGGTGTAGAGATTGTTTAAAAATAAAATCTGTAAAAGAAAGAAAAAGAAAAGGAGGGCGGGAGTGAGGGAAGCCACGGAAGAGTTCTAACTGGGAAGAAATTTGCATTTGAGAAAAATTCTTCTGGCAGCAATACGGAGAATGGATGAGAGAGAAGCAAGATTAGAGAGAAGGTGATCAGTAAGTAATCCAGGAGTGAGATGAGAACAAGAACAGAGATGGGAAAAGAGAGAATCAGAAACATCTGAGAGAGTAGAAGTAGAATTAACAGTTCTTAGTAACTATTTGAATGAGGTGAGTTGGGAATGGAAATTGAAGGTGACTTCCATGTTTCCTGTTTGGATAGCTGGGTGAATGGAAGTACCATTGATGAAGATAAGAATAAACATCTTTGAGGAAGAAGTTAATGCTTTGATTTTGTCCATTGGATTTCAGATGTTGGTGGAATGTCTAACTGTCCAATAGGCAATTGGCTGTAGAGATCTGGAACTTTGAGGTATCAAGAACTGAAGATACAGATTTGGTAGTTTCAATGAATCAATCAGTAATCCTCACCAACAAATCTATAAAAGCCAGTATTATAAAAACCATATAAAAAATGCATAGTGTACATCTATGGATTTTATCTGCCTAGAAACCCCTTTCTTACTCATCTAGTAACAGCCTCTCCCTTCTTTTAGGAAACTGCTCTTCCTCCACCGCAGGCATGTGGTTCAGGTGGAGCCAATGTGGTGCCTGCCCTGTGCTCTCCAGGGCCAGTGACCCAAACTGGGCCATTACAATATCTTACACTTTTATCCACAGTGCTAGAGTGACCTGACCAGAGCCTCTTATCTAGGTTTTCCTGAATTGTAACTGGGATGAAGGGCCCCTTCCCTTGATAGCAAAGTTGCACGCATGTCAGCACATAACCCCTGGCATACAGCACAGACAGGCAGACCTGCAGTAGAGGGCCTCAGACTAGGGCCCATGAGAAGTAGAGAAGGCAATCCCAACTGCAATAAGACCTCAGTTCCCATTGTGCTCTGTTACACCCCTGCTTTTCCAGTTATATCAATAATAAATTCTTCCCAGGATCCAAGCTAGTAGCTGAGTTTCTGCCACTAGTAACCAGAAGTTCTGACTAATACAGAAATTGAGACTTAGATTGGCTAAATCACTTAACCAAGCCAGGTAGAAGGCAGAACTGAAATCAGACCCAGGGTCAGGGAAATCTGACCACTGCACCATGCTGCAGAGTAGTGAGTTCTAAGGTGATGCCCACTTTTTGGCTGGAGACTCTCAGGCTATGTTACATGAATAAAAAATTAAAAATGAGTCAAGAGCCAGGTTCAAATTCAGACAAGCTCAATCATTGCAGTATTAGGCAATCAATTAATCTCCTTGAGTTCCATTTGTAAAATGAAATAAATGTATGTCTTTCTCACTTCATAGGGATTTGGTTAATTAAGAGGCTAATATACATGGGGCACCTGGGTGGCTCAGTCAGTTAAGCATCCGACTCAGTTTCGGCTCAGGTCATGATCTTGCAGCTTCGTGGGTTTGAGCCCTGCATCAGGCTCTGTGTTGACAGTATGGAGCCTGCTTGGGATTCTCTCTCTCTCCCTCTCTCTCTGCCCCTGCCCCACTTGCACTGTCTCTGTCTCTTTCAAAAATAAATAAACTTAAAAAAAAAAGACACTAATACATGTGACAGCATTTTGAAAATAATAAAGAACGTATCCCATGGTAAGGGTTGCCAATCTCGATCAGAAATGTGTATTAAATCCATTCTCTCTTTTGTTGCTTAAACCTACAATCTTAGGGGTGGGAAACAGAAATCCAGAATGTTATCTCATCCATGTTAATTTCCATTTGAATAAACAGTCACTTCTGTGTTATTGTTGTTACCAAACGTTTACTGAAAGCCAGACAGGGTCTGGGTGCCCTGCAAAATACAAAATCTAGAGAAATCTCTAGGAAAGGCAGGAAACCCAGAGCAATGGTTGGCATGGTACTTGGGAACAAGAAACCAAAGGTGTAGTTCCCAAGCCCCCTCATAATTAACACAGTAGTGTGTCTACATTCTGAGCCTGTTCTGTGCTGTCTTTTCCATTCCCTCCTCTCATGGGGCGTTTTTAAGCTGGTAAGACAATTCAATGTGCCTGTTTTAGGGGACAGAGCATGATGTTCTGTAATTAGGCTTGGTTCTGTTTATTGCATATACCACTTCATTTTGAAAACAGAACCCTGTCTTTTCCTTTGGGGTATTTTTTATGACATCATAAGGATGTCAATGTTTTTCTTTGCTGCACAGGTGTACCATGCTTAGACAATAGGAGATTCTTTGTTCTGAAAATGTACATGTAAATCACATTTCATCAAAATCAAATTACATCCAAACTGCAATGGAATCCCTGTAGAAACTCATATGGGAGGGTAATGTTGTGTATGGGGAAGATTGGCAGTTGGGAGTCAGGAAATCAGGATTCAAGCATTAGTTCAATCATTTCCTATTAGTGTGACTCTTGGCGAATCATTTAACCTTTTTGTCCAGTAGTTTTCACATCTGTAAAATGAAGGTGATAGCAGTTTTTGACCTAACTTATGGATTTTGGTGAGCATCCACTCAGATGTTTTTGCATTGGATAAAGACTAAATCCATATCAGGGTGTCTGGGTGGCTCAGTTGATTAAGCCCCCAACTTCGGCTCAGGTCATGATCTCATGGTTTGTGGGTTCGAGCCCCACATCAGACTCTGCTGACAGCTCAGAGCCTGGAGCCTGCTTCAGATTCTGTGTCTCCTTCTCTCTTTCTTCCCCTCCCCTGCTCGCATTCTGTCTCTCTCTCTCAAAAATAAATAAACATTAAAAAAAAATTTTAAAGATTAAATCCGTATCTTCTGGGATTTCAAGTCCTATTCATAAAAATCCAATTACAAGAACTGGAAACAAGGAAAGGAAGGCAATGGATGTTAAAATGAAATCATCCTAGGCAACAGGCATATTGCTGTACATAGCCAGGGCTCAGTATTTCTTGAGTGAATATTTTAAAAAGTACAACTGCCTCAGCCATTTACTATCCTGTACACTGGAAACCACAAGTATCCCTACACCCAGGTGGCACTCACTTATTCTTACAGCAAAGGTCACCAGCAACCTAATAAAAAATAATTTATTGTCCGAGGCCACAAACGTACAAACCATTTGCATATCTTAAGTCATTCATTTACCTGAGGAGTCTTTTATGTTTCAAGACAGTTCTTAGAATGTGGTTCTCAAGAAAGCAGCATCACAACCCACTCCAAAATTACATTTTTGAAAATGTAGAATCCTGGATCCCAGCCTAGATTTGGTGAATTAGAATATCTGGGGATGAAACTAGATAATTTGCATTTTAACAAACACACATACACACATACACACACGCACGCGCACATACACATAACTAACCTACTCCTACACTGTAATTCTAAAATTTGAGAATGACTTTCAGGTTTCCAAGAATAAGAAAAACTGTATCTTTGGGAAAATCTGGCCCAGTAGAAATGCCTTCAATCTCCTGTGGCTTTTTCACACTAAATGTAATAAACACTTCCAGTGAGTCTTGGAAATTCATCATGCTATAAACAGTTAACTAAAATTGTATTAAACCTATAAAAAATCAGTTCCTGAAATTCCAATGTTATATAATTACACATATGCATTGTGAAATGTAATACAAATGTCACATGTTATGTAGCTAATCATCCATTGGTTTTAGTTTTTGATCTTTGGATTATTCTTAATATCTGGTTCTCTTAAAATGGGGCAAGAGCAAGGACATGGTAAACTGGAATACCCATCTTCTGAACAATGGGAAGGTCAGGAACTACATGACTGTAGGAACCAGGCATCTAGGGATTGGGCAGTAAGTTGGGATAGTGATTGTCAAAACCTGCAAAGTATCTGAGATTTTGCCCTACTTGCATGCTAGCAAGTAAGCCTGCCACAGTTTTATTGTTACTGCTAGAAGATACACAATTGCTGGATCAGAGAAAAGACTTTATTACTCAACCATAGCAAGCAGCATGAGCTTCATATCTGCAACCATTTCCCTTGCCTCTCGGGCCCCACAGAGGCAAAGTGGAAGTGGCCAGGTGGATGCTGAGCAAACTGTGGGTTTGTATCACAGCTGAGCAACCCCAGGCTTAGGAAGCCCAAATCTTATAATGGGTTGCAACCAACCTGCCAACCTTCACTCCAGGAAGAGACGTTATCTTTGAAGGGAAACACTATTTTCCAAGACTGTTCACTATAAAACATTCTATTTTTTATTAAGTTTTTTTATTTTAATTCCAGTATAGTTAACATACAGAATTCTATTAGTTTCAGGTGTACAATACAGTGATTCAACAATTCTATATATTACCCAGTGCTCATCAAGGTAAGTGTACTCTTAATCCCCTTCACCTATTTCACTCCTCCCCCTCCCCACCCACCTCCCCTCTGGCAACCATCAGTTTGTTCTCTGTAGTTAAGAGTCTGTTTCTTGGTTTGTCTCTCTCCCTCTCTCTTGTTTCCTTTGTTTAGTTTCTTAAATTCCACACACAAGTGAAATCATACAGTATTTGTCTAACTTATTTCACTTAGCATTATACTCTAGCTCCATCCATGTCCTTGAAAATGGCAAGATTTCTTTCTTTTGTTATGGCTGAATAATATTCCAGTGTGTGTGTGTGTGTGTGTGTGTGTGTGTGTGTGAGAGAGAGAGAGAGAGAGAGAGAGAGAGAATCACCTTTTCTTTTTTTTTTAATTTTTATTTAACTTATTTTTTTAGTTTACAACCAAGTTAGTTAGCATATAGTACAATGATTTCAGGAGTAGATTCCTTAATGTCCCTTACCCATTTAGCCCACCCCCCTCCCACAATCCCTCCAATAACCTTCTGTTGGTTCTTCATATTTAAGAGTTTCTTATGTTTTTGTTCCCCTCCCTGTTTTTTATTATTTTTCCTTCCCTTCCCTTATGTTCATCTGTTCTGTGTGTTAAAGTCCTCATGTGAGTGAAGTCATATGATATTTGTCTTTCTCTGACTAATTTCGCTTAGCATAATACTCTCTAGTTCCATCCACATAGTTGCAAATGGAAAGATTTCATTCTTTTTGATTGCCGAGTAATACTCCATTTTGTGTGTGTGTACACACACATATATGTGTGTATATATATGTATATATATATTACATTTTATCTATCCATTCATCCATCGATGGACATTTGCGTTCTTTCCATATGTTGGCTATTGTTGATAGTACTGCTATAAACATTGGGGTGCATGTGCCCCTTCGAAACAGCATACTAGTATCCCCTGGATAAATACCTAGTAGTGCAATTGCTGGGTTGGAGGGTAGTTTTATTTTTAATTTTTTGAGGAAACTCCATACTGTTTTCCAGAGCAGCTGCACCAGTCTGCATTCCCACCAGCAGTGAATATCACCTTTTCTTTATGCATTCATCTATTAATGGACCCTTGGATTGCTTCCATAAATTGGTTATTGTTAACTCACGCTGCAATAAACACAGGAGTGCATATATCCTTTAAAATTAGTATTTTCATATTCTTCAGGTAAATACCCAGTAGCACAATTACTGGATCATAGGGTAGTTCTGTAGGAGGTTTTGAGGAACCTCCCTTCTGTTCTCCTCAGTGGTTGCACCAGTTTGCATTCCCACCAACAGTGCATGAAGGTTCTTTTTTCTCCACATCCTTACCAACACTTTTCTTATGTTTTTTTATTTTAGCCATTCTGACAGGTGTGAGGTGATATCATATTGTGGTTTTGATTTACATTTCCCTGAGGATGAGTGATGTTGAGCATCTTTTCATGTGTCTGTTGGCCATCTGTAGGTCTTCTTTGGAGAAATGTCTGTTCATGTCTTCTGCCTATTTTTTAATTGGATTATTTTTTTAATTTTTGGTGTTGAATTGTATAAGTTCTTTATATATTTTGTATACTAACCCTTTATCAGATATATCATTTGCAAATATCTTCTCCCATTCAGTAGGCTGTCTTTTTGTTTTGTTGATTGTTTCCATCACCATGCAGAAGCTTTTTATTTTGATGTAGTCCCAATAGTTTACTTTTGCTTTTGCTTTCCTTGACTCAGGAGACATACCTAGAAAAATGTTGCTATGGCTGATGTCAGAAACATTGCCGCCTGTGCTCTCTTCTAAGATATTTATTGTTTCAGGTCTCACATTTGGGTCTTTAATTCATTTTGAGTTTATTTTTGTGTGTGGTGTAAGAAAGTGGTCCAATTTCACTCTTTTGCAGTTTTCCCAACACAGTTTGTTGAAGAGACTGTCTTTTTCCCATTGCATATTCTTGCCTCTTTTGTTGAAGATTAATTAACTATTTAATCATGGGTTTGTTTCCGAGCTTTCTATCCTCTTCTATTTTTTTTTAAATATTTATTCATTTTTTGAGAGAGAAAGAGAGTGCACAAGCAGAGGAGGAGCAGAGAAAGGGAGACAGCAGATCTGAAGCAGGCTCTGTGCTGTCAGCACATTACCCCAGTGCAGGGCTTGAACTCACAAACCGAAACTATAAGATCATAACCTCAACTGAAGTCAGAGGCTTAACCAGCTGAACCACCCAGGTGCCTGCTCTCCTCTTCTATTGATCCATGTGTCCATTTTTTTGTGCCAAGAACATAATATTTTGATTACTACAGCTTTGTAGTATAACTCAAAGTCTGGAATTGTGATACCTCCAGCTTTGTTTTTTTTTTTTTTTTTTCAAGATTATTTTGGCTATTCAGGGTCTTTTGTGGTTCCATACAATTTTAGGATTGTTTTTCCAGTTCTATGACAAATTCTGTTGGTCTTTTTTAAAAAAATTTTTTTTTATGTTTGGGGCGCCTGGGTGGCGCAGTCGGTTAAGCGCCCGACTTCAGCCAGGTCACGATCTCGCGGTCCGTGAGTTCGAGCCCCGCGTCGGGCTCTGGGCTGATGGCTCAGAGCCTGGAGCTGGCTTCCAATTCTGTGTCTCCCTCTCTCTCTCTGCCCCTTCCCCGTTCATGCTCTGTCTCTCTCTGTCCCAAAAATAAATAAACGTTGAAAAAAAAAATTTTTTTTTTAAATTTTTTTATGTTTTATTTATTCTTGAGAGAGAGAGAGAGAGAGAGACAGAACATGAGCGAGGGAGGGGCAGAAAGAGAAAGGGACACAGAATCCAAAGCAGACTCCAGGTTCTGAGCTGTCAACACAGAACCTCCCATGTGGAGCTCAAACTCAAGAGCCGTGAGATCATGACCTGAGCTGAAGTCAGACACTCAACTGACTGAGCCACCCAGGAGCCCCCTGTTGGTCTCTTTTTTTATGTTTTATTTTTTATATTTGAGAGACAGAGAGACTGAGAGCGAGAAGGAGAGGGGCAGAAAGATAGAGATAGAATCCAAAGCAAGCTCCAGGCTCCAAGCTCTCAACATAGAGCCCAACGTGAGGCTTGAACTCATGAACCATGAGATCACAACCTGAGCCTAAGTCGGACACTTAACTGACTGAGCCACCCAGGTGCCCCAATTCTGTTAGTCATTTGATAGGGATTGCATTAAATATGTAGATTGCTTTGAGTAGTATGGACATTTTAACAATATGTGTTTTTCTAATCCATGAGTAGGAATATCTTTCCATTTGTTTGTGTCATCTTAGATTTCTTTCATCAATGTTTTATAGTTTTCATAACCTCCTTGGTTAAGTTTATTCCCAGGTATTTTATTATTTTTGCTGCAATTATAAATGAGATTGTCTCCTTAATTTCTCTTCCTGCTGCTTCATCAGCCCATTGTATCATTCATTTGCACTAAAGAGGATTTAGTGAGAGAAAAATCCCAACTCCACTCCCTCCTCCAAGAAAAGCATAAGCAGAGCATGCAGCCTGGTAAACAGTAGGTATTCAGTAAATGTCAATTCCTTTCCCCAGTCTCCCTATACATATCTTCCACATAATCTTGGTACTTATTTACTCTTTTCTTTGACATCTTCTCTTATGTTCCTCATTTTCAACTTTATAAAAAAATGTTGAAGCTAACAGTATGAGTCACAAAGGAATTGTCCTAGGTGGTCTTACCTACAACTTCCCCAAATGTCCAAAGGACTTTTTTGGACCTTTTGTCCTGAAGTTTGACTTTGTGTTTCTATGCCTGTGTGATGACACTAGGTGGTGCTGATGGCTTTTTCCGAGCTGGGACACTTTTTCCAATGAAATAAAAGGCTAGCTTACTCATTTTGAATGGATGTTTTTATACATGTAAATCCAAAGGAGCAAATCTCAATTATTAATAATAACTGGTATTATTATTAATAACTATACTTATTGAAAGTATAATGGGAAAATATTGCTTTAAGTTAAGAATGATCATGGGCCTTTTTCTTCCCAAATTATTTATTACCTATTTTACCAAGGACAGAATTCAGCTATAATTGCAGAAGCAGTCATGTTACATTTATTTTCAAGAAAAACTGTATACTGAAATCTTCTAAACTAGAAACTCACCAGTCTTGAGGAGTGACAATGTGGAGACGTGCTTTGTAGAGCAAGGCAGAATTTTTCTTCCAGATCCAGACATGTTCAGGCAAGAACATAAGACTACAGCCAGATGCAAAGGGGAAAAAATTCCTCTGCTGGTCCAGATCAACAAACAACTAAATCCCTAAACTAAAAGACTCCTTTACCAATGTTTAATATGTTTAATATGATCAGAAACTCAACTCAAGGGAAAAAGAAAGTCTGGTCTGAGATAACTGTTTATAGACTATAAACTCACAACCAGCATGTAATCCAGTGCCAATACAAAACACAAAAGAAGATTCATGTGACTCACACTTCCTTTGAATTGGATTACAGGAGAAAAACAGTTCTAATTTGTAAATGCTAAAATCTCTTACTTTTAAATAACTCACTGATTTTACAACTAAACACACATGCCAGCTTTTACTGTCTTTATCCTCTATGGATACTGGTGCAGGGTCAGGCAGCATCCTTGAAAGTAAGGTCAAAATAAAAACTATTCCAAATCTTAGTGACACTTCCACCTGGTGGAAATTCCACACCAGGCTTTAGATCTTCATTATATATCTCATGAAACTGTCTTCGTGAATGGCTGCACCTGGAAGTCTGACACCTGGAGAATTTTTTTTTTTTGTAGACTAGATTATTTTTAAGTAAAGATAACTTTAGATTTTAAGTAAACATATCCACTCAGAGCTGCCAAAGGTCTCATTGTTATCAGTAAAATGGGAAATTTAAAAATAAATTAGGAAAAAATAAATATACAGGTAGATATTTATTAGTACATATTAGTTCTTGAGCAGGTAGTAGATTCTATGTCCATTATATTATTAAAAGCATAAATAAACAACTATAATAGTAGTGAGCACTGTACAATGTATAGAATTGTCAAATCACTATGTTATACACCTGAAACTAATATAACATTGTGTGTAAACTATATATCAATAATTTTTTTAATTGAAATCAATAAAAGATCCATTCAAGAAACAATGACAATAGTATTTTATGAGCCAAGGACAATGATTAATCCAATTATGCTCACTTAAATAAATAAGTCAAAGGCAACCTAACTTATTGTACATCAGTGTTGACTCCATGCCTTGCCCTTTGCATTGCCAGCTCTTCAGCTCAGTCCTAGATGATAACCTGAGCAAAGATATCTCAGAATCAAGATATCTAGTCTTCTACCTTGGTGTGAACATGAGTGAGTATCATGCTGATGATCTCATAGGGCTTCAAGCCAGAGCAAGGGGACAGGTGCTTCCTTTCTGAGGAATTAAGATGTGCATAGGTCAGAAGAAACACTGGAATTTTCCTTGAAGAACACGGAGTCTAAAGTCAAAAGCTTTGAAAGCAGCCCATTAAGCAAGGGAGCTAGACAAAGGTCAGGTGTACCAGCATGGAGTCAGGACAGAAAGGACAGACACAGGGCACCCTTCTCTGTCTGAGATCCTTTATAGCCAGACCCAACGTGTGCAATGAAAAAAACTTGGAACCAAGCTACAGGGAGACACAGCTCAGAAGATGAAAAAAAAGGCTCTGGTTTTGCTCAAGGTTCACAAATATTTTCTACATCAGTTCTTGACATTAAAGGTCTTCTTAAAACTAAGGAGCATGCCTTTCAGTAAGCCCAGAATGCTAAATACAAGTCAATGCCTTTGATTCCTTATTAGGAGCATACAACTATTTACTCACCAAACGTTTACCTACATTGTTCTTGGAACTCTTTTAGGCATCAGGGTCACTGTAAGGAAGAGTAGGAGACCCAGAAGTTAAACAGCAACAGACAGAATGGGCTCTGAATGTGACTTTCATATCCCTGGTAAGTGACTTTCCTATGGACATCTTCCTCACTCTCCTTAACTCATGTGTCTACTGAATTGGAAGTCCTGGTTAACTTAGGTTCTAATTCATTTATACTTCCTGTACTATACTTGTCCCAAATGTAAAAGCCTTAAAAACTCCTATTTTCATTACACTGTCCTCTCACCAGCAGGGTACCTGATCTCCTTCCCAAGACTCTAAAATGCTACAGATGCTAATGATGATACCAAATCCAAAACAAACACATTAGCAAGTCCCTGGAAGTGTGTAGAGCAGTGAACACAAGCAGGGACTTTCCACTTTGTCAAGTAAATGCATCATAGACCTTAGCCCAGGCAGTTACCAGGTTAGGCATAAATTCTTTGATGGGCTATTAAAGGGAAGCAAATAAACTGGAGGCAATTCAAAGGCAGGGACTATGTTCTCAACTTCTTTGTAATTCCCCACACTAACCTAGCACAATGCTTGGTTGACAGTTGTTCCTTGATCAACAATTAGTTTTTGTTGATTTATCCCTTTTACGTGCTTTTCAAACAAAAAATAGGACAGTGTCAAGAGGGTTACATGAGCAACAGAATATTCTTGACACACTTTCCTGGAACATAAAATTCACTCAAAGATATAGAGGCATAACACGTTACACTGTATTTTTTTTAATAGAGTACAAAAATCTACATGAATTTTTAAGATAAAATATGAAAATCAAAGACAACTCACACGTGCGGCTGGGCATTTAAAGACATACTCTCAGACCTCAGGAGATGCACACTCACTATTTTTAGTGGAGAAGCCTGCAGCCTGGTTACACATACACACACACAAACACACACATACACACACACAATTTCCTTCCTCCCTCTTCCCCAAAACTTACAGATTTTCTATAATTCCACTTTTAGGAATTTACGTTAATAAATTAAAATATCTATAATGAGTGCAAATATATATGTAAATATATGAGTGCAGCTCTTCCTCTGGGACTGTTTTTATTTATTTTTTTTTTAAATATGAAATTTATTGTCAATTGGTTTCCATACAACACCCAGTGCTCATCTCAAAAGGTGTCCTCGTCAATACCCGTCACCCACCCTCCTCTCCCTCCTCTCCCTCCCACCCCCCATCAACCCTCAGATTGTTCTCAGTTTTTAAGAGTCTCTTATGCTTTGGCTCTCTCCCTCTCTAACCTCTTTTTTTTTTTTTCTTCCCCTCCCCCATGGACTTCTGTTAAGTTTCTCAGGATCCACATAAGAGTGAAAACATATGGTATCTGTCTTTTTCTACCTGACTTATTTCACTTAGCATAACACTCTCCAGTTCCATCCACGTTGCTACAAAAGGCCATATTTCATTCTTTCTCATTGCCACATAGTATTCCATTGTGTATATAAACCACAATTTCTTTATCCATTCGTCAGTTGATGGACATTTAGGCTCTTTCCATAATTTGGCTATTGTTCAAAGTGCTGCTATAAACATTTGGGTACAAGTGCCCCTATGCATCAGCACTCCTGTATCCCTTGGGTATATTCCTAGCAGTGCTATTGCTGGGTCATAGGGTAGGTCTATTTTTAATTTTTTTGAGGAACCTCCACACTGTTTTCCAGAGCGGCTGCACCAGTTTGCATTCCCACCAACAGTGCAAGAGGGTTCCCGTTTCTCCACACCCTCTCCAACATCTATAGTCTCTAGGACTGTTTTTAAAATAATGAAAATTATGAAATGGGTGGCTTAGTCAGTGAAGCAACCCATTTTGGCTCAGGTCATGATCTTGTGGCTTGTGAGTTCTAGATTTTACTGTAACTTAATTACCTGTTTATTTCTCTAAAGCTCGACTATAAGTACCATGAGAGTAAATGTGGAGTATATCTTGTTCACAAAGGTATTCCCAGCTTCTTAAAAGAAAACACTTTTTGAAAGACTGAACTTATGTTGAATGACTGAATCAAGACCACAGGAGGAGAATTTGACTTTACAGAGAGAAAAGCAAGCAGTCATATAAACTAAAAACACCTCTTCCTTAGAGAATGGAGGAAGAGATAATAAGAGTATGTGTCTTGTTTTTGTTAGTTCTTGATAAAAAATATTAGATTTAGGGGTGCCTGGGGGTACCTAGGTGGCTTAGTCAGTTAAGTATCCGACTTCGGCTCAGGTCATGATCTTGAGGTTCATGAGTTCAAGCCCCGCGCCGTGCTCTATGCTGACAGCTCAGAGCCTGCAGCCTGCTTCAGATTCCGTGTCTCCTCTCTCTGCCCCTCCCCTGCTCATGTGCTCGCTCTCTCGCTCTCTCTGTCTCTCTCAAAAATAAAAAAAAAATTTTTAAATGTGTTAATAAAGAAAGATTTAGGGGCACCTAGGGGGCTATAGGTTAAGCATCTGACTGTTGATTTCAACTCAGGTCATGATCTCGTGGTTTGTGAGCTCAAGCCCCATGTTGGGATCTGCACTGACAGCATGGATCCTGCTTGGGATTCTGTCTCTCCCTTTCTCTCTCTGCCCCTCCCCCCTCGTGGGTGCATTCTCTCTCTCTTTCTCAAATAAATAAATAAGCATTTTTTAAAAAGAAAATATCTCATTAATCATATGAGATAGCTATTATTTGATAATTTCTTTTACCTACAAAATGACAATTTCATATAGGTCAACTTAATACAATCTTGTGGTATCAAACCTGGAGAAACCAGTTTCCTGATACCAAAGATCAAAGGTTGGAGCCAGGTCCCTGAACTTTAATCTCTTTCAGTGGCCTTTAATCTGTTAATTTTGATAAATGAGTCAAGAATATATCTCCATGCATAAGATATGACTGAAGCAATTGAAGTTGAACCACTTTTACACAAGACATGTTCTATCCAGGTATATCCCTACCACCTCCTCTGGTCTCATACACCTGTCCTGCCCATATATTTATGCTACCAGTCTAGCACCTTCAAAAAATTTGAGTTTGGGACCCTCACTTAGGAGCCATACCTGTTTTTTCTTGCCCCAGGTCAAACTCAAGACAAATGTTTCTGGTTTCCCTGTGCACAGCCAGAGAGTAAGCCTGGCAGTTTTCTCTAAAAGACCATCATTCGAACTGGAGAGTGTGATGCTAAGTGAAATAAGCCAAACAGAGAAAGACAGATACCATATGGTTTCACTCTTATGTGGATCCTGAGAAACTTAACAGGAACCCATGGGGGAGGGGAAGGAAAAAAAAAAAAAAAGAGGTTAGAGTGGGAGAGAGCCAAAGCATAAGAGACTGTTGAGAACTAAGAACAAACTAAGGGTTGATGGGGGGTGGGAGGGAGGAGAGGGTGGGTGATGGGTATTGAGGAGGGCACCTTTTGGGATGAGCACTGGGTATTGTATGGAAACCAATTTGACAATAAATTTCATATATAAATAAAAAATAAAAGACCATCATTCATTCTTGTTAGTATCTGAGAAAGGAACATCTTTAGGATCAGGGACAATGACTGCTTAACATATAAAATGTTCACAGAATCTTCATATCCCACATGGTGTTTAATAGTTACTTTTAAAGATACAGTGACAGAAATATAACAGTTTAGTTCCCTTGTGTGAACAGACGAGTTCAGATTCTGTGTCTTCTTTAGTAAAGGTTGCTATTCCCCTACCATATATTCAAAAAATGTAGAGAGAATTAAAATAGGCTTTACTTCATATTTTTCCTGTAACAAAACCACTATACTGGATGAAAACTAGAATTGTCATTTATTTCCTAGCAAGCAAATAAATTTTATAAAGCTAGGCATTAGTCCTGAATTTTCCTTATATCATCTCTTATTGTTAATGTGGTTGATCTCTTTTTGTGCAAGTAGACTGTATGTATATATTACAACATAAACTAGAACACTCGTGGAAAAATGACTAACATCAGCTAATAACCAGGCTGGATCATTTATGTTCCAAATGTTCTTTTTCATCCACCCACAGTTTTTTCACCTGAAATCTCCAGATATAATCTTCCTTATAAGAGAATATTCATGCTAAATTGACATAATTCCAACACTATTGATTGGTTTGGACAATGTAGTGGAGTAAAACCCAGTCATTCGGGGTTGTTTAATGAAACAACTGATTGACTAAACTGTTTACTTTTCACCTGTGGTGTTAGTTTAATGTGAATGCAACATTATTATAGCATCAGGTCAAGTGTAGAAAAAAATCAATCCTACTGTAAGGAGTGGACAATTTTCACTCTTCAGGATAGATGACTATTATAAAAACTTCCCCTTACAGTCTAGGCAATTTGAGCCATTGTGATAAATTAACAACTATAATATTCAGCCGAGAATAGTATTTTGTGAAGCAGGGCTCTTTCTGGTCTTGTTCACTCTTATTTGTTTAGTGTCTACATTGTAAGCATTCAGAAAATATTTGTGGGAGGAGTTAATGAAAAAAAAAATCACTGGGGGCCTGGCTGGCTCAGTTGGTAGACCATGAGATTCAACCTGAGGGTCATGAGCTCAAACCCCACTTTGGGTGTGGAGCCTACTTAAAAAAAATCATCAATTGCCTATCCATCCATAGAAAACATTTTGTCAATAAAAAATCCGATCAGTCACATTTGATGTCTCAAGACCTCCAAACATAAAGACTCCTAAATAATTGTAGAACTGAAAAAAGTACTGTGGGCCCCAGTACTGATTTGGGTTTGAGACAGTGGTTTCCAAACAAACATGTACTGAGATCATCTAGAGGACTGATTAAAATCAGACTGCTGGGCCCCAACCCTAGAGTTTCTGCTCAGTAAATCTACCCAGGCCTGAGAATCTGCATTAATAACAAGTTTCTAGGTGAAGCTGATGCTGCTGGTCTAGAGACCACATTTTGAGAATCATGAATTAAGAGAAACAGACTACAGTTGACCCTTGAACAATACCGGGAATAGAAGCATCAACCCCCCACCCCCATGAAGTCAAAATCCATGTATAATGTTTGACTCTTCAAAAACTTAACTACTGGGGCGCCTGGGTGGCTTGGGCAGTTGGGCAGCTAACTCTTGATTTTGGTTCAGGTTGTGATCTCATGGTTCATGGGTTGGAGCCCTGCATCAGGCTCTGCGCTAACAGGGTGGAGCCTGCTTGGGATTCCCTCTCTCCCTTTCTCTCTGCCCCTCCCCTCTTGCGTATGCATGCACACACACACATACACACACACTCTCCTTCTCTCAAAATAAATAAACTTAAAAAAAAAAACATTTAACTACTAATAGCCTACTGTTGACAGAAAGCTTTACCAATAATAAAAAACAGTCAATTAACACATATTATATGTTATATGTATTACATACTTTATTCTTAAAATAATACCTAACTTTTCCTTAATTTTTATGGTATTTCCAGGCTATTTCATCTACAAGTTTTTTCAAATTGTTGAAAGTCTCCAAAAATTTTTCAAATATATTTGTTGGAAAAAATCCTCATATAAGTGGACCCACATAGTTCAAACCTGTGTTGTTCAAGGGTCAACTGTATTTGGTAAGAACAGCCTTTTATTTTGTTGACTAATACATTTCCTGCAAAAGTCATGTTTACAAGCAGATTTCTTGCACATGAAACACAATCTTATCAGTTCTCTGGTATTCATATTGTCTCTGTTTTCCTGTATGGTATCCAACAGTAAGTCTTTCTAGTTCAGTTAGAACCTGTCAATTCACTGGCAAGAAAAATTTCTGCAAGCACACCATCCTTCTTGATATTACAAAACTGTCCAAACAAAATTTGCTTTGCTAGGTAGGCATTATTTCTTAGACTAAGTTTAACTGTTATCCACATTATAAGACACTCCTTAGATAACACGTCATTAAAAGCATTAACAAACTATAGCTACTCTTCATCAGACTGAGGTACGGCAGGTGCATTGGTGGTAAAATACCTCCAAATGGTAACAAGCCTTATGGACAAAATTTTGGCAGATTGGTAAAAACTGTATGTACAGTAATATTGATAATGTTTCTAGCTTCATCTCCGGGGCCTAGCTAGCATAACATACCTATCTTTGTTAAGAATTTTGCAGGTACTGGGGCGCCTGGGTGGCGCAGTCGGTTAAGCATCCGACTTCAGCCAGGTCACGATCTCGCGGTCCGTGAGTTCGAGCCCCGCGTCGGGCTCTGGGCTGATGGCTCAGAGCCTGGAGCCTGTTTCCGATTCTGTGTCTCCCTCTCTCTCTCTGTCCCTCCCCCGTTCATGCTCTGTCTCTCTCTGTCCCAAAAATAAATAAACGTAAAAAAAAAAATAAAAAAATTTAAAAAAAAAAATAAAAAATAAAAAATAAAAGAAAGAATTTTGCAGGTACTTCATAAAGGCTAAATAATACTCATCTTTTAGCAAAAACATAATCTCTTGCAGGTTTTAGAGGTATGAATCTATTAATGTTTTTTAACAAAAGAAGTATTAAAAAGAGAGTAGGCTCCTTAGCTGCTCTAGTGGGAAGTTTAATAAATAATTAAAAAACAATAGCCCAGCACATTTACTGGCCCACACCTTTCTCTTCACAACATTATGTGGAAGGGCCACCACGCCAGCACGTGCTCAGGAGCATCCTCCCTCCCACCCAGGGGAAGTGCTAAGCAAGAAATGATTTACTTCAAATGCTGCCAAGGTTGAGTATCTAAAGACTGGTTTGAGTTGCACATCCAGCAAGGAAGCAGGTTTGGGGCAAGTGCAAGCATCTGAGGACAGGAAGGCTTTTTGACAGTCCCTGGTTGGAGTTTTCTCAAAAAGATTTGCAAGATGCCAAGTAAATCGTGAGGCTTCTTGCCTCACCTCCTTTTATGTCCCTCCTTGAACGTTCTTGTATAAACTTGTCCTCAGGATGTCTTTCCGCCTCTTATAAACTCCCACCTCTGGGTAGCCTTGGCACCTCTACCTTACCCTGAGGCCCTTCGATTACTTGCCCATTTCACATTTCTATGCTTAAAAACTTCCCTTCAAGGCAGGAACGCAATATACACCACACTCTCCTTTCTGGGTCAGGCAGACCGGGTGGTCATTTCTTAACCAAGTAGCCTTTCATGCAAGCTGTAATCCTTTGTCTCAGAAGATGCTCCTTCTCTCTAGAAATAAGAAAATAAACTACCTTGACAAATAATTACCCAGCAAAGGCTGTATAAGAGACCCAACCTTTTAAAGAACCAGTTCCCAGACCATTTTGATTGAGAGCAAAGTCGGAACTGAATCCAGAGGGGAAAAAGCAGCCAGCAACCATGATGCATGTTGCACCTCTCCAGGTGCTCCTGGCTACCAAAATCTGTCTTGGTGTACTTGGAGTGTTATAACAAAATACTATAACTGGGTGGCTTAAACAAAACAAGTTTATTTTTCATGTTCTGCAAAATGGATAGGTTGAGATTTTCCAAACTTTCAAGTTCCAGTTCTGGAATTGTTTAAAAATTCATTCTTCAACTCATTTTTCTCTTCTCATATTTTACTATAAGCAGTTAGGAAGAACCAAGCCACTCTTCCAATGCTTCGCTTAGAAATCTCCTCAGCTAAAAATCCAGTTCATTGCTTGCAAGGTCTACCTTCCTTGCAACCGTAGAACATGAACACAATTCAGCCAAGTTCTTTGCTACTTTATAGCAAGGACTGCCTTTCCTCTAGTTCCTGATAACATGTTACTCATTTCCACCTGACACCCCACCAGAACCACCCTCAATGTCCTTATTTCTACCAACATTACACTCATGATTATGGATTCTCTAAGAAGATGGAAGCTTTCTCTCTAACTCGACTCCTTTCTTTCTGAGCTCTCAGCAGAATTTTCCTTAATGTTCCTGTTTCTCACATGCACCTCAAAACCCTTCCAGTCTCTACTTGTTACACCTCTCAAAGCCACTTCCACATGTTTAGGTATTTGTTACAGCAGTATCCCACTTCTCCCCCAAGCACCTCTTACCTCCAGCACCACTTCTCCCTCCAAGCAAAGCCCCATCAACTAGATTGGGATTTCACACTTTCCTTTGTTCCTCTTTCCACAGCTCCAAAATAACAAAAGTTTCTCATTTACCACATGGAATCACATTTGTTCTTCCCTTATCCAACCAAGATTCTCTTGACTGCGTTTATCTTAACTCTTTAGCTTAAAATTTAGCTTATATTGGCTCATAGCTTTTCAGAGCCTATTATGTGCCAGGCACTGTTCTAGTTGCTGAGGATACAATAGAGAACACAACAGACAAGAACCCTGTTCTCATGGGGAAGACAGACAATAAGTAAATACATTTAAATACATATGTGATTTCAAATAGTGATAATTGCCATGAAGAAAAACAAAGCAGGGTAGGAGAGTCATAGAGAAGAAAGACCTCTCTGAGACACATATTTGACCAGATGTTATTTAAAGCCATGACTCTGGATGAGATCACCTCAGGAGAAGAGCAAATAAAGAAGAAAAAGCTGAAGACTCAGCTCTGGGGTATTTTACCCTTTCAATTTCAGTAAGAATAGAAAGACCCAGTAAAGGCGACTGAGAAGGAAGCAGCTGGTGAGATAAGAAGAAAACTAAGAAAATCACAGGTTTTGGAAGCCAACAACAACACAAAAGCGATTCAAGTAAGAGGGAGTAATCAACTGTGTCACATGCTGCTAAGAGATTGAGTAAGATGAAGATTAAGAATTGTTTATTGAACTTGGCAAGAAAGAGATCTTTACCAACCTTAAGACTGGTTTTAGTAGAATCAGAGACAAGAGCCTGACCAGAGTGTATTCCAGAAATAATGGGAGGTGAGAGAGTGATTACAGACAATTCTTTCAAGAGAACTGTTATGAAGGAAAACAGAAATGGTGGGGGATATGAATGTGAGGTCACGAAAGACCTTCTCCAGATGGAGTCATATTACAGCATGAGGTTGGGATGATGAGTAAAGAGGAGAAAACAGATGATGCAAAAGAGAAAGGGGATGATTGCGAAAGCAAAGTCATTGAGTAGAAGAGGGGCCACGACCCAGTGCAACTAGAGTTAGAAGATGGAACAGTTTCCATGTTGCAACAAGAATAAAAGCAGTATGTGTACAGATGCACAGTAACCAGTAGATTCGTTGGTCAGAAGGTGAAGTTGTTCTCTTGTAACTGTTCTGTTTTCTCAATTAGATGCAAAATCATCATTTGAATGTGAAGATTAAGGAAGGGTAGTTACAGGGTTGAGAAATAAGGTTGCTGCACTGCCATGAAAGGATCACTTAGAACATGTGGTCAGGGGCACCTAGATGGCTCAGTCGGGTAAGCAGCCGACTCTTGATTTCAGCTCAGGTCGTGCTCTCACGGTTTGTGAGTTAGAGCCCCACATCAGGCTCTGTGCTGGCAGTACAGAGCCTGCTTGGGATTCTCTGTCTCCCTCTCTCTCTGCCTCTCTCTCTCTCTCTCTCTCTCTCTCTCTCTCTCTCTCTCTCTCTCAATCTCTCTTTCAAAAATAAATAAATACACATTAAAAAAATAAAAACATGTGGTCATACTTTTAAAGTGGGACCACTCAGCACAGCTGGATGTTTTCCTCCAGCTACATTAAGCAAATTTCAGATTAAGAACTTTTGCTCTGCACCCTCTCTCTGAGTGACTTCATCCAAATCCATGACTTAGTCAAAATTTATGTCTCACGATTTCCAGATCTATGTGTGCAGCCCAAACTTCTTCTTGGAACTCCAAATTCATAATGTCTACTACATTTGTCACCTTAAAATCTCTTATCTCTTAAACTCAACATATCCAATACTAACATAGTATTTTAAAAATGAATCCTCTAGTCCTTAGCTCTGCTAATGACCTAACATCCTGAAAGTCCTGTTACATTTCTTCCCTGCACACTCCACTCCTTGACCTCCAAATAACCAGACTTTTATGGATCCTAACTTCTTCATATCTTGCATAGTTGTTCCCTCTAATTTCACTGCCATTTGCCTAAAATCAGTCTTTCATCACTTTTACCTGAGTTCCTACAACAATCTCCTGTCTTTTTGATGTCAGTCTATCCCTACTTCAATCTATCTGCTGCACTGCTTCTAGGCTTCTCTTTGGAAGATGCAAATCTCATCACTTCACTTCCCTACTTAAACTATTTCACAAGTTCTCTATGTCACTTAAAGAGTAAAATTCACTTCAAGGTGTGATATTGACTATCCTGTGTCTCATGGCCTTTTCTTTCAGTTCCAATTCCTTGCAGTTTGCCAAACCTCATGTTGTGTCACATTTATGTACCTTTAAACATATCCCTCATTTTAAAAATCTTCTCTTCCTCTTCTATTACAACTAAGTGCTGGACCTTCCTGTAAATGTTATCCTAACATCTCCTGCAGCAAATCTCTTATGTACTTGCAAAGCACCCTAACTACACTACACTTATACTCACTTATCACACAGCCCTCACTTGACCCCACACCACTTCCAACTACCCACCCCCATCTCTCTGCTCTCCTCTATAGCAAGTCCCCCACAAAAAAACTGTCCATACCCACTGTCATCCCATCCTCTCCTCCCTTTTCTTTGGAACACATTAAGTTGTTTTTTCATCTTGACATTTCTCGCAGAATAACTCTTGACAAAGTCACAAATGTCTTCAACATGGCCATGAATAATGGTCAACCCTTAGTCTTCATCTTACTGATCTAGCACAGTTGCAGCATTTGATACAATTGATTACTCCTTCTCTCTTGGAAGACTTTCCTCTCTTGGCTTCTAGTCAGCGCCTTGTTCTCCTCCTATCTCACTGGCAGCAAAGGAGCCCTTTGCTCCTTCTCCTCTTCAGTCTGATCTCTAAAACCTGGAGTGCTCTTTTCTATGCTCCACTGACTCACTCTCTAGGTGATGTTATCAATTCCATAGCTTTAAATAACATCTGTAAGGAGAGCAGTGCCCAAATATGAATCCCAAACCAAACATCTACACTGAACTAGACTAGAATACCCAACTAACGACTTAACACATGCACTTGAATGTCTAGTAGGCAGCCTACCAAACTCCTTCAGCAATCTTCCCTTTTCAGTAAATAACAATTTCATTCTTCCAGTTGCCCAAGCCAAAAACCTTGGAGTCATCCATGACTCCTCTTTCTCTCACACCTCACCTTCAATCCACTAGCCAATCTTGTAAGATCTGCCTTCAAAATATATCCACAATCCAATCACTTCCTACTCATCATCCTGGTCAGTCCCATTCTGTCTCACTCAAATTGTGTAATAGCCTCAACTGGTCTCTCAGCTTCCATCTTGTCTCCTTTCAAACAACAGCCAGAGTGTTTGAAACAAGTGTACCATGTCTCTTCTCTGTTCAGAATCTCCAAGTTTTTCCCATATCAGAGGCATTACAATGTTTTATAAGACCCTACATAATCTAGCCCTCCAACTCCCTCCCTAAACTCACCTTCAACAACTCACCCCAGGATTCTACTCCAACTACACTGGCCAAGCATGGTCCTGGTCCTGCCTCAGGCCCTTAACACCTGATGTTTCCTCTGTCAGGTGTGTTCTTCCTGGGGATATCCACATGCTCACTCCCTCATTTCCTTCACATCTCTGCCACCCTCTCAGAGAGGCCCTATTTTCGATTAAACTTGTCACTGTCTCTTATATTGTGTTTATTGCTTTATCTTCTGTCTTATTCCATTATAACATAAGCTCTGTTAGGACAAGTACTTTATTTTATTCACTGCTATATACGTAGCATTAGAAGAGTGCCAAGCATTTGGTATTCAATAATAAATCAAATGGATTTTTTTTAAAGTAGGCTTCATGCCCAGTCTGGAGCCCAACAAAGGGCTTGAACTCACAACCCTGAGATCAAGACCTGAGTTGAGATCAAGAGTCAGAAGCTTAACTGACTGATCCACCCAAATGCCCCTAAAATAGATTTAAATACTGTTTTATTTATGTGTCTCCTCCTCTAGAATCTATGCTCTTTTAAAAGAAGGACCATATCATATTCAACTTTAAATCCCCTTTGCCTAACACAATGCCTTATAAGTTCATCTATTTGTGAATAAATGACTGAATGAATATACAACTCAACTGCAAGCATGAGGATATCTATTGGTTAACAAAAAAATTGATACCATCAGTCAAGGGAAAAGAGAAAATGTGCTCCTGAAAGAACCTGGGCTCCAGAGGTGGTAGGAGACTCAGGTCAACTAATTGGAGCTTCACATTTTAGACATGGATCTCCATCAGAACCATGGCTTCCAGGACAAGGACAAGTGTTCTGTTTACTAGAACACAAGCTGAGAGGATGTCTCTACCACCATCTTGCAACAGCATGGGATGTTAGACTGAAGAAAACACTACAGAAAACAGAACCAGGAAATGTAGAACCCAAATCCCAAAGGCATTGCTTGAGCTCTGAATTCAGTACTGCCCAAACATCTACTCCCTAGACTTTTAAATTATGTGAATACATTCCCTTTTTTGTGTAAACTGGTTTGAATTCAGTTCTCTGTCACTTTCTACAGAAAAAGAAAATATTGATTGATTCAGGATCTTTAAAAAATTAGATTCTTCTCTCTCTCTCAAAAATAAATAAACATGAAAAAAAATTTTTAAAGTGGGGGCACCTGGGTGGCTCAGTCGGTTAAGCGACTGACTTCCCCTCAGGTCATGATCTTGCGGTTCCTGAGTTTGAGCTCGCATTGGGCTCTGTACTGATGGCTGGGAGCCTAGAGCCTGCTTCAGATTCTGTGTCTCCTTCTCTCTCTGCCCTTCCCCACTCACACTCTGTCTCTTTCTCTCTCTTAAAAAAAAATAAACATCAAAAAAAAATTTTTTTAATTAGATTCTTGTGCCCAATGCCAGATATTCTGACTGATTTTTTCTAGGCCCTGGAATCTATATTTTAACAAGGTCCCAGAGGTATCCAGGTTCTGAGTTGCAAGCAGCAAACCAAAGTCTAGCAGAACTAAAGTGAAAATAATCTATTGAAAGGACATTAGGCAGCTTACAAAATAAATAGTAGGTCTGGAAAACCAGGCTTGGAGCTACATACCAAGAAATTAATGCCAAAATCATGCTGCCAAACTCATCCAGTAAAGCAGTCACAGATAATGCCAAAGAATGGTAAACACTATGACTTGCACAACTGCTCCCAGGAATTCAATTGTGAGGCAACCACCATCACCCCTAACATTGCTCCCACTGCTACCCTGTAAATTCAGTCTTGTTGCAACTACTACTGAAAACCAGTCCACTGCTACTGCTAAGCCAGAAGCTTGATTTTGCTACTTCTGCTAATGCTACTAGAAAGCCAGAAAGATTTTTCTATGATCCTCTCTCCTTTACATCACTAGCTCCTCTGCATCCCACTGGAATTTTCTTTTTTCTTTTCTTTTCTTTTCTTCTCGAGAGAGACTACAAGGGGTGGGGGGAGGTAGAAGGAGGGGGAGAGACAGAATCTCAAGCAGGCTCCACCCTCAGCACAGAGCCCAAAGAAGGGCAGGATCCCAAGACCCTAAGATCATGACCTGAGCCACCCAGGCACCCCTGCAATTTTCTAATTCTAGAAAAGAAAACAGGTTTTGCCTTACAATGATATTCCCAATTGGAGAAGCCTCTAATCATGCATTTTACTCAACTCTGGCCTGAGAATGAATTTAGAAACAACAAACCATGAAGTAGGATCAACCAAAAGAAGTCTTTTATTCTGCCAATGAGCAAGCTACAAGGAGGGCCATCTTTTGCTTAGAGGTCCAGAGTTTATTTTATACCACTGGCATTGTTTCCCTCTTTCTCATATCAAAAGACATTATAAATATTTCTGCTCAGACATACCAAATATACCATTTTGATCAAACTGCTAGAACAGTCCAGGCTTACAAACGATTTCACTAATTTTTCTCTTCAAATTTGTCAGTGAACTAATAGTCCCTATAACTTACTAGTCTAATGCCCACACACTAAAGATTAGAACCACCTAAATGAAAATTATTTTAGTGATGTGTTCCAGGAATTTGACATAATTGTGGCATACCTACCAAAAAGCTAGTAAGATTTTTCTGTTATCTTTTTTCTTAATGTTTATTTTTGGGAAAGTGGCAGAGTGTGAGTGGGGGAGGGGCAGAAAGAGGGAGACACAGAATCTGAAACAGGCTTCAGGCTCTGAGCTGTCAGCACAGAGCCCAATGGGGGACTCGAACCCACAAACTGCAAGATCATGACCTGAGCCAAAGTCAGATGCTCAACCAACTGAGCCACACAGGTGCCCCAATTTTTCTGTAATCTTATAGTAAAATTAAACATCAAAAATCTTTCTCTATAACCCCTTCTCTCTTTAGCATGAGAATGAAAGGTTTCCCCCTCCTTACCCATGGACTTTTGTCCTTAGCAGTTGTATTCAAATTATTCCAGTCAAACGACTGGTCCCATCTCTAATGATCCATTGCTTTGCTTTAATATATTTTGTGTTCCCTCGTGATCTCTGACAGAACTCTGGAAAAATAAGTTTGATCTCTTCATTAAACTCAATATGAAGTGTGGCTGGCATGCTCGCTGCTTCATTCAACATGCAGCTGTTACCCACCATCAGCTTTTTCACATGGTGCGAATTCTCAGGTGATGGGCCAGATTAAGAATGAAGATTTTTCTGGCCCTCTTGCCACAACAGAATCTGTTTCTCACTCTGGCACCTGGATAGCTGACAAAGTCCCAGCAGAAGAGCCATCTTCCCTGTCATTTCACTTTTAGGCATGCAGACCCACATGCTGATTAGCAACCTGCAGGCACTTTCTTGATCTCTGACAATACTTTTGACTATGAATTCTGCCTCCACTCTATACCCAGTTTGTATACTGCCACGGTACCATTGGTAGAAGCTGTTACAATCCACCTTGCCTCCTTGACAGTTTATTTCAGTGGCTCCCACACACAGCTAAGGTTCTGAGTCACTGTCTGTCTGTTTTTCCATGGCATGACCTCAGGGAAAGGCTTTGCAAGTGTTTGATGATGGGGCTTTTACCTGCACCTTGGTTGGATCTTCTTGGAACAGTGCTAGAAGGTATCCCTCCTGAGCACTGAGACCATGCCAGTCCTTTGTCTTTTTTCTCATCTTTGTTCTCTGGCTCCTAGGCCTTCCCCCAATAGCTCTGTTTAGGTTATATTACCTCATGTGCAACTAGATTTGTACAGTTCTCTTCTGGTAGCAAAAGCAGAATGTTGTTCTCTTTTATCTAAAGAACTGAACCTCCTTGCAAAATCTGTAGAAGGCGCTGGATCACATGCCTTGAATCTACTCCGCAATGAGCACATTTCATATCCTGATCTAATCAAATTGTGGGATACATAAGATTTATCAAATTATAGAAACAGAAGGTTCTAAGAGATTTCCTAGTTATTTTACCTTACAAGAAAACAGAGGTTTGGAGAGGTAGGTTATTTTTTAAAATAAACAGCTACTGATAAACAGATCTAGGACTAGAACCCAAGTTCAGGGATCATTCTTCTCTACCACTCTGCCTTTTCTTCTAAACTTTTTCTTTTTGTCCACATGAAAACTTTCTGCTAAAGATGCCCTCAGCATGTAGTTACTTAATGAATAGTTTAATGGGAGAGAATGAAGAAAGAGATATAATTTATTATCAATGCTTTATAGGATGGCTGAGTAATGGCCCCTCCCAAAGATATCTATGTCCTAATCCATTGAACCTAAGAATATGTTACCCTACATTGTAGAAGGGACTTTACAGATACGATTAAGTTAAGGATCTTGAGATAAGGGGATTATTCTAGATTATGTGGGTGGACCCAATATAATTACAAGAGTCCTTATAAGTGAATGTTGAAAGTAGCACAATATAATAGAAGGTAGACTGTCATAACTTAAAAATGCATGTTAGATACACTAAGCAACCACTAAAAAATAAAACAAAGAGTATAGCAAAATGGAGAGAAAACAAAAGTTTTTTAAATATGCAATTAATCCAAAAGAAGGCAGGGAAAAAAGGGGGGGAAGGGACAAAGAACTTATGGACAAATAGAAAGCAAACAGTAATACAGAGCAACATACAGCTTCAGAGATTCTGGGGACACCATCAAGCATGCCAACATATGCATAATGTGAGTTCCAGAAGGAAAGGAGAGAGAAAAAGGAGCAGAAAGAATATTTGAAGAAATAATGGCTAATAACTTCCCAAATTCGAGGAAAGATATGAATCCTGACATTCAAGAAACTCAACAAACTCCAACTCTGATAAACTTCACATATAGGATAAGATCCACACTGACATGTTATAATCTAATTGTTGAAAGCCAAAGACACAGAAAGAATCTTGACAGCAGCAAGAGAGAAGTAACTTGTCATATCCAAGGGATCATTAAAAAGATAAAAAGCTAATTTTTTTAAATCTTACCAGTCCCTTTCTTCTTTCCTTTTTAAAATTTATCTTTCCATTTTGAGAGAGAGAGCACATGCATGCACACTAGCATGGGAGGGGCAAAGAGAGAGGGAGAGAGAATCCCAAGCAGGCTCCATGTTTCCAGTGTGGAGCCAGACATGGGGCTCGATCCCACAAACAATGAGAACATGACCTGAATCAAAATCAAGAGTCAGATGCTTAACTGACTGAGCAACCCAGGCACCTGAAGAGCTAATTTATTAAGAAGCCACAGATTCCAGAAGGCATTGAGATGATTTATTTAAAGGGCTGAATGGGGGAGAAAAACCTGCCAATCAAGAATTATACATCTGGCAAAATTATCTTTCAAAAATGAAGGAGAAATTAAGATATTCTCAGGTAAACAAAAAATTGAAAAAGCTCATCACTAGTAGACATTCCCTATAAGAAATGCCAGAAGGACTCCTTCAGACTAAAATGAAAGAACACTGGATAGTAACTCAGAGCCATATGAAGAAATAACGAACTCTAGTAAAGGTTTTGTATGTACCTACATACATAGGTAAATACAAATGGCAGTATTTTTTTTTTGTTCTGTAAACCTTCTTTTTGTTTCCTATATGATAAGCCAATTAAATAAATTAAATAAATAAATAAATAAATAAATAAATAAATAAAAGCCCTTTTTGTTTCCTATATGATAAGCCAATTAAATAAAAAGCTAAGTTCATAAAAAGCCAAATTCATAAAAAATTATAATTCTGTGTTAATAGGTATATGATGTATACAGATAAAATTTGTGACAATAACATAAAGAAAGCAAAGCTGTGTAGGAGCACAATTTCTTTATGGTACTGAAACTAAGGGCAGTGCTCCTGGTGGTCCTGTGGATCTGTCTCTTGCTTCAACAGTGTTTGGAACAGATGGAACAGACCCAGGGATGCCCCTTCTACTGTACAGTGGATCAGAGATTTATTTAACACCAGCAGGTTCAGAGGAGACCGTTTCTCCAAAGATCTGAGCACCAAATGCAAGTGGGAAGGGTAATTTATAGTTGTCAGCTTCCATATCTGTGGGGGTTTTCGCCCGCAGCAAACAGGGCAAGAAGAACCCAGAAGAGGGGTCTCCAAGCTAGAGACCAGAGCTTGTTTTAGTCCCATCTGCCATCCTACGGTGTAAAACTTTATTCATTTTCCCAACACTACCAGCCTCTGACCACCCTCCAACCTTTTTTCCAGTCACAACCTTCAGAGCCATCTTCTTGCCCACCCTCTGCCTCCAGGACCAGCCAACACCCGATTTTGAACTTAGCTGCTCATCACCCATCAACCATGAGCTCCCAGATTCATCAGAATTATTCCACCAAGGTAGAGGCTGCCCTCAACTGACTGGTCAATATGTATCTGTGGGCCTCCTACACCTACCTCTCTCTGGGCTTCTATTTTGACAGTGACGATGTGGCTCTGGAGGGCGTGGGCCACTTCTTCTGCGAGTTGGCTGAGGAGAAGACAGAGGGGAGCTGAGCATCTGTTGAAGATGCAAAAGCAGCACAGGGGTCGTGCCCTCTTCCAAGACATGCAGAAGCCGTCCCAAGATGAGTGGGGTAAAACCCTGAATGCCATGGTAGCCTCCCTGCTTCTGGAGAAGAACTTGAACCAGGCCCTTTGGGATCTGCATGCCCTGGGTTCTGCCCATGCAGACCCCCATCTCTGTGACTTCATGGAGAATCGCTTTCTAGATGAGGAGGTGAAACTCATCAAGAAGATGGGTGACCACCTGACTAATCACAGGCTGTCCGGCCCCCAGGCTGGGCTGGGCGAGTATCTCTTCGAAAGACTCACCCTCAAGCACGACTAGAAGTCTCTGGAGCCCAGCAGCCTTTGAGAGGGTCCCTCTGGCATTCCCCCAGGTGCCAGGGCTTGTGCTTGAGTCTCTCCTTGTATCCACTAGGCAGCTTTTTAACCACCCTGAGCCCTCTCCCAAGCCGTGGACCAAATGAAAACAATAAAGCTTTTTTGCAGAAAGAAAGAAAGAAAGAAAGAAAGAAAGAAAGAAAGAAAGAAAGAAAGAAAGAAAGAAAGAAAGAAAGAAAGAAAGTTGGTATCAATTCAAACTACAGTGTTATAAATGCAAGATTATTAGTTATAATTCCATGGTAACCACTATGAAGATAACTACAAGTTTATACAGAAGAGGAAATGAAAAAATCACATGATACAGTAGGAAAAAAAGATCAAACACAAATTAAGGCAGTATTAGAGGAACTGAGAAACAACAACAAAAAATTTGATACATAAAAAACAGAAAAACGGCAGAAATAGTTCTTCCCTACGAGCAATTGCTTTGAATATAAATGGATTAAACTTGCCAATTAAAATACAGATACTGCCAGAATGTATTAAAAGAAAAAATGATCCAACTATATGCCGCCTACAAGAGACTCACTCTAGATTCAAAGACAAAGTTTTCATCTCAAATTGGCAGCAAATAGTTGTCATAATTAAGATGGAAAAAAACTGCATAGGCATGTGGAGCAGGAAAAGGGTGGACGTCAGGAATTCAGTGTTGGACACATTAGGTCTGAGATGTCTGTAGACACTCCAGTGAAGATACTGAAGAGGTTGGATATATGAGCCTGAAGTTCAGGGGGAAGATCCAACCTAGAGATAAATATTTATAGTCATCCTCACAGATTTGGTTTTTGGTTTTGGTTTTCATTTTTGTTTGTTTGTCTTTCTGTTACTGATTTGTTATTTAAAGCTCTTGGAATAATGAGATATAAAGAAAGAGTCTGTGTTGATAACAGTTCTAAAAACTGAGTTTGGGGTCATTTCAGCATAATCATTTGGAAAAAAAGAGTAGGAATCAGTATAGGAAACAGAATAGTGGTTGATAAAGCAGGGAAATCAGAAAAGCCAAGTGATGAACAAATTTTAAAGAGAAAGCATCTGCTTTGTCAAAAACTATTCTGTCTTTTCTTCCCAGGTCTGGTTTGAGACATTCTCTCACCTCATAATTGGTGTTTTCTCCTCAGGGGGTAGTTTATTATTAAATCCAAAGTCTCATCCACAAGAAACAATCATAATGGGTTACCCATGGTTCTGATGCTGCGTGCGTGCATGCGTGCGTGTGTGTGTGTGTGTGTGTGTGTGTGTGTGTGTGTGACATTATAGTCTAACCCTGAAGAGTAGAATGGGAAAATCATGGACTCTAAAGCCAGTCTTAACTCCACCACTTCAATACTAGTTGTGTGGCCTTGGACAAATCACTTAACTTCTCTCTCAGCCCCAGTTTCCTTGTGTGTGCAGTAAGGTTAACAATACTGTAGCTATCTTATAATCTGCTGTTAGAATTAAATGACTTTCTATATGTAATGACACCATAAGAGTTCAAAAATGTTCATTCCCGGCTCCTTTTTAACATAAGGGAATATGCCCATATCTCGATGTTCTTTCAACTGCTGAAATTGAATATCTTCTCCTGCTGACTGGCTTTTCGTTCTCTGGATAATGGCTTTTATAAAGAAAAACTTATTTCAAATGCAGATAGTTAGGAGGTAATGATTTGACTTGTTCTATGAGGAGTCCTTTAGGAAAAGGAAATATTCCTTCAACAAAGTTGCTTTGATACTAAATGGGTGGGAAGTGAGAGGAGAAAATTTTAAGCAGGTCCATTTGAAGCAATGGAGATGAAGATATCTCTTTGAATATAAAGATAATGTAGCTCCTAAATCAAAACTCTTTCCCCAACACCTCTAACCCTTTATTCTTAACTCCCAACCATCATCAAACCTCTTTCCCTACTACCCCTACTAGCACTTCTCCCCTATAAAACAAAAGATGTTACAATTGCTTTTCCCATTTCAAAATCATGAAGCTTCCACATGGAATTTACTTGCTATTTATGTTATTGTGATTTTTTAATTGGATTAAGCCATATTTTTGGGGGGGTAGGGTGCAGCATGGTGGGGGTGAGAGGAAGGAGAAAGGAACTGTAGAACAGAGAGGTATGAAATGAAACCATCTGAAAGCCAGAACCCTCCAAGAAAGTGAAGGTGGTTAACTCTTTAAGGCAATCTCCTCAACCTCTTTCCCTTGATTTCTTCAGGATGCCTCCTTGTTTACACCATTTGGATTGAGTAATCAAGAAGAAGGAGTGTAGAAGAAGGTGCATTAAAAAAGTTTTACGATATGCTATCAAATCACAGAAAGGGCAAGAGAGCCTTAGTCGTGTCACTAAAGGTAAATAAGCTTCAAAAACTACATGTAGTCTATAGCCGTACCTACTACAGTTGGAAAACTCAAAACTAATAGTATTTATCAGCTTGCATGCAGGATATCACCTGCATATCCCAACTGCTAACTGAAACACGTAGTTTCTGTTTTGATCCTAATAACACATAGCATTTTATTCATTTAGACTCAGAGGACTCCTGCAGCCCTGAACAGGGTTCACTGAAGTAATCTCTCCTGTCTCTGCCTTATCTCCATTATAAATCCAAGGTGTCCTTGGAGATGGATGGGTACCAAGTTATCTAACTTAGGCTGGCCATACAGGCATCTGGGGAATTTCTCCTGGTAATACATTAAGAACAAAGAAGTCCCAAAGTACAGAGGACATATGCAGTTATGTTTCACCATTCTTAGTTTTTCTACCTAACATTTATCACTATTCCCAAAATACCAAAGGAGAAACAAAAGAGTTACCAACAGAAAGAAGGAACTTGGAAAGAAATTAGAAAAATTATGATTTATCAAGATAACAAGGGAAAAGCACATACTCTAGCAGTATAAGAAAGTTACCTCATAGGATTCATACTGCAGATACCTAACATGAGCTGGAGGAACAGCCTGGATCACCATATGTCAAGTAACATCATTATTACCAATCTCTCTGGTAATTATCAAACTTTTTGTTATGGTGTCTGGACTCTAATAACACCATTGAGGTGAACAAAGAGAGAAAGAAAACATGGGGAAGAGGGAAAAACAGGGCAAATACCTACTTCAAAGATAAAACCACCTGAATGATACAGGAGTCTTGAAAGACTGCCTGAAGGAATCAAACTGCATTACAGGCCAGGAGCAGGGCTTTGTTTCTGACAGTCTCCACACGGTCCAAAATTCCACAGTGATATAGTGTGATCATCTGGATGAGCTAAAACATTCAGCTGTACCATGGCAAAAGGACACCCACACTCATCAGGTCCAAAAGCCACTATGGAACCAAAGGGAATGAAAGTTTGGGGTCTAAATTATCTAATCTGAGTTAGATTTGTTACTCCACTTTACTATGATATAAACTGTTTAGATACATTTATTAGTTTGCCTTCTTTAAAATTAAAAATGAAGAGTGGTCATGTAAGTGATGTTAAAATATCTCAGAAGGACCTCCTTAGCCTAGATCCTGTCAGTTGTTTTCAACTGTAAAACACAAATATGTTTAACCAGTGAAGAAAAAAATCATTAGCAACTGGGTTGCCATGTGTCAGTCATGAAAATGCTCCTCTCAGACCTTTTGGTGTGAGAGCATAATTGACTGACAGCCTCAGATCCTGTCCCTCTGGATCCACCACTGCATTTGCCCTAAGGCCACACTTCCAATGGACTGCTCCCAGCCAATGACAGCACAGCAGAGGCACTAAGGCAGGCCCATTCTGGCAATCCACAGGACTCTTTGGTGACTGTGATTTCAGGATTCCCCATCAATCTGGCCAAATGTTTCTTGGCACTATACTGCAGTCTGAGACACTTCCTACACAATCCTCTATCTTTCCCTCTCTTCTACATGATCTGAAGACCTTTCCCCATCTTCTCCTGCTGAACTAATATGCCCTGAAGGCCTGAAGGACTATAGGAAAAAAGATCTGCATTTCAACTATCTATCAGAATGTTTTAAAACTTTACAAGGGCACAGAGACTTACTAATTTCTTTATTTTTATTGCAGTGTAGGTAATCTGTTAAGCAAAGCAGAGTCTGAAGATGACTAAGAAAATAAACCTGGAACAAAAATGCTTTGCATCTTAAAATTTGCATAAAACATAACCAGAGCACAAAGGGGTAGATGCAGCCTCAGTGCCCAGGTAAACATGCACTGTGCCTTTGGTGCCGATCCCACAAATGGGATCTGCCCAAAGCTGGTCTTACGTGTGTTCCTAACTTGTCTGAAAATGTTTAGAGATTGTCATTCCTGGATCAGCACTTTTAGTTTGGGTTTTGGTGCCAAAAACTCCTTTAATTCTGTGGTTTCCATTCATCTGCTATTGGCTTGACTATTGATTCATGCAACCTCACCCAAAGAATAATAAATGGTTTGCCAGTTCTAGTGGAGTAAACCTAGATTAGAAGCCGTAGTTTGGTGGACGCTGCTCAGACAAGTCAGGTTCTGCCAGGTTGGTGGTTGACTTAACCTAAAATAAAGTGCAAGGATCTACTCGCTTTCCAGATATGTCCAGGATTCTAGGAGTGGTCCAAAGTTGATTTGGATCCATGAAAGGTGTGGTTCTTCTGGGATTCACCTGGAACACAGGGATCCTAGAGATATTCTTATTCCTTGTGACTAATGAACAAACCATTTAATGCCTCTGTACTTTCATTTCCTAATGCATATAAATAATCCCTCTTTGAGATGGGTTGTGATGCTTTACATATTTGTATAAAATGGCTTGAACTGCTTTATTAGGAAAAGGGAAAGAAGTTCTCATATGCACCATTTTTAATATCAGGGCAAAGAATTTGATCAAACCTTCAGGCTTAGTTCACTAGACTTTCTCAACTTAATTGATCTTATGTATGCTGAAGTCTCTTGAATGAACATTTTATTGGCACATTTTATTTTTCAAGGGTGACTAGTATATCTAGCACTATGATGGATATTAAATAAATGCACATCAACGTGCAGGAAGCAATATGGCAAAATGAAGAAGTCATTGACTGAGAATCCTGAGACCACAGTTCAAGTTCCACCTGTACTGCTAATGCACTATAGAATCTTCCATGAATCACTGGGCTTTAATTTTCTCTTTTGATGTCAATCACCTCTTAAATAACATGCATGTCTTTATAAATAAAAAACCTATCACAATTTGTGAAGTTGTTGCTCATATGAGTTACTATAAGGAGAAGTTACTTTTCTGAAAAGAAGAAATACAGAGATACGTAAAAGTAAATACTTTCATATTTTATTTTTCTCAAAATCTGTACCGCTTTTTAAAAAACATTGTAGTATAATTCAAAGAGTGCTAGACCTGTGTTCTAAAAATGGATTTGCAGGGCACCTGGGTGGCTCAGTGAGTTATGCATCTGACTTTTGGTTTCAGCTCAAATAATGTCTCACAGTTTCATGGGTTCAAGTCCTGTGTTGGGCTCTACACTGACAGTGCAGAGCCTGCTTGGGATTCTCTGTCTCCCTCTCCTTCTGCCCCTCCCCAATTGTGCTGTCTCTGTTTCTCTCAAGCAAATGAATAAACTTTTTAAAAATATTTAAAAAAATAAAAATGAATTTGCTACTGACTGGTTTGGGGGATGTGGGCAGCTTATTTCACATTTGTATGATTCAGTTCTCTTTATCTGTAAAATCAGGGTGTTAGGTTAGATTAATTCTAAAGACCCTTCTTACTCAATCTAAAGCCTATTCTAGTCCCAATAGTCTATAGTTCTTCCAGGTGACATTTTTAAATGTCTGCTTTTTTTTTTTTTTTTTTTTGTCCTGATTACAGTGGTAATCCTGTTCTTTTAAGTGTTCAAAGACTACTGAGATATATCAAGTAAAAACTTAAGAGTCAAGGCTCCTGGGTGGCTCAGTTCATTGAGCATCTAACTCTTAATTCAGCTCAGGTCATGATCCCAGGGTTGTGAGTTCAAGCCCCAAATCAGGTTCTACACTGAGTGTGGAGCCTGCTTGGGATTCTCTCTCTCTCTTCCTCTGTACCTCTCCCCTACTCGTAATCTCTTTCTCTAAAATTAAGAACAAAAACAAAACAAAAAAAAACTTGGGTCCATCATGATGTTATTCTTTAGAGATTAGTGCTACCAGCTTACTATACAATTTTTCAAAATTAAAAACAAATTTTTTAATGTTTATTTACTTTTGAGAGAGAGACAGAGCATGAGCAGGGGAGGGACAGGTAGAGAGGGAGACACAGAATCTGAAGCAGGCTCCAGGCTCTAAGCTGTCAGCACAGAGCCCAACGTGGGGCTTGAACTCATGAACCATAAGAATATGACCTAAGCCAAAGTCAGACGCTTAACCGACTGAGCCACACAAACACCCCCTAATTTTTCAAATTTTTGACTGATATACTTAGATAGATGTATTATTAGTATAATTACTATTTTACAAAATGAAAGCATGTCATACATGCTTTTATGATATTTACCTTTTCATTTAATAATATATAATGAACATCTTTCAGTTGGATATGTGTAGCTTTATCTCATTCTTTTTCATAATTCCTTTCCACTGAATCAATATATCCAATTTATTTATCTCCTATTGATGAACATTTAAATTGTTTTAAAATTTTTATACTGAGCACCCTGGACCACCTATAGGCATCTTTGTTCATCTAGTTTTGTACAACTGTGACAGTATTTCATTAAGGTAAATTCCCAAAAATGAAATTTCTGGATGAAATGGTACAATTTCATATGTAGAGCCAAACTGCTCTCCTATAAAGTGTTAACAATTATATTCCTACAATGTATGAGATAAGAACACTAAGTGGTTCTAAGCATGCTAACTCAGGTGTACCATGTGCCAAGGAATGGGGAGGCATATTATCTATTTTCGGTCTTGCCTTAAAATAAATCTAAGCTAGTGCTGACATAAAGGATATACCCTTAATTCAGACCTGGTGGATCTGCTGTCAGACGTTTCACATGTGGTCCCAGAAAGCAGAACTCATGCCAATGTATAGAAATTATCGTCAGATAAATTCTGACTCCATAGGACAAAACTTTCTAGCATCAGAATTTTCCCCTTAAAAAAAAATGCAGTCCTTCTTAACTAGTGAGTACCAAGTCACTGTATTATAGATGGTGTTCAATTGAAGGCTGGACCGTTGTCAAGTAAGTAATCAGATCTGATGACCTCTAACATTTCCTTCAGATTCTAAGGCTCAAGGATACCTAGATTTGAAGGATAGGAATGAGGGTTAAAATCTCCCACAGACACTTGCCTATCTAGACTGTCTCAGTCAGAATAGCAATTTTTATGTCTTCTCTAGCCCTCATATTTGAATATTTCATTGGGTTAATTTTTGCAATTTTAGGTAACTACCTCTTTCAGAGCTCAAGGTTAATATTTCTATTTCCATTTATTCAACAAGTATTTGTTAAGCCCCTAAAATGTGCCAGGCAGAGTACTAGCTGAGGATCCAAGAGTGAACAAAACAGACAACTCCAGCCCTCATGGAATTTATGGATTATGCACATAAACATTTGCTACATTTGCAGGCAGCCATAAAACATTTATTTTAAACGACTATAAAATTAATCAGATAGGCTATCCAGGAAATGTGAATATGCTCATTAAGAGAATCAGAGGGGTGCCTGGGTAGCTCAGTTAGTTAAGCATCCAACTTCAGCTCAGGTCACGATCTCGCAGTCTATGAGTTTGAGTCCTGAGTTGGGCTCTGTGCTGATAGCTCAGAGCCTGGAGCCTGCTTCAGATTCTGTGTCTCCCTCTCTCTCTGCCCCTCCCCTTCTCGAACTCTCTCTGTCTCTGTCTCTCCCTCTCTCTCTCTCTCTCTCAAAAGTAAACATTAAAAAAAAAAAAAGAAAAGAAAATCAGAAACATGTGACTAATATTTTTAAACCATTACTCACCGTTGATTCTTTTCAGTAGACATAAAGAAAAACAGAAAGCAGAAATAATTACCTGAACTTCTGAGGTAAAGGGAAGAGCCAAAGTAATTATCTAATCCAAAAGAAAAACAAACAAAAACACATTTACTCTGATTGTCTAGGAAATTGCATCTGTGTTCGCTTTTCACCTTTGGGTCTTAAAAGGGCCCAAATTCTAAGATTAGAAACCTCTGAATACTCTAAGAACTTGATGACATCTCTGGCCCCAAGCCTAACTAATGTTAAATTTCATCTGTTGGAAAGGCTCAGAAACAAGAGAAAATAAGGAGAGAAAGATCTACAGGATGGCTTGGGTTGAACTGTGTATGTTTATGAAGAAAAGTGCCAAGTAGACCACATGTGTCAAGGGGAAAAACACCATAAAGAGATATCCCAAAGAAACTTCTGTGCCAAAACTCTTGGGTAAAAATATCATTATCTCAGGGTACATTCCTCTCCTGTCATGCATGCATGAGCAGAATGCTTCCTGTCGAAAGCTCATTCCAAAAATGAAATGTAGTCCCATGGCAAGCCTAGCTTCCCATTAAGGCAGGACAGAGTAAACAAAATAATCCTCACTTTCAATTACATTGCTTTATTCTAGGCAGGATCTAGAATGTTCAGGGAACAGGAATCATTTGAGAAATTCTGACCCTCTGAAATATAGCCACCCCAGTTAAACTTAGCCAAAGGTTTTTTAATGTGATTTTCAAAAAACTCAGGAAGGAAATTTTTATACCTCAGGAGCTTAAATAAAAAATCTATCAACTATTTCTTTATAAGGTTCCCAACCTGCCATCAGTGAAAAACATTACCTTATATCCTATGATCCAAATGTGGCCCTGATCATGTATAACTAACAGGTAAAGCCACAGGAGCAGATATGGTTTCTCTCCTACAACTTGAAGGTTAACCCCTTTGATGTTTCATTTTCACTCCAGATATTCCTTTCTTTTTTTTATCATGCTCAGAATACAGAATTCTGTATCCTGATATATAATGTACATTTTGACCTTTATTAGGTTGCAACAAGTTAAATGGCCAACCTTAGACCATTTCGACCTATTAAAACAGCAATTTCACATGGGTTCAACTCAAGCAAGGTCTCATCTTTCCAGACTTCAATATTTTCATCTATAACTTGAGGCCATTTAATAAGATGAGTTCAAAGATCTTAGGTCTAATATTCTATGATTCTAAGAGTTGCAGTGTCAAGTTCATATATAGATACACAGGGGAACATAAGCATTGGTGCCATTTGCTATTGCTACAGAAGGAAGAAAAATAATTCACTAAACAAGTATTTACGGAACACCTACTTTGGGCAAGGCTCTATTAAGTAGGTATTCTTATGATATACAAATGCTGGAGCTTGTTAGGCTATTATGAAGAGAAAATTCTAAAATATTTGGGGGGGGGGTAATTTTTTGAGCTTTAAACCAAATTTAACTTTGTGTATGTCAAATGCTTAGTCATACTTGCAGATTGTAAGAAGAATGCTTAATAATTACACTCATGATTTTCTCCCAACACCCTCTAGAGCCCTGGACTGAGTCTATGAATGAGAAGGAACAAGCTGCACCCCAAGAGTTTCACAACTTCTTTTGGGCAATCACTTCATTATAAAGGGTAATTTATGAAGTTATAAATGTGCCAGATTCTCTAGAGTAGGTGCTCACTCTTATGAATAAGCAATAAACCACTAAAAATACAATAACTCTTTTAGGCAATCAATCATTCATTCCACAAACATTGCCTGGCTGTTTATTATGTCAGGCACTGGGCTAAGATTTGAGATACAGAAACAGTCCGTCTCTTCAAGGAGCTCACTTCTATTGGACAAAACAGATAAATACTTGCACTACCTTGAGACAAACATGTGCAAAGTACTATAATGATATAACACAGCAGGAGAGGAGCATTAGGGCACTCAATTCACAGAGGTGAGATCTAAATTAAAATTTGAAGATAGAAGGTGTTCACCATGTGGTGGGCATGAGGAGAGAGGGGTAGGCAATTGTGCAAAATTGTGCAAAATATGCAGGATGTGCAAAATATGAAGACCTGAGAAAATATCCTATGTTCAGAAAAAGGTAGGAACATCTAAAGGGTACAGTGTGAGGCAAACATGTTAAAGGAAATAAGACTGGTAAGGTAGATTGGAGCTAGATTTTTAAGTCCTAAAGGCCAGCTAAAGAATATGAACTGTTTTTGCATGTAACACAAAACTGCTGAGGGGCCTTTGAACAGGAAAGTAGTATAATCAAATTAGAAAATGTTGAAAGATTATCAAATGACAGTGTGGATGATAGTTTGAGTAAGTTGGAGTCGTCAAGATCAGCTAAAAAGCCATTTTAACAGTATTGAAAAGAGATGAGGAAAGACTAAATTGAACAGAGTAAAACACTCTAAACGACCATGACTAGCACCCAGAAACTTAAAATCCTTCACGTGTACCAGTCAATCCTGAGCTCCATGTATTCACAAATCAATCAATTAAAAACTGTGTAATGCCCAAACAACTCTTACAACTGACTTTTTTCCCCCAAGAAATTGGCCAGGTTCCATAGCACAGCACAGGAATAATTACCTGTTCATTGATTGCCACAAAATCATTTACGCTGGGGAGACAAAAAGCTCATGGAAGGGTTTTTAAGATGAAGTAGATACCCCAAAAATTCTAATATCACATTTAAGTCCTCCTGCTTGAGTATCACATTAACTCAATATGTTAACTCTTAATTTTCCATGTAGAAAGGAAACTGAAAGGGTAATCTTACAATAGGAAAACAAAATTCAGAGCTTATTTGGAATCCTTGAGGTAACTCTCTGCAGCAACAATGCCATCTTCCTATATTTTTGCTTAGATTAATTTTAGGATTTATTTTCCTTATTTGGAACACAACTGTAAGCGGTAGGTTACAAACAAGCTAGGGTATAGAAGGCTTGGTAGCTAGCATTTGCTACAGATATCTAAAAATACATAATACACATGACAAAAATAAAATTTGATTCTCAATTTCTAGATATCAAATAACTAGCTGGTGGCATTCTCATTCTAGTTATTAGACAACTATTTAGGATGGAAGGACTGAGGTGGTCAAATGAAAGAGTGAATTACTGCACCCTCACCAACTATGAGTCAAAGGAACATGTTTCTGATGGCCCAATGTAAGCCTGAACAAGAGAGAGTCACCCCTGGGGGACATAGAATTATTCAGGTTATCTATTTTAACTTGATATATTTCAGGAGTTGGAGGTAAGATGGAAGAGGAATAGGGCAACCCTAAGCTTGCCTCCTCCCTCGAACACAGCTAGGTAAATATCAAAACATTCTGAATACCCAAGAAATCAATTTGATATGTTTCAATAGTTTGCGGTTTTTGAGGTATGGGTTCATTTCATCTAAGTTGACAAGTTTACATGAGTCGAGTTGTTCATAGCTCTCCATATATCCTTTTAATGTATGCAGGGTTCTTTAAGGATACCCCTTTTTTCATTCCTAACATAAGTATCTTATGTCTTTTCTTTGTCCTTTTTATATTTTTTTTTATTTTATTGATATTTTAAAAAAAAAAAAAAAAAAAAAAAGCCTTCAGTTTCATTGGTTTTCTCTCTTTTCTGTTTATTTCATTGATTTCTTTTCTAAATTTTATTAAGTCCTTCCTTATGCTAACTTAGGGTTTATTTTGCTAGTTTATTTGGTCTTCTGGTTTCTCAAGGTGGAAGCTTAGATTATTGATATGAGTTATTGATCTTTGTTGATTTCTACTGTGGTCAGAGAACAGACTTCGTAGGATTTCAATTATTTTACATTTATTCAGGCTTGTCTTATGAAGCTGGATATGGTCTATTTGGTGAATGTTCCTTATTCATTTGAAAAGAATATGTATTTGAGTGCCTGGGTGGCCCATTGGTTAAGCGTCCAATTCTTGGTTTCCGCTCAGGTCATGATCTCATTGTTGGTGAGTTCAAGCCCTGTATCAGGCTCTGCACTGACACTGTGAAGCCTGCTTGGGATTCTTCTCTCTCCTCCTCTCTCTCTGTCCCTCCCCTACTTGTGCTCTTTCTCTCTCTCTTTCTCAAAAATAAATAAACAAACAAACATAGAAAGAAAGAAAGAAAGAAAGAAAGAAAGAAAGAAAGAAAGAAAGAAAGAAAAAGAAAGAAAGAGAGAAAGAAAGTGAGCGAAGGAAGGAAAAGAAAAGAAAAAAGAAAAGAATATGTACTCTAGGGTTATTGGATTAAAATACTCTATAAATGTCAGTTAGTTCATTGAGTCATTCAGTTCTTCTATAGTTTTATGATTTTCTGTTAGTTTTATTATTGAAAGAAAAGCATTGAAGTTTCCAATACAATTGTCAATTTATCTACTTCTTTCAATATTGCCTATGTTTTGCGAAATGTATCTTGAAAGTCTGTTGTTAGGTACAAACATATTTAGGATTTTTATGTCTTCTCAGTGAACAGACTCTTATCACTACATAATGTCTCACTTTATCCCTGGTAATTTTCTTACCCCTGAAATCTACTTTGTGTGATCTTATGATAAACTTCTCCAGCTGTCTTTTGACTAGTGTTTGTATGATATGCTTTTTTCCATTCCTTTACATTTAACCTTCCTGTATCATCATATTTGAAGTAAGTTTCTTGTAGATAGCAGATACTTGGGTGATGCCTTTTTACCCATTCTGATTATCTTTTAATTGGTGCACTTAGATGTCTACATTTACATTAAATATAATTATTGACATGTTTAGATTTAGGCCTAGTATTTTGTTACTCTCTCTTTTTTATGTTTTTTCCTTCCTCTGTTATCCTTTTCCTTCCTCCTTTCGGGTTATTTGAGTATTTTTTAGGAGTTTATTTTAATTTATCCAATATGGGTTGTTTTTTTTTTTTTGTTTTTTTACTTTCTCTTTGTATAGTGTATGTGGTGGTTGCTGTAGGTATTACAGTACACATACTAAAGTTATTCTCAGCCTAATTAGAAGCAATTTTTTTGCCACTTCAAATGCAGTATAGAACTTTTTCCACAATATAGATCCTTTTACCCTCCCAACTTCATGTTGTAATTGTCTTGTGTATTACATCTACATATATTGAAACTCCCACCAGACAATGTTACAGCTTTTACTTTCAACTATCAAATATACTTTAAATAACTGAAATGGAGAAAAGTTGTCTATTATATTTACCCAGATATTTGCCATTTATACTGCTATTCCTCATTCCCTCTGGGAATGCTCCAAACATCCCTCTGGTATCATTTCCTTTCTGTGTTAAGAATTTTGATTTATAACTCTTTTAAAATAGGTCTGTGGGTGATACATTCTACTAGTTTTCCTCATCTGAGACCATTTTTATTTAACCTTCATATCCTGAAGGACATTTTAACTGGATATTGAATGCTAGAAGACAATTCTTTTCTTTCAGCACTTTAAAAATGCACCATTTTCTTCTTGCCTGTACAATTTCTGGTAAGAAAACTGTAGTTATTTGAATAATACATTATTTTTATCTTGCTTCTTTCAAAATATTTGGTCCTTAGTTTTTAGTAGTTTAACTGTGACGTATCTAAGCCTAGATTTCTTTGAGTTTGTCCTGGTTAGTATTCACAGAATTTTTTGAATCTGTAGGTTTGACAACATGGATGAAACTTGAGGACAATATGCTAAATGAAATAAGCCAGTCACAGAAATACAAATACTTCATGATTCTGCTTATCTTAATTCAGAGTCAAATTCTTAGACTCAAAGAATGGAATGGCAGTTTCTAGGTACTGGGCACAGGGAAAATGGGGAGTTACTGATCAAATCAACAGGCATAATGCATCTGTTAAGCAAGATAAATAAGCTCTAGAGACATGCTGTATATCACTGTACCTATAGTCAACAATAATGTCTTTTTTGTATACTTTAAAACTTTCTTAAGTCTGTAGATCTTTTGTGTTCTTACCACAGCAAAACATTAAGAATAAAAAAGGAATGTATGCTCTTACTTCTTTGAGCATATTTTGCCAGATAATTCCAACAGCTGTGACATATTAGCATCTATCAATTCTTATGTCAGTTGAGATTTTCCTGGTGTTCGGTTCTGTTCTATGTGTGTGTCACCCAATGACCATTCTGAGACTTGGGCTGAACTTAATTCAGTTCTCAGTCTTTGGTATGCTGTTTAGGATAAGATCCATGCATGAGAGCTCAAGAATGAGCCCCCAGAGTTCAAAGACAACTTTCAAGGTTTTATTCTCAGGCTCCCACTTTCTTTATAATCCCCCTGGTATTCCTGGTGTCCTATGGCTCCCTTTTCAATGATCTGGTCAGGAAGCCGGACTTCTCTACACACTTCCCAAGACTGATCCCTCTGTGGGGCCAAGCAGCAGGATAATAGAAAGAGAGAAAAGAAAGCAGCAGAGATTCGCTTCACCCTTTTGGAACTACAACACCTACAATCAGAGACAAATGTTCCTCTCCCTCAGTTGTAGGTGCTGAGGGCTCCAGCTGCTGCTCTTCCTGCTGCCACTGCCACTATCACAGTACGACTGCCTAGGGACTGGAGCACAAGAGAATGGAAAAGAGATTCAAAAGAGGAGAAGAAGGAGAAAAAGGAGCAGGATTTCCCCCCTTTTTTGAGTGTTAACTGATCCCTTTTCTTTTCCTTAAGCCAGAACTAGAGGTTTTCTCTTGGAACTCACTCTGTCCATGTGTATGCCTGCTTCTTGATTTGGAGCTACCTCACGTTCAAGCTAGAGGTTACCAGAGGATAAGAAATGGTAATCTCATCCTACCTGGTGGTGTTTTGAATTCTTTTCTTCTACCATCTGCCTACTACTATTTACTTTTCAGAATCCTCAAATTCATTCTGTCCAGGTTTTATAGCTTCAGTGGGAGAAACGAGGTGGAATATGCTTGTTCCACCTTACCTGTATCCAGAAACTTAGCAGGCATTTGCAAATATTGTGCCTGCACCTTCAAAAGATTAAAATTGCAGTATTGTTCCCATTAAGCTGATGTTTGTTTTTTTCCATTTGCTTAACTATAAGTAACCTACTTCAACCACATGTTATCAATTGACCCACAAGAGGTACTGTTTATTTTCAGAAATCAGAAGCATTCTTACAGATAATTTCCAAAAATACTTAGTCATGTGCTTTCTACTTTGCTGTTTTCTATTTTACTAGGCTGAAAGACTATAAAACATTCAACTATACAAAGACAAAATTTGTATTTAAGAGAAGAAATAAGAGTATTGTGTTGCTTGACAGCAATTTGAATCCCTGCATGGCTGGACCATTTGATTATGCTATTTAAAGCAACAAACAACAGCAGACAGAGTCCCAACACACCAAGACTAGCCAACTGAAAGGCCACGGACACAAATAAAGAACTATTTTTAAAAGACATCTGTACCACTATCTAGTATTTGAATCACTCCATAATTCTGAATCATTTAAAGATATTTTTCTATTTGTGTACCTAGTTTTGCAGTTTACTTACATTTATTAAGTCTTAAGATCACCATAGTCTTTCATAAAATAAACATTTCATGAAAGAAATATAGGCAGGAGCTCCTTCTCCCAAAAGGTATATGTCTTGTATCCCCAAATAGAATGCTAACTCTTTGAGAGCAGAAATAATATCTTTGTTAATATATGCTATAGAGCTAAGTATAATGTCAGGAAAATGGAGTTGTCGAGGATAAAAAAGACTATGCATAAGCCTAGACATTAAAGAAAACACATAAAGACAAACAATGCAGAAAGAGCTGATAGGATTAAATTTCATATATCTCAAGTCACAGTGGAATTGTCTAAAAGTGGGGAGGAGAAGTTGAATGAAAATTACCTGTCTTAGGGATATATGGTAGGAAAAGAAGAGTGGCTGCAAATGAAAATAACTGGATTTTTAGGTAATAAAGAAAATGAAATGTATGATTGTCTTATATTAACTTGATGATAATAGTTTACTAAAACCTCTGTTCATAGACTTTTAGAAGTTAGAAATAAAGCATATTCTGACCATGTAAAGCATTCCTTAGCCAATAAAACTTTAATGGATAACACAGATTTAAAATGAATCTGTACAAACTTTTCTCAATGATCCCTCTCATTTCACATGTGAAAGGCAAATATAATTAAAAATATAATTTAAAATTTAAAAACCAAATATATACTGTTTATCCCAATAGATATTTATAGAAATATAATTTTTTTAATGCTAAAAGGGATAGGATGGATTTCCACCAGTCATCTAAATTGAAGGTAGGAAAGTAATCACAGCAAGAATGGACATGGAAAGCCCACAAATAAGAATGTTGAGATCACAACTTACTAATTTAAGGTTTTTAGAAGGAGCTAGCTACCTGATCCATAGGTGGGAAGCTAAGACTTAGTAAAAGGACTATCTGTTTATAAGCAGACTGTTTCCAGAAAAAAAAAAAATACACAGATTCCTCTTTTTAAAGTTAATGAAGACATCTGCTTCCACACCAACCAAGTTATTAGAGTTCAGCCATTTTATTTTCAGGATTTCCTCAGTACCCAGGATGGTGATCTACACATTATAAATTCTCATTATAAAAGAATCAATTTTATTACTCTAGTCATATTGTATATATTAGTTGACTTCATTCAGTTTAAAGTATTTCAATGGGTTTTCTCCGAACTACACGAAGAATAGAATATGAAGATTATAATTGACTGCCAGTCCTAAATATACTATTTTACTTGCTTTAATCACCAACACAGTGCCTTTGAATATAATGGGCATTCAGTAAATGTCTGGAGGATGAAAGTAATCAATGTATTAGCTGGACTCTAACCCCTAATGAAGGAAAGGAATTGGTCCATCTTTCTTGTGGCTCCCTGCACCAAACTTTCAGAGCCAGCATGCCCACAATGAAAGAACACCATCTGAATGAAGCTTCACAATTGCTCTCTCATTACCACTAGGCTTCTGGCATCCAGCACATCTTAACGTCCTAGTGTTAAGGAATGCATTCTGAGCCTCTGCCGGCACAGGCATGTCATAGTGATGCTTCTAAAACAAACCGGAGCTCAGTTTTGTTTCAAGTCTTTACTTGCTTTTGATGGAAGGTGTGCTGGCAGCTGTTGTCATCATTAGCCTTGTGGCAATACTTTTTCCCTTAAGTGTCTTATGTCTCATATGAAAGCTAAAAGCTTGTTAAATAGGGAGGGACTTTGGAATATGTGCCAATGTCAAACAGTAAAGTTTTTATTTTCTCCTGTTGTAACAGCTTTAAATTTCCAAATCTTGGTCCCTACCACCACTCAGGATTTTAGGTTAGATAATGGGGTGAGAACAGAAAGATCTCAATTCCATCTCCACCCTTTTTGATCTTTACCAGAGAACTAGTAAATGAAAGATTTAGAGGCTGCTAGGCACCCCAGTGTGGAATTCTCCTATAATCTTGGTGTTTATGGGATGAGTGAGCTGTCTATTCATGATTTTATAACCCCAAGTCAAGATATGTGAATCCTTATGAACAACCCAATACCGTCTTCAGTGGCATTGACATTTCCCTGACAGCTGACCCAGTGGCACATTTAGAAATCCATAGTAACTAATATTCATTGAGCACTTACTATGTGCCAGGCAATATCTTTAGTAGTTTACATCATAAAATTTTCACAAAACACTTTGAGGTGGATTCTTATCATCATTTTACAGATGAGAAAACCTAGGATTGAGGAGATATGGAACTTGCTCCAGTTTTTACCCATTATAAAGACTTTTTAAAAAAAAGTAATTAGCATTTGGAGATGTGTCGAGTAAGAAATTGCTGTGGCTGAGGTCAAAGAGGTTTTTTCCTGCAACAAATGGATAAAGAAGATGTGGTTTATATATATAATGGAATACTACTTGCCAATAAGAAAGAATGAAATCTGGCCATTTGCAGCAACGTGGATGGAACTGGAGGGTATTATGCTAAGTGAAATAAGCCAGGCAGAGAAAGAGAGATACCATATGTTTTCACTCATATGTGGATCTTGAGAAACTTACCAGAAGACCATGGGGAATGGGAAGGGGAAAAAAAAAAAAGTTACAGAGAAGGAGGAAGGCAAACCATAAGAGACTCTTAAGGACTGAGAACAAACTAAGGGTAGATGGGGGTGGAGGAGAGGGGAAAATGGGTGATGGGCAGGAAGGAGGGATGTTGGGATGAGCACTGGGTGTTGTATGGAAACCAATCTGACAATAAATTATATTTTAAAAAATAACAAAAAGGAAATAAAAAGAAATAAATATCTAAAGAAAAAAATAAATTGGCACTGATTAATATTATGAAAACATTCGCTCTTCTAGACTGTATATTCCTTTAAGGCAAAAACTATTATCAACTTCATATTTATATCCCCCACAATACCTAGAACAAGGTACAAACTTCTTACATAAAAGTAAGAATACAAACTTCTTAATAAAAGTTTATTGAGCAAATGAAAGGCCCATGGTTCTAAAATGGCTGTGTATTTCTCTTTTCCTCCCTCTCTTTCAATCTGGAAATTTCCAATTTTTTCATATTAGAGGATAAGTTTAAATTCTAGAACCACATACTTGTTTGTCAAATTTGCCAGGATCCCTTCTAATCCCAAAAGGTACAAAAAGCAGCCAAAAGCAGCAGCTGCTTAATAGGTGAACTTCAACACCACGAAACAGGCTGAGACAGGTCATTAAGGGTACAGAATCCATTTGAAATTGCAAGTGAAATTTTGGGAAGTAGAATATATTTATCAGAGTTGGAATTTGGCCAGGATTCTAAGGAAAACACCAATTACTTTTTCATAATATAAAGCAGCATGTAAATACTTTTTAACTGAACTGCTGTCTAAGGTAAGAATTTCAGAGACCCATAGAAAGGGATACATCATCCTTGGACAGATTCTTCCATTGAGAAGCATTCTTTATACTTTCATAATAAACTCTCATATATAACAAAGAAAACCTCTTCTCAGGTTAGTGGCAAAAGTGAATCCTGGTTTACTGAATTGAAGGAAGTAAGAGGTCTTTCCAGCAGTTCAGTCTATGGTGCACATTAAATTCATTTAGATGGCTCCCTTCTGCAAAGTATCTCCGTAGTCTCAGATATCTCAATGCAGAAGACACCCCAAGAAAGCTGATTTCATCAAAATAGAAACTTTCTCAGCACCTTTCTGTCCAAGATAGTTTAGGTGTGATTTTGCTTGACATGAAAGTGAGGGAATGCATTAGGTAACTTTCCAAGGTCTCCAACCACTTTGAAGAAATTATATTAAAGGATCTAAATCAAAACACAAATAAATAAGGAAAAGGAATCTATAGATGTAAGAGATGTACCAACTAAGGAAAATGTGTATACCATGTTTGAAATCTAACTCAAACAAAGCAACTTTAAAAAAAATGAAATCATTAAAGACACTGAACACCAACTGAATATTTGATATTAAGTATTTCTCTCCATTTTAAGCGCAGTAAGTACATTTCAGAGATACATACTGTAATATTTGTAAATGACATTATATAATGCCTAACATTGGGTTCAACATGATATAAGGTAGTGAGAAGTTGAAGTTATATATGACACAAGATTGTCCATAGTTTTGATAATTACTGAAACTCAATTTTGGGTACATGAAGTTTTATTATACTATTTTCCTCCACTTTTGCATGTTTGAAACTTTCCATAATAAAAAAAATTTTAATAAATTGAATGACTATTCACAATAGGTTTTAGCATACATGGAATGAGTCATGACTCAAGTGTAATTTCTGGTAACAACTTTCCTTTAAAAAATGCAATAATGCAAATAAATGACAGTGACACTTTTATAGCAATAATGAGAATTTTTGCTAATTTACAAAATAAGCAAATTTTCTAAAACTTAAAAAATTAAAAACATAAACCCTAACACTATTCTTTACTTTAAATTTGTTTCCATTTTTGCAGTAAAAAAGTTTTTTAAAAAATGAATCCTAAATCAAGCAAATCACATTATTTTTCTAAACTCCAACTGAAATGAACCCAATCAAATAATGCTTTATTGACCAACAGATAAGGCTAAAACACTTTTGGTAGGTTTTTTTTTTATCACTTTTGTTTTTAAATGTGTAACAAACTCATTCATTAGGGGTTTGTAAACATTCAACTGAAATTTACTGAGTTCCTATATGCTCTCATTAACATGCTAAAAGATACTGTGAATACCATAGAAGTAGGAACTTGTAGCCAAATTTGAAAGATGAGATTTACATGGGAACATAATAATAATTAAAGCATAACAAGTCTGAATTCTCAATAAATTAAAGTGCACTGCGAATCAAACCTATAGTTTTTCTTCATGATCTCTGAACATAACTGAACCCAGGCCACCTGGGTGGCTCAGGCCGTTAAGCATCCAACTTCAGCTCAGGTCATGATCTTGCAGTTCATAAGCTCAAGTCCCACGTCAGGCTTTGTGCTGATAGCTCAGAGCCTGAAGCCTGCTTTGGATTCTGTATCTCCCTCTCTCTCTCTGGCCCTCTCCCGCTCGTACTCTGTCTCTCTCTCTCTCAAAAATAAATAACACATTAAAAGAAGAAAAACCTAACCCAACCAATTTATCATTCAGTCCAAATCCCTACATCTCTCAATTTACTTCATTTATAATTATTATTTTATTACTGCTTCAATTTTGTTTTAAACAAAATTGCCTGAAGTCCTTTAAACATCTATGCAGGCAGACTGTGCATTGACTCCACATGATCCTCTCTTCTAGAGTTCATATTTTGTCTAATACCCTCCCCTTGTGTGTGGATTTCTAACAAATAGAATATAACAAAGATGATGGAATGCCTATCACTCCTGTGATTATGTTATGCTATGTACCATTCTGTCTTACTAGCAGATTCACTCTAGAGACTCTCCCTACTAGCTTTATGAATTAAACAACTATGTTGGGAAAGCCCACGTGGCAAGAAACCTTGAGGACCTGTAGACAGCTGCTAGGAGTTAAGGGTAGCTTCCAACTGACAGTCTGCAAGAAGCCAGGGCCCTCAGTTCTACAGTTACAGAGAAATTAATCCAGCCAACAACTTGAGAGACTTAAAAACACATTCTTCCCCAGTCAAGCCTCCAGATAAATACATAGCCCAGCCAACGCCTTGGTGAGATCCTAAGCAGGGGACCCAGCTAAGCCATGCCTGGATTCCTGACCACAGACACTATGAGATAATAAATGTATGCTATTTTAAGCCAATAAGTTGGTGGTAATTTTACAAAGCAATAGAAAACTATTACAGATGAAATTTTAAAAGAGGTCACTTGAATTCTGCTATGCCTTGTTTAAAAAAAATACAAAGCTGGATTTGCCTGACTAAACTGAGAATGTCTTTTAAAAAAGACTTCTATTCCACCTTTAGAAGAACAGTTTTTTTTCAGGATTAGCCAGATTTTTAGGAAGACACAGTTATTGCAGAGGAAGCAGTCCAGGAAAATTGGTGTGTGCAATATCTGAGTACAAAAGGAAAATGGACAGTATATATCCATTAATCTCAAAATTTAAAAGAACACTGTACTCCTGGGATACTTAATCATTATTATTAATCTTTTTATATATTATTGCATTCAATTTGCTAAAACTTTAAGAACTTTTGAGTCTATGTCTATGAGGGATATATATATGTTCTATATATATACATATATATATATATGTTCTATAGTTTTCTTATAATGTCTTTGTGTGATTTTTGTATCTGAATAATTCTAGCCTCATAGAATAAATTGGAAAATATTCCCCCTGCTTCAGTTTTCAATTTTTCTATATTGTTACTGATATTTTCTACTTTTTCCATCAATATGGAGAGAATGTTGAAATTTCAGGCTAAAATTATGGATTTGTCAGTTCTATCAGTTCTGTTAGCTTTTGGTTCATGTGTTTTCAAGTGTTGTTAAATGTTTAAATGTTTAGGATTTTTATCTACCCTTGATAATAGCACCCTTTATCTTTATGAAATGGCTTCTTTATTCCGGTAATATTCTCTTCTCTGAGATCTTTGTTTGACACCATTATAGCCACTACATCTCACAGGGCGCCTGGGTGGCTCAGTCGGTTAAGCGTCTGACTTCGGCTCAGGTCATGATCTCACAGCTCGTGGGTTCAAGCCCCACGTCGGATTCTGTGCTGACAGCTCAGAGCCTGGAGCCTGCTTTGGATTCTGTGTCTCCTTTCTCTACCCCTCCCCTGCTTGTTCTCTCTCTCTCTCTCTCTCAAAAATAAACAAACATTTAAAAATATATATATATAGCCACTGTATCTTGTTTTTGTTTAGTGCTAGTATGCTACATCTTTTTCCATTCTTTCATTTTTTATCTTTTTTGTGTCTTTATTTCTAAAGCAGGCTTCTTGTAAACCATTTACATTTAATGTGACTATTAATTTGGGTGGGCTTAACTATTTGTTAACAACTATTTGTTGTTTTATTTATATTTGCCCAACCTGCTCTCAGTACCACTTTTCTTCTTTTTCTGCCTTTTATAATTTTTGAATTGATTTTTATGATTCCATTGTATCTCCTTGATGTCATGTTATAATTCTTTGTTCCAGTGTGTGTGTGTGTGTGTGTGTGTGTGTGTGTGTGTGTGTAAATTATTTTAGGATTCACTTATCACAGCCTACCATCAAGTAATATTATATCACTTCATATTAGTACAAGACTGTTACAACAGTATCCTTCCATTTCTCCCCTCCTGATCTTCATGCTATTGTTTTCATACATCTTATTTCTGCAAATGTTATAAACCCTACAATGTGTTATTATTATGTTTGCTTTAAATAGTCAGTTACCTTTTAAAGAGATTTTTAAATAAGAAAAAAAAATGTCTTTAGGGGCACCTATGTGGCTCAGTCGGTTAAGCATCCGACTCTTGTATTCAGCTCAGGTCTTAGTCTTGCTGTTGGTGAATTCTAGCCCCACATCAGGCTCTGTGCTGATGGTGCAGAGCTTGCTTGGGATTCTGTCTCCCTCTCTCTCTGCCCCTTCCCTGCTTGCTCTCTATCTCTCTTTATATATAAATAAACATTGGAAAAAATTTTTGAAAAAGAAAAAATGTTTAAAATTGTCTTTTTTTTTTAATGTTTATTTTTGAGAGAGAGTGTGTGAGCAGGGGAGGGTCAGAAAGAATGGGCAGAGAATCTCAAGCAGGCTCCACACTGACAGCAGCAATACTGATGTGGGGCATGAACTCACAAACTCTGAGATCATGACCTGAGCCTAAGTTGGATATTCAAACGACTGAGCCACCCAGGCCCATCTTTTAAAATGTCTTCGGGGTGCCTGGGTGGCGCAGTCGGTTAAGCGTCCGACTTCAGCCAGGTCACGATCTCGCAGTCCGTGAGTTCGAACCCCGCGTCAGGCTCTGGGCTGATGGCTCGGAGCCTGGAGCCTGTTTCCGATTCTGTGTCTCCCTCTCTCTCTGCCCCTCCCCCGTTCATGCTCTGTCTCTCTCTGTCCCAAAAATAAATAAACATTGAAAAATAAATAAATAAAATGTCTTCTATATTTACTCATACTTACCATTTCTAATTTCTTCATTCCTTTGTGTAGATCCAGATTTCCATCTGGTATCATTTTTCTCTTTAACATTTCTTATGATGTAGGTCTGTCACTGATGAATTATTTCAGCTTCTGTGTTTCTAAAATGTATTTTGCTTTCACTTATGAAAACTCTTTTCACTTGATATTGAATTATAAGTGGACAGGGTTTTTTTCAGCACCACTTTGCAGTGCTGCTCCACTAGGCTCTGGCTTACATTATTGCCAACAAGACGTCCTGTGTCATTTTCACAGGGACATAAAATGTCATTGACATTCCTTATGTCAATAAAGAGTACCTTTATTCTTCTGGACATAATGTGTCTTATTTACTGGATGTTTTTATTATTTTTATCACATTTTAATATTTTCTCCCGATCACTGTGTTTTAACACTTTCTCTTTATTACTGTTTTATTATGGTGAACATTTTTCATAATTCTTGTGCTTAAAGTTTGTTGAGTTCTTGAATCTCTAGGTTTATTATTTTCAGCTATTACTTCTTCAAATAGTTTTTTTTTTCTTCCTCCCTCTTACTCCTCTTCTTGGAGATTCCAAGTACATATATATTAGACTGCTTGAGATTTCCCACAGTTCACTGATGCACTGTTGACTTTTTTCCCAGTCTGTTTTCTACCTGTGTGTATTAGTTTCCCAGGACTGCCATAACAAATTACCACAAACTGGGGCTTAAAACAACAAAAATGTATTCTCTCATCATTCAAGAGATCAGAAGTCCAAAATCAAGGTATTGGCATGATTGGTTCCATTTGGACACTTTGAGGGTACAAGAGTCATATGCTTCTCTCCTAGATTCTGGTGGTTTCTAGTAATCCTTGGCATTTCTTGGCTTGTAGATGCATCACTCCACTCTGCTTCAATCTTCACATGGCCTTCTTCCCTTCTTAGGGCTTTGCTCACTCGTTGCCTTTCTCTCAGGGATCACTGTGTTTCACTACTGGATGTCCATTGTCTGAAAGCTGTCTTTTCATATATTTTGTTGTTGTTGGTGGTGGTGGTGGTGGTGGTGGTGGTTAATTGTGTCAGCCAGGAGAGTAAATACAGTGTCCTCTCAATCTTGTCCAGAGGCAGAAGTCTCCCACTAATCTTAAGTAGTACATAATTGGCACAGCCTCTCCATGAAATTTGGCATTTCTCATTCTGATAAGTACATTTATGTCTCACAAGTGCAATATCTCTCATAGAATTAAATCACTAAATAAATACCCAGGGTTGTTTATTTAATGTTTAATTAATAAATGACTATTTACTATTATAAATTCTAATATTAATAGATTGTTGTTCATAATAATTAATGTGACACACACTTTGTATGATTATAGACTTACTCCTATTTTGAAGAGCTGAATGTTCCAATCATTGAGCTGTGCATTTCAGAGTGTTGGGATGCACACCAACTTTGTTTAGGGATAGATACCTTTACCTGTAGGACCCAACATATGTGACTTTTTAGGCCCTTTAAAAGACAGAAAAAGGGGCGCCTGGGTGGCTCAGTTGGTTAAGCGTCCGACTTCGGCTCAGGTCACGATCTCGTGGTCCATGAGTTCGAGCCCCATGTCGGGCTCTCTGCTGACTGCTCAGAGCCTGGAGCCTGTTTCAGATTCTATGTCTCCCTCTCTCTCTGACCCTCCCCTGTTCATGCTCTGTCTCTCTCTGTCTCAAAAATAAATAAATGTTAAAAAAAAAAATTTTTTTTTAAAAGACAGGAAAAATTGAGTTCAAACTGTTAAGTATATTTTATCTTAACTCTTCCACTCTGGAAAAAAAAATTAAGTGTGCTTTGTTTAGTTTCTCAAAAGACCTTATGCCAGAACAATGTGGAATCTAAATAGTAATAAATACTGTGAAGTCTATAAAGTAGGTATAGATTTCTGCTAATGCACCCTGGTAGGTGCCTACAGCAAGACTTTTTAAAGTCTAGTAAATGACAGAAAATCTTCTATTTAGGGGATGCCTTAAACCCATTTAATCCTAGTCTGTGAGCTTTCAAAGAGTACCACCCAAAGGATCCTCTTTAGTGACTTATGAGGAAGGAATGGTATAGCATTCACTTACCCTGATTTTTTTTTTTCCTCAAAATACTTGTTAGGTGGTTTACCCAATGAGAAAGTAGATAATAAGTTTAAATGTTGTGAGTTTCCTGTAGTGGAGTTCAGTCAAAGAATACAAGGAGAAAAGTTCTAGGTATAAGAAAGCAGATGATGTAACTGAGCACCAGCAACAGAGGGCTCACAACTCTAGCTACACATTGTAAGCCTTCCATATACCTGTCCCTGCATGCCTGGACTTTCCTTTAGCCTACAGCTGCTTTGGGTAGTGAGACTGCTTCACTTGCCGTGGCAAGGTTCCGTCTATTATGAATACACAGTGATGAAAATTATTTGAATGGACCCAATTGTACATTATGCCATGTCCCACTAGGACTGGGCAGAATAAAGGCAGTGACAAAGCCCGCAGTGCAGTCCATAATTGAATAGATTCTCTTCACTATGTTGGGAAAAGACTGTTAACTGGGACATGTAGCCTTTTCTAAGATTGGTGTGTTGGATGCCAAAAATGGAAATAGTGACATTCTGAGTCATTCTTATGTCAGGCATTAGATATTTATTCCTTCAGGAAACACATTTTTAACCAGAAATTACTTATAATTTCATAGCCAAGTTTTAACCCTGTAGAAAAAGTTTCTTCTCAAACCCATGATATTTCTACTTCCCGAAACAATTCTAGGTTATTCAGGGAAGAGAGTCTCTGACTTTTTGTTATTGTTTAGATAATATTTACCTGTTGCTGAGCTACAAAGGACATATCCTATTTCTTATTTTGTTCTCAAGAAAAAAACTTTCCAAAGAAAGACATTTTTTCATTTGTGTCTCTAGCTTTGAGTTGATCTTACAGGTTTGGTTGCCTGCTGAAATAGAATTGTAACTCCTGTTAGAGCCTGAAGCCTGCCTCTCAGTGTTTTCAATATAATCTTGAAGACTTTGTGTACTGGATCTCATTTGTTTGCTTATTTGTCACATTTGATTAGAAATAGTGATACAGGTGATACTATTTTTCAATCTTTGAGAGAGACATACTTGTTTAATACTGTGAGAGCTGGGGTTTAGCACCTTGCATGTAGAAACCAACATGAATAAAGCAATTATTAATAGGTATAATAACACTAAGAATCATTACTACTTTTTCATAGTACTCACACTTACTTGGTCATCTTGAACAAATATGAATACAGCAGAGGAAAAACCAACTTTCACAAAAGAGCTCATTATGTCCGCACATAGCAGAAAGAGTAAGAAAGCTCTCTGGGGTCACTACTATAAGGGCACTAATCCCATTGTGGGAACTTCATCATGATCTAATCACCTCCCAGAGGCTCCACCTCCAAATACCCTCACATTGGGGATTAGGTTTCAACAAATGATTTGGGGAGGGAAGGTAATCAGCCTATAGCACGTTTACAAAAAAATAACTACCATATGTTGGAGGCCTGTGAGCCAGGCACTGTGATGAGCACATTAATTTGTTAGCCCTCCTAACATCCTTATGAAGTAAGGGAAGAGAAGGCATTCATGAATGTACAGTGAGTCATTTAAATGGATGGCACAAAAAAATTGGCATTAGGAACTATAGCAGTCATGATCCAGGAAATAGGATAATTGAAAAGAGTTTATTCAAAGGACTCTTTTTGAAAGTGTGAGCAGATTTTAGAGAAACTAATGAGGGATAAAGTAGCACCCTGTGAGGTTAGCAACATCAGAGCACAAAGGGGAGGAGAGGTCACTATGACTTGCAAAAAAGGGAACAGTCCAGAAGGCCTGGTGACAGGAACTGTGGCCTCCATGAGAGGAACATAGCCACCTAGCTGGTATTGACTTCACAGGGAGGGAACTGGGAAAATAAATGCCCAGACCTCACTCTCCTTCCTTCCTCAGATTTCCTGCTGGTGTTCCCCACAGACCAAACTCAACCAGAGGCCACAAGATATGAGAGCTTAACATGCAGTCTAATGGTTCTTAAACTTTAGTGGGCATCAGAATCACCTACAGGGCTGCCTTGTTAAAAGAGATTGCTAGACCCACCCCAGGGTTTTTGATTCAGTAGGCCTGGGTAGAGACTGAAAATTTACATTTCTAACAAGTCCCGAGACAGTGTTGATGCTGCTGGTCCTCAGGTCACACTTGGAAAACCACTGATTTCACCTAAACAGGTCAACCTCTTCGAGCAGAAAGCAGAGTAGAGAAGAAGGGTAGAGTGTGCAATTGGAAGACATCCAGTACAGGAACAATGAAAGCTGGTTTGAAGACAACAGGCTTATTTGTTATCATGAAAACAGTTGCCTCTGATGTTAGTTCTTTTGTTGTTTTTTTTCTCTGTGTGAAGACTGAAGATTTATTTTGCTGCCTTGCTGCAAGCAAAGACAAGCTTGTCGTATCTTCAATGTACCTCCCAAATAGCCTCTTTAAAGCCCCCAAAACTTCAGGCAATGTCTAGTCTAGACTGCCTCTCACTGGCCAGAATTGGTGCCTACAAGGAGGGTGTTGACAAGCAGAATAGTAAGGATCTTTAATTTTTCCTTATACCAGTGTTCAAGAGTGTAGGATGCTCTCTGGAAAGGAAAATCTAGAAAACTGACAGCTTCAATGCTAAATCTGTAACAGATGCTTATGAATTTCCTGACTATAAGAAAATATTAAGGGGCACCTGGGTGACTCAGTTGGTTTCTTGATTTCAGCTCAGGTCATGATCTCACAGTTTGTGAGCCTCCACACTGACATCACAGAGCCTGCTTAGGATTCTCTCTCTTCTTCCCTCCCTCCGCCCCCCACCCATCTCTTTCTCTCAAAATAAATCACTAAGCTTTAAAAAAAGAAAATATTAAATTTTGGCGAGCGGGATAATCAAGACTTGTAGTAACTGCCATGTTGGGTATAAAGATTACTTAAAAAAAATAAAATCTTGGGGCGCCTGGGTGGCGCAGTCGGTTATGCGTCCGACTTCAGCCAGGTCACGATCTTGCGGTCCGTGAGTTCGAGCCCCGCGTCAGGCTCTGGGCTGATGGCTCAGAGCCTGGAGCCTGTTTCCGATTCTGTGTCTCCCTCTCTCTCTGTCCCTCCCCCATTCATGCTCTGTCTCTCTCTGTCCCAAAAATAAATAAACGTTGAAAAAA
>NW_024412397.1:49319073-49415329 GCF_014898765.1 Herpailurus yagouaroundi | reverse complement strand
ACCCCCCCCCCCCCCCCCCCGTCCCAAAAAAAAATAAACGTTGAAAAAAAAATAATAAAATAAAACCCCCCCCCCCCCCGGGGGGGGGGGGGGCCTGGCTTGTTCAGTCAGTAGAGCATGTAACTCTTGATCTCTAGGTTGTGAGTTCCAGCCCCACACTGGGTGTAGAAATTACTTAAGAATGGCTGAAGTGGATGCCCAGTTATAATACAGAGTTAATATAAGGGTATATTATGTTAATATACAGGGTATATATATGTTAATATACAGAGTATAAGGACTATTACTAGTCCTTAATGTGTTTCCATTAAAGGCCAACAACGACATTATGCTGAAGACAATGGACTCCTTCCTAGCAAAGAAGAAACAGAATGTAAACCTAAGAGCTAAAATTTTACCCTGTATCGGGGTGCCTGGGTGGCTCAGTCAGTTAAGCATCTGACTTCAACTCAGGTCATGATCTCACGGTCTGTGAGTTCGAGCCCTGCGTTGGGCTCTGTGCTGGCAGCTCAGAGCCTGGAACCTGCTTCAGATTCTGTGTCTCCCTCTCTCTCTGCCCCTCCTCTGCTCATGCTCTGTCTCTCTCTGTCTCAAAAATAAATTAAAAAAATCAAAAAAAAGTTTAATTTTACCCTGTATTATGTAAACAAAGTAGAGCAAGTCAAATTAATGAATGACCTACTTGGGAAAACCTATAGACAATGGCTCAATCTGTGTGTGGTACTGAAAATCTTGTATCCATTTCTAATAGACATCTAATTTATATAAAAAATTAAAAGCTCTCAAGAAAACTGTCAAGCCATAATTATCTTATTTATCCTCTCAGGAGCTTAACATTGGTTGTCTACTCAATAAACACAATGTTTGGGGGGGGTGGATTTTTATTAATTTAAAATTTCAATAATGTGTGCTTTTTCTGCTTTACCTGCAGAAAAAACTGATGGGATGTCAGATGTAGGTTAGGTTGAGAACAGTTCTTGAAATTAGAATCCTAGTTGCTGCATTACTGGAGAAAAAGGAAGTAGGAGTTGTTAACCTACATATTCTCCATTTATTTATTATAGACAACCTGCTAAGTATTTGAATTCTGAATACTAGTTTAAGAATCAAACCAAAGAATTATTCTGCTCAGAATGTCATTAAGTTTATCAGTTTTCTTAGTGGCCACAGTGTTCATCTATGAAATTTAGCTTAATACTGTGTTCTTCAAAAGTAAGACTATGATGCAGAGTAAATGATGCTGTATAAAAACAGAAAAGAATGGATACACCAATAACCACTAAACAGCATACTAAGTTGGATTATTTGGCCAAATAACAGAAATTAAGTGAGTCCAAAAATAACAATTATAAGCCATTCTGCCCACAACTTTACTTGCATATGTCTCAGAAAACAACAGCTTTGCACTAATTGCACAGAAAGAGCACAACCTTAGCCATTGCTTGGTCCACCATGATCCCTAGATATACTGGAGCTCCACAGTGGGATGGAATCCAAGACAGAACTGAGGCTGAGGGAATGCTATGAGTCTAGTCAAGAGTCTAAATCACAGTGCCTGGCATCAGGGGGCCAACTCTGGGCTATAATCTTTTTCTAAGAAGGTTGAATAAGTAGACTAGGTGTGAAATGAAAGCAAAACATCTAGAGGAAAATGGTCATCAGTTGGTTGAATAGCAACATTATTTTTAAAAATAAAACTAATACCAATTGCCAGAAATTTTCAAACAGCAGTAAAGGACATGAACTGAAAAGTAAAAGTACTTTTATCCTTTATGACAGATAGTTTTATGTATCAACTTCACTAGGTCACAGGATGCCCAGATATTTGTTTAAAATTATGGGTGTGTCTGCAAAGCTGTTTCTGTATAAGATTAACATTGGAAACAGAAGACTGAGTAAAGCAGATTGCTCTCCCTAAGTAGGTGGGCATCATTAATCCATTTAGGATCTAAATAGAATTGAAAGGCAGAGGAAGGGAGAACTCTCCCTTTCTACCAGAGAATTTGAGCTCGGATATCAGTGTCTTTTTGCCCTTGCACTGGGATTTACACCTGGCTCCCCTGGTTCTCAGGTCTTCAAATTCAGACTGAAGTATACCACTGGCTTTCCTGAATCTCCACCTTGCAGACAGAAGATCATGGGATTTCTCAGTCTCCATAATTGCCTGGCTGAATTCCTTATACCAAATATATATATATATACATATATACATATACAAATATATATATATATATATATACACATACATGTATATATATGTATGTATACACACATACACACGTATAAAAATCTATTGGAATTTCTCTGTATTACCCAATTAATATGCCTCTATCAACTTCTAACCACATTTCTCACAATAGGTTTTCTTTTGTAGTCTTCCAGGAATTTCCTATGGAAATTCAAAAATGTAAATATATATATATATATATATATATACACACACACACACATTTACATACATATATATATACATCATTCATTTATACACAATAAGATTATACTATATACATTGATCTGCAAATTGTTTTTCATTTGACGTATCTTAGAGATTTTGCTATAGTGGTACATACAGATCTACCTCATGAAATGTATTACCACATAGAACATAGTTACCATAATCTAATTAATGAGTTACCTATTGATGGATATTCAGTTGTTTCTAGGTTTTTGCTATTAAAAACAATTTGTAGCAGGCAAAAACCTCTTTGATCTTGGCCACAGTAACTTCTTATTCAACACGTCTCCGGAGGCAAGGGACACAAAAGCAAAAATGAACTACTGGGACCTCATCAAAATAAAAAGCTTCTGCAAAGCAAAGGAAACAATCAGCAAAACTAAAAGGCAATTGACAGAATGGGAGAAGATATCTGCAAATGACATATTGGATAAAGGGTTAGTATCCAAAATCTATAAAGAACTTATCAAACTTAACACACAAAAAACAAATAATCCAGTGAAGAAATGGGCAAAAGACATGAATAGACACTTCTCCAAAGAAGACATCCAGATGGCCAACCGACACATGAAAAAATGCTCCACATCACTCATCATCAGGGAAATACAAATCAAAACCACAATGAGCTACTACCTTACGCATGTCAGAATGGCTAACATTAACAACTCAGTCAACAACAGATGTTGGCGAGGATGTGGAGAAGGAGGATCTCTTTTGTATTGTTGGTGGCAACGCAAGCTGGTGCAGCCACTCTAGAAACAGCATGGAGGTTCCTCAAAAAACTAAAAATAGAACTACCCTATGACCCAGCAATTGCACTACTAGGCATTTATCCACAGGATACAGGTGTGCTGTTTTGAAGGGACACATGCACCCCCATGCAGCACTATCAACAATAGTCAAAGTATGGAAACAGCCCAAATGTCCATCAATAGATGAATAAAGAAGATGTGTATATATATATATATATATATATATATATATATATATATACACACAATGGAGTATTACTCAGCAATCAGGAAGAATGAAATCTTGCCATTTGCAAGTACGTGGATGGAACTGAAGGGTATTATGCTAAGTGAAATTAGTCAGTCAGAGAAAGACAAAAATCGTATGTCTTCATTCATATGAGGACTTTAAGAGACAAAACAGATGAACATAAGGTAAGGGAAACAAAAATGATACAAAAACAGGGAGGGGGACAAAACAGAGGAGACTCATAAATATGGAGAACAAACTGAGGGTTACTGGAGGGGTTGTGGGGGGGGGATGGGCTAAATGGGTAAGGGGCAGTAAGGAATCTACTCCTGAAATCATTGTTGCACTATATGCTAACTAATTTGGATGTAAATTTAAAACAATAAAAAATAAAACAAGTTAATAAAAAAAACAATTTGTAATTAAAACTACACTGAAATACCATTTCTCATTTATCACAGTGACAAACCAAAAGTTTGAAGGTACACTCCTATCAGCAAGGCAGAGGAGAAACGGGCATTCTTGTATATTGCTGGTAGGGATGCAAAATAATACAACCTCCATGGAAAAGAATCTGGCAATACCTAGCAAAATAATAAACATTTTCCCATTAACCCAGAAATTCCATTTTTAGGAATTTATTTCAAAAATATAGTTGCAAAAATACTAGTAGATGCTGTGGTGAATTACCCCGAAGCCTTCTTTACGACATAAGCTATGGGTGATCCCATTCTTGTGAGTTTGGCAGCAGATGGTTCTCAGCTGAGATTCTCTCTAAACATTATCTTTTGCTGAAGACAGCCTCCTCCCAATTCTTATCCACTAAATAAGGATCCTACCCCCTTGCTTCAAGGAAGCACAATTTTACAGTCATCTAGTCCCAGAACTCCCCCTGGGATTGGCTGAGGCCCCTGGTGCCACTCCATTGCAGTTCAACTCTTCCCAGTACCCAATGCTACTTACTTAACTCCTTCAAAGGTTATGATCTCAAAAGCACTCACCAATAACTTCCTACATGTAAATCTCTGCTCAGGATCTGTTTCCCAGGGAACTGAATTGATTGGTGCCAGAAAGGTCCAAGGACGCAGACTCGAAAATGGGATTTTAGAGTTGAGGGCCATATCACTGCTGGTAAATGGAGCACAGATAAACTGTCATGCTGTAGCAGTGCAATTGTTAAAACTGGTACATGTGGTAAACTGGAATGGAACAATAGTGGAAGGGAATTTGCTAACAGTTGTAATACCTCAAGTTTTTGTGAAAGTATTAAATATAAGGACAATTGAATCAAATCACTGTTGTTGAGTGCAACTGATAAACTACTAAAGGACAATCAAAAGCTAAGGATAATTATTAATTTAAAGAGAAATGCAAAACTCAAAACTCAGAAATCCTCCTGGGCAGTAGACAAAGAGACTCTTGTTCCCTGAAGGCAGAGGACAGAAGAATCTGACGATCAGGCTCAGGATTTAATTATGAGTTGCAGAATTCCAGAGAAAGGTGAATTCTCAGTTCTGCAAAGTCTGACATGTCAAAGTCCCTGGTGGAGAAAGATGTCACAGTCAGAGCCCTGCTGAGGTCTGAGGATATCTGAGTTGATTCACTCAAAAACCTTGAAACCTCTGATCATCCCCTCGAAGCTTCTGGGCCTAGATAAATGGCCTACTCCTCTAACTTAAAAGCTAGTTCCACCCCACCACCCTTGCTTGGGGACAAAGCATACCCTCCCCTCTGAGATCAAACCCCTCTTCTCCTCATGACCATCACCAACACATAGGGTCAGCCTTGATATAACCCAGAAGAGGAAGTGGTAGGTCTCCCAAGGGAAAAATGGACCACATGCTGAAGGAAGTGGAAGATTTAGCCTATTTGTACAGTAGGAGCTGGGAAAGTATACCTAGAACTGGAATCTGAGGGTAATGGGTCAGTGGAAATGGAACATCACATTAGACAAGGGTTGGTTTCTCCACATGGGAGAACTCTCCTGGAATAAAGGATCTAGCAGCTTGGCTAGAATCCCAGGAGACAGTGCTGTGATGCTGACAGGATAACTCTTAGAGGCAGAAAAATCGAGAGCCTATACTAAGTGAAGTAGAAATGCCAGAACTGCTTTGGGAAATGTTGTAAGAAGTGGTCAAAAGAAACAGAAATAGGCAAGAATGGATATACTCTATAAAACCAGAAACTCAGAGTTAAGTATGTTCCATGTGAGAGCTATAGGACAACTTGTTTCCCTAAGTGATAAAGAATGAGCACCAGAATTACTGACAAGCTCAGTGTTGACTATCCTCTATAGGCCAAACCTGAGAGTAAAAGAGAGAGTGTTACAGAACTAGTCTTATTGATGGCAATTGAGTCTTCTTGATAGGCTTCCAAATTACAAAGGCTAGGTGATAAAGCTAAGCTACTAGAAGCAAGGTGGGCACAATTACCACAAGGAACAAGAAGTTCATTGTGGAAGTTGGTGGGGAGGGGGTGGTGGGGAGACCTGAGCCACAAAAAGATACATTAATAGAGCACAATATCCTTGGAGCTGGTTAAATAGGCAGCCAACAAAAGTATTGCCCAATTTAAATGATGAAAAGAATTCAAAGATGGATACAAGAGGCTGGAGGTAACTATATATACCAATAAAAAGATGCAATTCCTTGCTTGGTTCCAAGACCTGAGCCAGTTCTCAGACCTGGAATTCACTGACTAAAGAAGAAACCAGGCCCCAAGGAGAAATGATTCTAAAACACCACAGCAAGTATATGTAGGAATTATTTTCCTGTTCTTTACCAAAGAATAGAAACATCAAAAATCGTCATTATTATGGAACTGGTTGGCTAAGCTGTGGTCCATCCAAACATGGAATACGATTCAGCTGTGGAAAGGAATGAGGCATTTCTCTATATGCTTATATGCAGGGATCTCCAGAAGACATTATTAACTGGAAAAATAAGGTATAAATGATTGTACATAGTATGTTACCTTTCATGTAAAAGGAAGGAATACTAATATATACACACATTTCCTTTTATTTCCAATATGAATTAATGAAAAGCTAAACTGAAAAAAAATATAAATCATATTCTGGGGGCAAGGGTGGGCACAGAGAAGAAGGAAAAGGCAAGAAAACCAAAGTACCTTATTTATAGCATCAAAAGGAACGGGAGTTACCTTGAAGAGTTTTCACTGGCAAAGGAAAACAATTTGAGCATGAAAAAGAATTCTGTCTCCAACTGATTAAAACACAGCAAATAAAAAGAACAAAACTCAACAAATACATATAAATCCATGAATTTGTAATTAAATTTTTAAAAACTTCATCCATTACCATTAGAGGTTTGTTAAGGCACAGAAACTTAGTGTTCTGAAAAAGTAATAAGTGAAGAGAAAGAATCAAGCATTTACCCTGCTTTAATATACAAAATATATTTGAAAGTAACCAAATACTTAATAAGGGCAAGTTCTTCCTTATAGAATTCCAGCTAATAATACATCACCATTTTGGAACCCCTACTTAAATAACTGATGTAAGCAATAATCATCAATTGGTACTAAAACCTTAGATAAAAGTTTAATGGAAGCTTTCCAGTGGGTGGAAAGCTGCCTGCTAGCAGCACCAACTATGAGACAACTGTAGTTATCTCCTGATGTGATATAATAAGAAGTACAAGGCATCATCTATGAAATATCCTACCCCTACCCCCAATCAAACCTGATTATAAACAAGCTTTTATAACTTAATACCAATTTTTAGGAAACACAGGGTACAGAAGGACAAGTTAAATGACACCATGATGTAAAAATGAGCCCAAGTCCAGAATGCAAAGATTCTATGGATGAATGACCCAGTTTATTCAACAAATCAGAAAAAAAAAAAAAAGAGGTAGATTACAGGTTAAAAGGAACTTAACAAATGTAACAACCCAATGCAATATATACACTTTGGATCATGTATTTTCTTATTGCTGCTATAACAAATTACCACAAACTTAGTGGTTTAAAACAACACAAATCTTACAAATTTATTATCTTCTGGAGGTCAGAAGTCTAAAAATGGGCCTTATGGGGCTAGAATCAAGGTATTGGGCCTGTATTTCTTCTGGAAGCTAATGGGGAGAATCAGTTCCTTGCCTTTTCCAGTTTCTGGAGGCTGTCCACATTTCTTGGCTGGTGGCCCCCTTCCAGCAATGGCATCACTCCAACATCTGCTTCTGCCATCGTCTTCTTCTCTGACTCTAACTTTCCTACTTCTCTCATATAAGAACTCTTGCTATTACATTGCACATACCCAGATAATCCAGGATAATACTCCCATCTCAGGATCTTTAAGTTAATCACATCTGCAAAGTCATTGTTGCCATGTAAGATAATTTTTCATAGGTTCCAGCAATAAGGATATGAATGTTTAATGAAGGGAGAAGGCTATTATTCTGTCTACCACAGATTCTGATTCAAACAAAGCAGCTATAAAAGACATTTTTCACAGACCTGGGAGAATTTAATCATAGATTATGTATCATGTATAGGAATTGACATTAATTTTTGAAGGTATGATCATAGCATTGTGGGTGTTTTCAATGTAGGGCATCTGTTGGAGATGCTTACTAAATTATTTATAGGCTAAATCATATGATATCTGGTATTTACATCAAAATTTGTTTTCAAAGAATAAGGGAAATAAATGAAAGATAGGCAAAATACTAAAAACTGTCAAGAGTTGGACTATGGTCACATAAGGAAGGTTCAGATTAATTTTTCCTCTACTATTGTACACAATTGAAAATGTCCACAATAAAAAGTATTTTAAAAATTAAAGATAAGGGGCTCCTGGGTGGCTCTGTCGGTTAAGCGTCCAACTTCAGCTCAGGTCATGATCTCGTGGTCTGTGAGTTCAAGCCCCACGTCAGGCTCTGTGCTGACAGCTCAGCACCTGGAGCCTGCTTCAGATTCTGTGTCTCCCTCTCGCTCTGACCCTCCCCCATTCATACTTTGTCTCTCTCTGTCTCAAAAATAAATAAACATTAAAAAAATTTTTTTTAATCAAAGATAATTTGTTTTCTTAAAAAAGAAGAACACAAAAGAAAGAGAATTGTTGTCCATATATCTTTGCATACCAGTGTGAATGTATGACAGTAAAAATTCTTAGACACAGAATTGCATCTAAAACATTATAACTGCTTTACACATATACTAAGGTTGAACAATTAAATGAACAGATGGTGAGTGAGTCAGGCTTCTCACCGTCAGAGATGAAAGTTGCAGATAAACAAGAAGGAAGGATAGAATGAACCCTGTGGTAATAAGTTAGAGTTGGAGACATCATTATGAACTCATATTTAGTTTAATATTTATACAGATACTGACCAATTATAGATATATATGTATAAATATGTACACATATATATTTACCTCACTCTGAACACCCAGAGGAAACCACACCTCAGCAGTAAAGAACAACCCGAGCACCCACATCTGGGTTTCTAAATACCATTTTCCAATAAAAGAAACCAGGGATACTTAGGAAAATGGCTGATTTCTAGGAATGGGGCAGGGAAAGAAAATAAAAGATGTGGAGTATCCTATAGCATTGGAAAGGAAGCTCTCACAAACAACAACAAAAAAAGGATGGAGCATGTCAAGGAGACACAGAAGCCAAACTGGAAGAACTCCTAATGGCCAAAGCTAGAACAATTTGAGCACCAAAATAAGTAACACTGCATTGAATTATAGTCCCAAATTATAAAAGAAATATACATGAGTTCATTCAGACATGAATAAGTGGTTGAATAAATGAGAAGCGACAAATTATCCTTACTGTGCATAGATTATTCCTCAATAAAATTGAAAAGGAAAAAAAATATTTGTTGAGTCAATTTATCAGTGGTGCTTACAGTTTAAGTAAACTCTTTAGAAATTCTGAATAAACTGTATTGGCAAATTTTAACTCTAGGATGCTGGGCAAATAGAGTTTTTACTTTTCTCAGTCTCAAGAAGTTTCCGAGTACTATTTACTATTTCTCATATATCTAGTAGATAGGCTTTTCCTTAGCTGTCCCAAGGGGATATGAATTAAGCGTTCTGAAATCAGCTGGCTCAAATATAAATCATAGACCTATGTTCAAGCATAACTGTAAAAGGAGAGATTATGCTTGAGTGTAGGTTCCATATTATGATAATGTTTTGCATATTCACTTCAGCCATTAATATAAAAATCTCAAAACACTGAAATGTCTTGATTAACACTTTCTTTAAGGGCAGAAACATGGCACCTCCTCATAAGTAAAATCTTAGTATCTTCACATAATGCTGATTTCCATTCTATAGTCCCTATCAACTCTAGTCCACAATGTTTCAGAGAATCACCATATGTAATGTGAATACCAAACTCTGACCTAAAAAATTTCTATAGTATTATCAATTCCAAAATATAAAGCAAAATTGATTTTGAGATTGCTAATTTCTACAAAACAGCTTTTTAAAACAACTGAAGAAATGTGTACTTTTAAAATGAAGTTGCAACATTATACAAGAACTCTGCAGATACTTAGAACAGAATAATGTATTTCACAATTAAATTCAGATTAGTTACATTTGATAAATTTGACAAAGCAGCAGTAATACACACTACAAGTGTATTACATTATTCTCTTTAGTCAATAAAGTAACGAGAACATAGTGTTAAGCAAAATACCACAGTTAGAAAAAGTAAAGCAGATATTGTTCACTATATTCATATAAACTTTCCAACATTTACAATGGAAGATGAAATTTTAACTCCTAGCCATGGAAGCAGTAGGAATAATGAAATGCTAAAATATGCACTATGTTTTATTGAAGTACACTTAAGTTACAGAAAATGAGGATTATGCAAAAAATCTAGAGACATGAACGACAATAATAAATTGCTTAAAACTCCAAGTTACACAGTTAGAAAAAAGAAACTTTGTTAAGTAATATCAATTACTATCTTTTGCACTAAAGAGATGAAGTCTTTAAGTAATTCCGCCCCCATTTTCCTTTCTCAGCTATGGTTTATCCAGTGATCTGAGATTCATACCATCCTTATTCTCTAGGGAATAACATGAAAGTGACTGAAAATAAAAGGAGGGATTGAAATCCCCTACTTCAGAAGACAGAACCAGTTACCTGACATTCAATACCAATCCTTGCCGTGTTAAGAATGTCAGTGTTTCACATGCCCCACTCAGGAAAAGAGTTGTTTCAATACACGCTTCTGTGGCTTTATTCAGTTTGGTTACATCTCAGGGAGTTTAATTTCATGCAAAGCTTTCAGATAGTTCTTTCCGGTGACAGGAGCAAACCTGTCCCATAAGGCAGCAATTGGGAGTTCAGGGAAAATGAAAGCGACCTAAACTGATCAGAACTTTGGCCTTGCCCTGGAGTTAGCCTTCAAGAATTGAGAAAGATGTAGTGTTGGCAACTCCTGAGGTAATTTTTAAAATGTAAACATAATGGAATGGAAGATGATCTGCTTGTATTTGGGGCTTATATTATGGCTATAAAGGGAAATGGCAATAAGAAGCGAATGTCAGAGGTTTAACTAAACTGAACTGATTTCATGAAAGGCTTAAGAATCAGCCTGACTGGGGAAAGAGAGGTAAAACACCTGTGCAACTAGTCCACACATGAACAATGCATTTATTTTCAAACAAAGAGCAGATAATGCTCAAGCTTTGGAAGGGGAGATCTATTTTTCAGAGAAAGTATGGACACCTGAAAGAAACACAAGGGGCATTGTGTTTAGGAATGAAACATGTGATCTAGGGAAATGCCAGTTTATCCAAGCTTTGGCTGGGTTACTGCTTTGTTAAGAGAGAGGACATATTTTTGAAACTGTGATTAACTGAGGTTTAATGTGTCTTCTTGTAATTACCTATAATTTTAAAAGATTACATTGTAGCTTGTAAGCCTGGTTAAAGGACAAATCAGGTGATTTTTAATAAAATACAACACACACATGTGTTTTATTGTTTAGAATACAGAGGAATTCTATGTTTTGCTATTTACAAAGAGTAATTTTGTTGATTCATTTCAGCTTCTCTCTTTACCTTTTTTTTTAAGTTTATACATTTGAGTAATCTCTGTACTCGACATGGGGCTGGCTCCAACTCACAACCTCAAGATCAAGAGTCACGTGCTCTTCCAACTGAACCATCCAGGCATCCCCTCCACCTTTGGTTCTTAGCATGGTCATATTGTCATCAGTTATTTAGTATTTCTCAAAGTTTATGTAATCATGCAAAGTGACTGAAAAATCATTCTGTACAACTGGGATGTCAAGATAAACTTTCACAATTTATCTTTAATGGGTCTTCTTGCTCTGTCTTCTCCTTAATTCAAAGGATAATACCTAAGTGAATTTTTCTTACACATTCTAGAACTCATAGACACAAGAACTCTCTGAATCACAAGCTAGCTCAAAGAATGAAGACAGATTGCTAGTACTGCTTTTTGAGTCTCATGGCATTTCTGACAAGAGGGCATTCTCCTAGCATTAGTCTTTAGCTGTGTGACTTCATGCAAGTTTGATACTTAGCTTCTCCACCCTTCTTTTCTCCATCTGTAAAAATAGGGAGCCAACTAAGGATTATTTGGAGCATAAAATCTTATAGTTAGTGCTTCTAAAAATTTACCAACACATTTACCAGTCACTTTGATCAACATTGTTTCTTATATCCTACTCCTTTCTTCTGCACTGTTTTCTTCTGACTAAATTACATCACTTAGTGTCCTTTCAGAAAGGATCTGTGAGTTTTACTCTTAACTGATATTTTGGGTGTTACTGACTTGTAAATAAACAGTTTACCTGAGGTCTCAGAAGATATTATTTCATAGCTGTATTCCGATGCTGATGAGAAGTCTACCATCATACTGTTATTTATATATAAGCAATCTATTCTTTCTCTAAGATTGAAGGGGGATAACTGGAATTGAATTAATTTAAGGTTCCTATGTTGCTTACCCAGAAAACAGATACTGGTTAGCTTTAGATTTGTTAAGACATGTATATACTTTAAGAAAAACACTGAAATTATAGAATAGTTATTAAACAAGTAGAGGGGCAGAGAATAAACAAAACTGATCAAATCAACTGAAGCAAAGTGATAAAGAAGAAAATCAGGGGGGAAGATGGAGCAAATGGAATTACAAAATAAGATGTTAAAAATAATTCTAAATATGCCAATAATCACTAAGTGGAATACCTACAAAATACAAAACAGAGACTCCAAATCTGCTTTCTTAAATCCAGCTATATGCTGTTAACAAAAGATATTTAAAACATTAGAGCACAGAAATGTTGTAAGTAATCTCATAGAAAAAAAAAAACATAACAGAGATTTCTGAAAAGATGGTGGAATAAGAAGCACCAGGAATCTGTATTCACAACCTAGACAATAAGTACACCAGCAGAATCTGTCTGGTATAACTATTTTGGAATTCTGGAGTCTATTGAAGGCTTGCAAATTCCAGGGAAAGTTTGGTAAACTGAAGTTAACAATGGCCAATCTCAGCTCCCGACACAGTAGTAGTTACCTATCTCACATGCCCAGCCATAGGGCAGGCACTGTGCACATGTTCTTGGAGCAGTTTGCACATACCTTATGGGAGCTAGAGTGAGCAAAAATGACCCTGTCCTCCAAATATTGGAAATCTGTGCTCTAACCACTGATTTCTACTTCTAAGCACAGAAGTGCGAAAGGTGGGAAACCATTGTTGTTGCACCTCCTCACATTGATGCAAGCCATTTCCCTGGCTGTAGTGACTTTCAGAGGACTTAAACAGCTGCCTCCCCCCTTCATTTTTCTCTTTCCCCTTTTAGAGTCAGACATTAAAGACTAGGACACTCAAAAACAACAGAAAACCCAAAGGAAGGGAAAAATCTGATTTCCAGAGTTGCCACAATATTAGATTCAAATGTCCAGTATTCAGCAACAAGAACAAAAATCACGAAGCATTAAAAAAAAAAAAAAAAAAAGGAACATATGACCTATTCAAGGGAAAACAAATTAATCATGAGAAACTGTCCCTGAAAAAAACTGATGGCAGACATGACAAAGATGTTAAAACAATTGTTTTGGGTGCCTGGGTGGTTCAGTCCGTTAGGCGTCCAACTCTTGATTTCAGCTCAGGACATGATCTCATGGTTTGTGGGATCAAGCTCTCTATCAGCACAGAGCCTGCTTGGGATTCTCTCTCCCTCTCTCTCTCTCTCTGCCCCTCCCCTGCTGACATGCATGTTCTCTCTCACTCAAATAAATACATACACATTAAAAAATAAAATAAAAAAACTGTTTTAAAGATGCTCAAAAAACTAAAGGAAGAGGATAGTCAAGAAAAGGGCATATGGAAAAAATCATAATATCAATAGATAGAAAACCTAAAAAGAAAGAAAGAAAGAAAGAAAAAAGTCTGGAGCTGAAAAGTACAATACTGAAATGAAAAATTTACTAGTGGGATTCAAATACAGATTGGATCAGGCAGAAAAACGAATCAGTCAACTTGAAGATAGGGCAATGGAAATTACCAAGTCTGAGGAACAGAAACAAACAAGACTGAAGAAAAGTGAGCAGAGCCTGAGGAACTTCTGGTACAAATCAAACAGACCAACATATACATTTTGGGAGTCCCAGAAGGAGAAGAGAGAGAGAAAGGGGCAAAGAGAATATGATGAAAGACATGAACATAAACATCCAAGAAGTTCAACAAGCTCCAAGGAAGATGAGCTCAAAGATATGCACACTGGGACACATTATAGTCAAACTTTCAAAAGATAAAAATGAAGAGAGAATCACAAAAGTAGCAAAAGAGAAGTGAATCATCTCATATAAGGAATCCTCAAAAAGATAATCAGCTGATTTCTCATCAGAAACTTTGGAGGCCAGGAGACAGCAGGCTGCTATATTCAAAGTGGTGAAAGAAAGAACACTTGTCAACCAAAAATCCTGTAACTGGCAAAACTGCCCTTCAAAAATGAGGGAGAAATTGGAGTGCCTTGGTGGCTCAGTTGGTTAAATGCCTGACTCTTGGTTTTGCCTCAGGTCATGATCTCGCGGTTTGCAGGTTCAAGCCCTGCATTGGGCTCTGTGCCATCAGCACAGAGCCTGCTTGGGATTCTCACTCCCCTGTCTCTCTGCCCCACTCCTGTTCACTCTCTCTCTTGCTCAAAATAAATAAGCTTAAAATTTTTTTTAATTAAAGAAAAGTGAGGGAGAAATTAAGATATCTCCAGACAAACAAAAAATGAAGGAGTCATTAAACCACTAGTCCTGCCCTGCAAGAAATGCTTAAGGGAATCCTGCAAGATGAATAAAAGGATACTAGACAGTAACTTGGAGCCAAATAGAAAAATAAAGCTTTCAATAAAGGTAAGTACATGGGCAAATATAAAAGCGAGTATTATTGTAGGATGCCTGAATGGCTCAGTTGGTTGAGCATCTGACTCTTGATTTTGGCCATGATCTCATGGTTTGTGAGTTTGAGACTCATGGGCTCTGTGCTGGCAGCACAGAGCCAGCTTGAGATTCTCTTGTCTCCCTATCTCTCTACCCCTCCCTCCTTCTCTTTCTCTCTTTCTCTCTCTGTCAAAAATAAATTAAAAAACATTTTTTTAATTTAACAAAAAAAAATCTATATGTGGAATTTAAGAAACAAAACAAATAAGCAAGAGAGAGAGAGAGAGAAACCAAGAAACAGACTGTTAACTATAGAGTACAAACTGATGGTTACCAGGGGGGCATGGGTTAAATAGGGATGGGGATTAATGAGGGCACTTGCTGTGATGAGCATCAGGTAAAGTATGGAAACATTGAATCACTATATAGTACACCTGAAACTAATATTACACTTGTATGATAACTAATTGGAATTTAAATAAAAACTTAAAAAAAAAAAAAGGCACCTGGGTGGCTAACAAGCTCAAGCCCTGTGTCAGGCTCTGTGCTGAGAGCTCAGAGCCTGAAGCCTGCTTCAGATTCTGTGTCTCCCTCTCTCTCTGCCCCTCCCCTGCTCACACTCTGTCTCTCTCTCAAATGTAAGTTAACATTTAAAAAATAAAACCCACAATGAGATACCACTTCACACCCACTAGGATGACTCAAATCAAAAAGTCAGATAATAAGAAGTATGACTGAAATGTGAAATATCAGAAACCCTCATACACTTCTAGTGGAAATGTAAAATGCCACTTCAGGAAACAGTCTGCCAGTTCCTCAAACAGTTAAACATAGAGTTACCATATGACCCAGTAATCCCACTCCTAGGTATCTACCCAATAGAAATGAAAATATATGTTACACAAAAACTTATACACAAATGTTTATAGCAGCATTATTCAGAAGAGCCAAAAAGTAGAAACAACCCAAATGTCCATCAACAAACAAATGAGTACATAAAATGTAGTATATCCATGCAATGGAATGTTATTTGGCAATATAAAGAAGTGATACATACTACAACATGGATGAAACTTGAAAACATTATACTAAGTAAAAAATGTCAAAAACAAACAAAAATATATTATATGATTCCATTTATATAAAATATACAGAAGAGGAAAATCTGTAGAGACAGAAAGTAGATTAGTGGCATACAGTTTGGGGGATGGGCAATTAGGGGTGATAGCTAAAGGGTATGAGGTTCTTTTTTAAGAGGATGAAAATGTTCTAAAAATAATTGTGGTGACTGTTGCACATATCTATGAATATACTAAAATTCATTGAGTTGTACACTTTAAATAGGTGAGTTATTTTTATGTGAATTATTTCTCAGTAAAGCTATTTTTTAATGTTTATTTATTTTTGAGAGAGAGCATGGGAGAGGGAGAAAGAGAGAGGGAGACAGAGGATCCAAAGCAGGTTCTGTGCTGAGAGCAGAGAATCCAATGCGGGGCTCAAACTCATGAACCATGGGATCATGATCTGAGTCAAAGTCAGCCACTTAACCAACTGAGCCACCCAGGCATCCCTAAAGCTATTATTTTAAAAAATGAATTAAATGGAAATCCCAAACTGAAAAGTATACAACTGAAATGAAAAATGACTAGATGAGCATAACAGCACATTGGAGATGGCAACTGAAAGTCAGTAAATATGAAGACAGATCAATAAAAATCTATACACTATGAAGAACAAAGAAAAATAAGATATAAAGACACAAAATGATTACAAGAGAAAGAACAGAAATATATATGCCAAGCAAACAGGAAATATAACAAAGCTGGTAGGGCTATATTAGACAATGAAGGACTCAAGCTAAAGAATATTACAAAGGATAAAGTGGGAAATTTCATAATGATAGAGGACAGTTCATCAGGAAGATCTAACAATGTAAATATATATGTATCTAGTAAGAATTTCAAAATTCATTAAGCAAAAATTGGCAAACATAAAGAAATAGACAAATCCACAAATAATATTGGATGTTTTTAATAACCCTATCTCAGTAACTGATAAGACAGGTAGATAAAAATTCATCAAGGAAGTAGATGGTAAACCATCTTGACCTAATTAATATTCATAAAACTCTCTAGCAACAACTGCAGAATGCACATTCTACTCAAGCGTACATGGAAAGTTCACTAAGGCAAGATATATACAAGGGTATAAATTCTCAATTGTTTTTTGGAAGTTTAAAATCTTACACAATAGAATTAAATTAGAAAATAATGACAATAAGGCATGCATGGGTGGTTCAGTAGGTTAAGCGTCCAATTCTTGATTTCAGCTCAGGTCATGATCTCACAGTTCATGAGTTGGAGCCCTGTGTTGGGCTCACACTGACAGCACACAGTCTGCCTGGGATTCTTTCTCTCCCTGTCTCCCTCTGCCCCACTCCAACTCATGCTCTCTCTCTCTCTCTCTCTCTCTCTCTCTCTCTCTCTCTCAAAAATAAATAAACTTAAAAAAAAATAGAAACCAGGGGTGACTGAGTAGCTCAGTTGGTTGAGCGTCTGACTTCAGCTCAGGTCATAATCTTGCAGTTCGTGAGTTCGAGCCCTGCATCAGGCTCTGTGCTGACAGAGCCTGGAGCCTGCTTCAGATTCTGTGTCTCCCTCTCTCTCTGCCTCTCCCCCACTCACACTCTGTCTTTCTCTCTGAAAAATAAATAAACATTACAAAGCTCTAATCATCAAGACAGCATGGTATTGACACAAAAGAGACACATAGACCAATGGAATAGAATAGAAACCCCAGAATTAGACCCACAAAAGTATGGTCAACTATTCTTTGACAAAGCAGGAAAGAATACCCAATAGGAAAAAAAGACAGTCTCTTTAACAAATGGTACTGGGAGAACTGGACAGCAACATGCAGAAGGATGAAACTAGACAACTTTCTTACACCATTCACAAAAATAAACTCAAAATGGATGAAGGACCTGAATGTGAGACAGGAAACCATCAAAACCCTAGAGGAGAAAGCGGAGAAAAAACCTCTCTGACCTCAGCCACAGCAATTTCTTACTTGACACATCCCCAAAGGCAAGGGAATTAGAAGCAAAAATGAACTATTGGGACCTCATCGAGATAAAAAGCTTCTGCATTGCAAAGGAAACAATCAACAAAACTAAAAGGCAACCAACATGATGGGAAAAGGTATTTGCAAATGACATATCGGACAAAGGGCTAGTATCCAAAATCTATAAAGAGCTCACCAAACTCCACACCCGAAAAACAAATAATCCAGTGAAGAAATGGGCAGAAAAGCTGGATAGACACTTCTCTAAAGAAGACATCTAGATGGCCAACAGGCACATGAAAAGATCCTCAATGTCACTCCTCATCAGGGAAATACAAATCAAAACCACACTGAGATACCACCTCACGCCAATCAGAGTGGCTAAAATGAACAAATCAGGAGACTATAGATGCTGGAGAGGATGTGGAGAAACGGGAACCCTCTTGCACTGCTGGTGGGAATACAAACTGGTGCAGCCGCTCTGGAAAACAGTGTGAAGGTTCCTCAAAAAATTAAAAATAGATCTACCCAATGACCCAGCAATAGCACTGCTAGGAATTTACCCAAGGGATACAGGAGTACTGATGCATAGGGGCACTTGTACCCCAATGTTTATACCAGCACTCTCAACAATAGCCAAATTATGGAAAGAGCCTAAATGTCCATCAACTGATGAATGGATAAAGATGTGGTTTATATATACAATGGAATACTACATGGCAATGAGAAAGAATGAAATATGGCCTTTTGTAGCAACATGGATAGAACTGGAGAGTGTTATGCTAAGTGAAATAAATCATACAGAGAAAGATACCATATGTTTTCACTCTTATGTGGATCCTGAGAAACTTAACAGAAGACCATGGGGGAGGGGAAAGAAAAAAAAAAGAGAGGGAGGGAGCCAAACCATAGGAGACTCTTAAAAACTGAGAACAGGGGCGCCTGGGTGGCGCAGTCGGTTAAGCGTCCGACTTCAGCCAGGTCACGATCTGGCGGTCCGTGAGTTCGAGCCCCGCGTCAGGCTCTGGGCTGATGGCTCAGAGCCTGGAGCCTGTTTCCGATTCTGTGTCTCCCTCTCTCTCTGCCCCTCCCCCGTTCATGCTCTGTCTCTCTCTGTCCCAAAAATAAATAAACGTTGAAAAAAAAAAAATTTAAAAAAAAAAAAAAACTGAGAACAATCTAAGGGTTGATGGGGAGTGGGAGGGAGGGGGGGTTGGGTGATGGGTATTGAGGAGCACACCTTTTGAGATGAGCACTGGGTGTTGTATGGAAACCAATTTGACAATAAATTTCATATTTAAAAAAAATAAAATAAAAACAAAACCTCCAAAAAAATAAAATAAAATAAAATAATTAAAAAAAATTTTTTTAATAAAGTAAAAAAATACAAACTAATTACAGTAAGATATTTAGAAGTCAAATTATTTCTAGATATTTGGAAATTAAATAACACAATTCCACGTAATACCGAAATCAAAGAAAAAATTCATAAGAGAAATTATAAAATATTTCTGGTGTGTGCCCCTTGACACCCCTCTGGTAGTCTTTCCAGGGTCAAGGAAAGAATGGAGACAAAGGCTGATGATGATCTAATCTAAATGTAGTCTCTTACATTCTTTCAATTTTTTATTTTGAAATAATTATAAATTCACAAAAAATACAGAGATATCCTAGATACTTCACTTCAGTTTCCCCCAACAGTTATATCTTAGTAACTATAGTTACTCAAAATCAAGAAATCTCAGGGTGCCTGGCTGGCTCAGTTGGAAGAGCACATAATGCTTGATATTGGGGTCATGAGTTAGAGCCCCATGTTAGGTATAGAGATTACTTAAATAAAAACTTTTTTAAAAATCAAGAAAATTCAAAACCAAGATATTGACATTGTCATTTTCTGTCCCTTTGGTCACATTTGTACATTCATGGAACCATCACCACAATTAAGATACTGAACTATCACCACAAAGATCTCTTGTGCTACTCCTCCCCCACCATCCCTAAACTCAAGCAACCACTAATTTATCTCCATATCTATAATTCTATCATTTCAGAAATGTTATATAAATGAAATTAAACAGTATGTGGCCTTTTAAGATTGATGTTTTTCACTCAGCATTATGCCCTTGAAATTCAGCCGAACTATTATTTGTATCAATAGTTCCTTTTTATAGTTAAGTAGTATTCACTGTATGGATATGCCACCATTTGCTTAGCCAATCACCTATGGGTTGTATTGTAGGACATTTTGGTTGTTTACAGTTTGGAACTATTATAAATAAAGGTATGAACATTTACATAAAGGGTTTTTTTTTAAACATAAATTTTCTTTTTCTCTAGGATAAATGACAGGAGTCACTGCTGGATTATATGTTAAATACATGTTTAGTTTTTTTAAAAAACTGCTAAACTATTTTCCAGGGTGGCCATACAATTTTATACCCCCACCTGCAATGTATGAGAGATACAGTTTCTCCCTTTCCTCACCAGAATTTGGTACTAGCACTATTTTTTTTTTTAATTTTAGCTATTATAGTAGGTATGTTAGGAATATCTTATTATAGCCTTCATTTGCATTTCCCTAATGGCTAGTGATGTTGAACATTTTTTCATGCACTAATGCCATCTATATAGCTTCTTTTTTTTTAATTTTTCATTTATTTATTTTTGAGAGACAGAACACAAGTGGGGAGGGGCAGAGAGGGAAGGAGACAGAATCCAAAGCAGGCTCCAGGCTCTGAGCTGCCAGCACAGAGCCCAACGCGGAGCTCGAACTCACAAACAGATCATGACTTGAGCCGAAGTCGGATGCTCAACCAACTGAGCCACCCAGGTGTCCCTATATAACTTCTTAAGTGAATGAAGAGTGTCAAGGTCACCTTGGAAAAAGATCGCGTGGGATGGGAAATATTATTGCCTCCATTTTTAGAAAATATAGTCTACTACAGGCTAATGGAAAAGTGGATCTTGAGCTAAAAAGGATTTGGACAGGCAAGTAGCAAGGAAAAACATGTTGAGTGTATAGTGTTATGTATACTCTATCATTGCAAAATTATAATTTCCCATGTTTTTAACCTCTACTTTTCCTCTTTTTCTCTGCAGCCCTGCACATCAAACTATCTTTCTCCTTTAAGAAGCTTCCTTAACTTTTCCCAATCTCTTCCAACATCAGTTCAGAAAAAACCAAAAGGATTATATTGTGACTGTTCGTCCTTTGAATGTGGGGAGGATATAAGGTCCATGTGATACGCAAGGTCATATGAAAGAAAAGGAGTTTTACAAATCGAAAGAGATAAGGAAGGGGACCCTACTTTTTCCCTGGATTTCAATATATAGAAATTTATTTCTGTCTTTTCCCAGTTAAGTGTATTTATGAATTACTAACCTAACCTTTATACAATGGCTACAAAATGCAAAGAGAGGGTGCCTGGATAGCTCAGTCAGTTAAGCATCTGACTTCAGTCCAGGTCATGATCTCATGGTTTGCGAGTTCAAGCCCCACATGGGGCTCTCTGATGTCAGCACAGAACCTGCTTCAGATTCTCTGTTCCCCTTTCTCTCTGCCCCTACCCCGTTCTCTTTCTCTCTCTTTCTCTCTCTCTCTCTCAAAAATAAACATTTTAAAAAATTCATCTTTAGGGGCGCCTGGGTGGCTCAGTCAGTTAAGCATCTGACTTCGGCTCAGGTCATGATCTCGCGGTCTGTGGGTTCGAGCCCCACGTCAGGCTCTGTGCTGACAGCTCAGAGCCTGGAGCCTGTTTCAGATTCTATGTCTCCCTCTTCCTCTGACCCTCCCCTGTTCATGCTCTCTCTCTGTCTCAAAAATAAATAAATGTTAAAAAAAAATTTTTTTTAATAATAAAAAATTCATCTTTAAAATAAAATGCAAAGAAAAGGCAAAGTGAAGATAACACTGACAAAGCAAATGCAACACCAAACATTAAGAAAGCAGCCCAATCTTTTCTTCATCAGACTATCTTAATTTAAAAATACTAACAATATAATCAAATCTGCCAAGAAGCCAGCCAAAATGAATCTAAATTACTTCTTAAATTATTTAAAGCAACTGCAATTATCATTAACAATGAACTTTATTATGTACTAATATGCTACTAGTAATAGAGGTACCTGTATATATGACTTACAGATACACAAAGATCAACAATCAGAAAGGTTTGGACACTACTGGGCAAAAGCATTGTTAGCACAGAGCTCTGCCCTTCTCTCCCCTTACCTAATCCCCAGGTTAGACTGCTTGTGTGAAGGTCAGGCTGCTGGTTTCAACTCCTACTCAGACTTCCTGAATTCCTAGGTTCTCTGTTCCGTCTTCCCCCAGGGAACAGGTGCCTGGAGGACATATGGCCCTGGGTACCACTGAATGACTTGAGCCTGTTTCTCTTTGCCTCAGTTCTGGATAGATTGCCGAGGTTTGCGTCTAGACTCTCATCTCCATCTCTAAAACTGGTACTAGAGCCAATCATCTAAATTGAATATACTTCTTTTTTTTTAATCTTGATCTCTCCTTGGTACCTAAGAATGAGACTGGCAGCCTATGTGACTGGGACAAAACAAAGAACAAGGCAAAGAATGCCAACACCTACAGTTCTAGTGAGTCATTTACAACAATTTGCTCTGAGTATAATGTTCTTAAAATCCAAAGTTAAGAATAAACTTTATAGGTTACTAAAAAATAATAATAATGTAGTGCTTAATGGAAATATCAAGAACCAACTATCAAATACCAAGTGCCTCCCCAACATAAAGATACATGTACAATGACACTTTCTGAGTCCCATGCTCTGTTGGTCTATGAGTTCCTTCAAGACAAGAACCATGCCTCAATGCATTGTTGTTTCCCCAGGCCTAGCACTGAAAATAATAATTAGTATTATTTTTAACCATTGCTACTACTTTTTAACATTTACTATGTGCCAAATTCTTGCTAAGTACATTGAAAATATTACCCCATTTAATCCTTGTAATAACGTTATTATCCCTCTTTACAGATGAAGAAACTAAGCTCAGGAGGCTAGTATCTTACCCAAGAACTTAAAACTAGTACATGGTTGAACAGGGTTTTGAGTTCAGTTCTTTCTCATTTTGGAACCAAAACTCCTAACAACTATACTATAATGCCAAGGAGGAAAGAATTGGAAGGACAGGAAGAGAAGCTTGCCACTGTGCTCCAAGCCAAAAGTAAAGACATGTTGCTACTTAGAAACTGTGACCTCCAGCCATGTTTCCAGCTAATTACACCTTCTCTGACATTAAAGACACTGGTCATGACACTCTCAGACACAGGAAAGCTCCTTCTAACATGGGTCACCGAAAAAAATAAATTGTAGTGACACAGGTATAAAGTGAAAATAATAAATGTGAAATGAGCTTTTGTAAAGGTAGCTGAGGTTACTTTTCCTTGGTGAGTCTAGTTATTATTGCAGCACATAAAATGAAGCTATTTGCAAATTCGTATCTCTTAATTTGGCACAAGGTAGCAATTTAAAGGAAAAAAGTATGTGTGGAAAAAAAAAAATCACTGCTTACAGCAGCCCTCAGAACCAAAGAATGATGCAATTTTCACTGCATGTCTCCTCAAGTTGGAGAATTCATTAGCACCTATATAGTACTTAGGTAATTTCAGACAAAGCAAGTTGCAATATTTAACCATAAGTTCATTTTGCTTTGTAGTTCTATGACTTCATATTGGAAGTTTAAGCACACCAATTACTACAACTTTAAATACAGATATAAAATACTCATTTCAAGCTCTTTCTCTTTTAAGTCTTTTTCAATCATAACATTTTCTAACTAATAAACTTCCCAAGGGCTTATTCTGGGAAGCCCTTATTCTTAGTTTTAGACATAAAAATTGGAAAATATACTATATTGCTCTTTTCTGCTCAATTCTATATAGTTTTTACACCGATTTTCTAATAGTAAATAATGTTTAAGATAACTGACCAGCTTCCGGTTAAGCATCCACTGGAAACTGTCTCGGGTCAACAAAGGTGGGCCCCATCAGCCTGATATGCACTAAATAAACTGACCCTGGCCAAAATTGAGTGCTCAAGCACGGATATATAATCTAACCTCTGTCAATCTGATTCTCCCTCCTGGTGGGGGGGGGGGCGGCCCCCCCAAGGCAAGAATTCTACCACTGAACCACCAATGCTCCCTCCTGGGGATTTAGAATTGAAACCCAATTCTAATCAGCCTAAGGCCCCTTGCTAAAACTGAGTTGCTGCAGGGATTTTTTTCTCCCCCATCAACACTAAGAGGCAAAAATAACAAAGGTAAAAATTACATTATCTTAACAACAAATACCAGTGCTATAGACTGAATTATAGGTATACCTCACAGACAGTGGATGTTCATTCAGCTCCAGACCACCACAATAAAGCCAGTATCACAATCAAGCTAGTCAAATGAATTTTTTGGTTTGCCAGTGCATATAAAAGTTATGTTTACACTATACTGTAGTCTAAGTGTGCTACAGTATTATGTTTAAAAAAACAATATACATTCCTTAATTTAAAAATACTTTATTGGGGCACCTGGGTGACTCAGTCGGTTAAGCATCCAACTTCAGCTCAGGTCATGATCTCAAGGCTCATGAGTTCAAGCCCCACTTTGGGCAATGTGTTGGTGGCTCAGAGCCTGGAGTCACTTCAGATTCTGTGTCTCCCTCTCTGCCCCTCCTCTGCTCACACTCTGTCTCTCTCTGAAAAGTAAATAAACATTAAAAAAATTAATAAAAATATTAACAAAAAATGCCAACCATCATCTGAGCTTTCACGAAATTATTAACTTTTTGCTGATGGAGGGTCTTGCCTTCATGTTGATGGCTGCTGTGGTGGTTGCTGAAGGTTGGGGTGGCTGGGGTAATTTCTTAAAATAAGACAACAATGAAGTTTGCCTCACTGATTGACTCTTCCTCTCATCACTAATTTCTCTGTAGCATGAATGTTATTTGATAGCATTTTGCCCACTGTAGAACTTTTCAGACTTTATTCATCTTATAACTGAAAGTCTGTACTCTCTTTTTTTTTTTTTAATTTTTTTTTCAACGTTTTTATTTATTTTTTTTTGGGGGACAGAGAGAGACAGAGCATGAACGGGGGAGGGGCAGAGAGAGAGGGAGACACAGAATCGGAAACAGGCTCCAGGCTCTGAGCCATCAGCCCAGAGCCTGATGCGGGGCTCGAACTCCCGGACCGCCAGATCGTGACCTGGCTGAAGTCGGACGCTTAACCGACTGCGCCACCCAGGCGCCCCGAAAGTCTGTACTCTTTTACCAGTCTCTTCTATTTCCCCAATCACTGAGTTTCCCAGGAACTACCATTCTACTCTCTTTTTATGTGTTCGGTTTTTCTCTGAGTCCACATATAAGTGATACCATGCAGTACTTGTCTTTGCCTGGCTTATTTCACTTAGCATACTGTTCTCCAAGTTCAACCATGCTGTCACAAGCAGCAGAATTTTCTTCTTTCTCGTGGCTGAATAATACATATATACATAAACAATATATAATACATATACAGTGGAATATTATATATCTATTATAATATTTATATGATTAAGAATAATATATCACATTTTTTGTATCCATCAATGGATATTTTGGTTGTTGCCCTATATTGGCTATGTGAATATGCTGCAATAAACACAGCAGTACTAATATCTCTTTAAGATATTTCTTTTCCTTTGGATGCATACACAGAAGTGAGATTGCTGGATCATATAGCAATTCTAATTCAAGTTTCTTCAAGAACTTTCATACTATTTTTCATAGTGGTTGTACCAGTTTACATTCCCACTAACAGTGTACAAGGGTTTCCTTTTCTCCACATCCACATCAGTTTTTGTTATCTTTTGTCTTTTTTATAACAGCTACCTTGAGCTGAAGTTGGATGCTTAACCGATTGAGTCACCCAGGTGCCCCTAATAAGTTGTGAGGTGATATTTCATTATGGTTTTGATTTGCATTACCCTGATAATTAGTGATGTTGAGCACCCTTTCATGTACTTATTGACCATTCTTTGGGGAAAATGTCTTTTCAGGCCCTTTGTCCATATTATCTTTGGGTTTTATATTTTTGGTTTTGCTACAAGTTGTATGAGATCCTTGTATATTTTGGATATTAACCACTTATCAGATATGTGGCTTGCAAATATTTTCTCCCATTCAGTAGGTTGCCTTTTCATTTTGTTGATGGTTTCCTTCGCTGTGCAGAAACTTTTTAGTTTGATGTAGTCCCACTGTTTATTTTTGCTTTTGTTTCATTTGCTTTTGTTGTCAAATCCAGAAAAATCATTGTCAAGACCAATGTCAATGAGCTTACCACCTATTTTTATTTCCAGGAGCTTTACAGTTTCAGGCCTTACATTCTCCAATCCATTTTGAGTTAATTTTTCTTTATGGTGTAAGATAATGGTCCATTTTCACAAATGGCAGAATTTTCTTCTTTCTCATGGCTTAATAATACATATATACATAAACAACATATACAATATATACAGCATGGGACTGTCCAGATTTCCCAACACTTTTTATTGAAAAGACTGTCCTTTCCCCATTGTATGTTCTTGGCTCCTATGTCACAAATTAATTGACCATATATGTGTAGATTTATTTCTGAGCTCTCCATTCTGTTCTCGATCTATGTGACTGTTTTTATGCCACCACCATACTGTTTTGATTGCTATTCTTTGTAATATAGTTTGAAATCAGGGAGCATGATGCCTCCAGCTTAGTTGCTCTTTTTCACAATTGCTTTGTCTATTCAGGGTCTTTTGTAGTTTCCTACAAATTTTACAGTTGTTCTATTTCTGTGAAAAACATCATTGGAATTTTGATAGGAATTGCACTGGATCTGTAGATTGCTTTGGGTAACATTTAAACATTTTAATAACATTCCAATCTATGAGTACAGAATATCTTTCCATTTATTTGTGTCTTCTTCAATTTCCTTCACCAATGTTTCCTAGTTTTCGGCATATGGATCTTTGACCTACTTGGGTAAATTTATTCCTGAGTATTTTATTCTTTTTGATGTGATTGTAAATGGGATTGTTTTCTTACTTTCTCTGTTAGTTAGCTGTTAGTGTATAGAAATGCAACTGATTTTTTATATTGATTTTGTATTCTGAAACTTTACTGAATTCATTCATTAGTCCTAACAGTTTTTTGGTGGAGTCTTTAGGGTTTTCTATATGTAATATGTCATCTGCAAACTGAGACAATTTTACTTCTTCCTTTTTTATTTTGATGCTTTTTCTTTTTTCTTGCTTAATTGCTCTGGCTAGGACTTCCAGTACTATGTTGCATAAAGGTAGTTGAGAGTGGGTATCTTTGGCTCCTGATCTTAGAAGACAACCTTTTAGCTCTTCACCACAAAGTATTGTTAACTGTGGGTTTGTCACATATGGCCTTTACATTCCTTCTTTACCCAACTTGATGAAATTTTTTATCATAAAAGGATGTTGAATTTTGTCAAATGCTTTTTCTGCATCTATTTAGATGATCGAATGATTTTTATCCTTCATTTTGTTCATATGGTATATTTATTGATTTGCATATGTTGAACCATCCTTACATCCCAGAAATAAATCCCATTTGATCAAGGTGTATGTTACTTTTAATGTACTTTTGAATTTGGTTTGCTAATATTTTATTGAGAATTTTTGCATCTGTGTTCATCAAGGTATTGACTTATAATCTTTTCTTGTAGTGTCTTTTCTGGTTTTAGTATCAAGGTAATTCTGGCCTCATAAAATGAGTTTGGAAGTATTCCCTCCTCTTCAATCTTTTAGAAGAGTTGAAGAAGAATTGGTATTAATTTTCTTTCAATGTTTGGTGAAATAATGTGATCATGGACTTTTCTTTGCTGAGAGTTTTACAGATTCAATTTCCTTTCTAGTGATTAGTCTGTTATAGTTTTCTCTTTGTGCCTCAATATTGATAGGTCGTATATTTGTAAAAACCTATCCAGTTTTTCTAGGTTATCTGTTGTGTTAGATTATAATTGCTCACATTAGTTTCTTATGATCCTTAGTATTTGTGTTATCAATTTTAATGTCTCTTTCATTTCCAATTTTTTTATGTGAGTCTTTTTTTCCTTTGTCTAACTAAAGGTTTGTCAATATTTTTTTTATTTTTCAAAAAAACTGGCTCATAGTTTCATTGATATTTTCTACTGTCTTTTTAGTTTCTGTTTCATTTATTTCTGCTCCAATTATTATTTTCTTTCTTCTATTAATTTGGACATAGTTTGTTCTTTTTCTAGCTGCTTAAGATGTAAAGTTATGTTGTTTATTTAACATCTTTCTTTTTCTTGGGACACCTGGCTGGCTCAGTCAGTACAGCATCTGACTCTTGATCTCAGGGGCAGGTTCAAGCCCCTCTTTGAGTGTGGAGCCTACTTAAAAAAAAAAAATCTTTCTCTTTTCTTAATGTAGGCATTTATCATTGTAAACTTTCCCCTTAGAACTGCTTTTGCTGCATCCCATAAGTTTAATATTCTGTGCTTCCATTTTCATTTGTTTCATGATTTTTCAATTTCCCTTTTGATTTCCTCTTTGACACACTGATTGTTCAGGAGTGTGTTATTAAATTTCCACACATTTGTGAATTTTTTAGTTTTCCTCTTGTTATTGATAACTAATTTCACACCACTGTAGTCAGAAAAGATACTTGTTATGAAATCAGTCTTACATTTTGCTAAGGCTTCTTATAGAATGTTCTATGTGCACTTGAGAATAATGTGTAGTCTGCTGCTGAATGGAATGTCCTGTGTATGTCTGTTAGGTCCATCTAGTCTACTGTGGATTGAATGTTCTGTATATGTCTGTTAGTTCCATCTGATCAAATGTGTAGCTTTAGCCCAATGTTCCTTATTAATTTTCTGTCCAGATGACCATTGTTAAAAGCAAGGCATCAAAGTCCCCTACTATTTTTTTTTCATCAATGAAAAATGTTACTAGGAGTGGGATTGAGGTTTAAGGAAAGTAAACCATAAAGTGACAAATCTGAAAAGAACCTTAGACAGTCTAACCCATAGTTCTCATTTTAGAGACAGAATAAACAATGCTGAGAGAAAAGAAGAAAATTTTTCAGATCACCAAGTCAAAAAGGGTTTGGTTCAAATTCCTGTAACATGTATTTATTGAATGCTCACTCTATGTCAGGCAGACCCTATGTTAGGTATTGGAGATACAATGTAAAACAAGGGAGACATAGCCTCTGATTCCTTGAGGTTGCTTAAATTGAAATATAAGTGACATATTATATTTTATGAGTTTCAGGTAAAAAAAAAACCCTGATATATGTATATATTGCAAAATGATCATCACAGTAAGTCTAGTTAACATCCATCATCACACAGTTACAATTTTCTTGAGCTGAACAGTTTTTTTAAAGAATGGCAGTTCTTTTTTTTTTTTTTTAATGTTTGTTTATTTTTGAGAGAGAGAGACAGAGCATGAGCAGGGGGAGGGGGACAGAGAGAGATGGAAACACAGAATCCAAAGCAGGCTCCAGGTTCTGAGCTGTCAGCACAGAGCCCGATGAGGGGCTCAAACTCCCAGACCCAAGACCATGACCTGAGCCGAAGTTGAGTGCTTAACCAACTGAGCCATCCAGGTGCCCCAAGATGAGATGAGAACTTTTAAGATTTACTCTCTAACATTTTTAAACTTTAAACAGTACAGTATACAGCTTATAAATAGACATTAAAAAAATAAAGTAATTACTCATAAAAGTGAACTCACTTTGCCATTTTGTTAATTGTTTCCTGGTTGTCTTGTAATTCCTTTGTTCCTTTCTTCTTTTCTTGCTCTTTTCCTTTGTGATTTGGTGAGTATCTGTAACGCTATGCTTAGATTCCTGTATCTTTTGTGTGTGTATCTATCATAGGTATTTTGCTTTGTGGTTACCACAAGGCTTACATAAAACGTGTTATAGGGGCACCTGGGTGCCTCAGTCAGTTAAGCGTCAGACTTTGGCCCAGGTCACGATCTCACACTTTGTGAATTTGAGCCCCACGCCAGGCTCTGTGCTGATAGCTCAGAGTCTGGAGCCTGCTTGAAGTTCTGTGTCTCCCTCTCTCTCTGCTCCTCTCCTGCCCCCGCTTATGCTCTCTCTCTCTCTTCAAAAATAAACATTTTTTAAAAGTTAAAAAAATACATGTTATAGATATAACAGTCTATATTAACTTGGTAACAACCTGACTTCAAACACATACTAAAGCTCTACATTTTTACTCTCTATCCCAACATTGTTTTTGATGTCACAATTTACAGCTTTTCACCTTGTGTATCCATTTACAGATTACTGTAATTATAGTTATTTTAATACTTTTGTATTTTAATCTTTTTCATAGATGTAAAGTGATATACCTACCACCATTACAATATTAGAGCATCTGAATTTAAATAAGTATTTACCTCACAAACTTTAATATTTTGTATTCTTAGTATCATTTATTTAAAAATACTTCTTAATTTCTTATTTTATTTCATCATTGACCCATGGTTATTTAGGAGTGTGTTATTTAGTTTACAAATATTTGGGGATTTTCCACACAACATTCTTTTATTGACTTTTTAAGTTTACTTATTTTTTGAGAGAGAGAGAGCATGCATGACCATCAGCAGGGGAGGGGCAGAGAGAGAGAGAGAAGGAGAGAATCCCAAGCAGGCTCCACTGCCAAAGCAGAGCCCAATGCAGAGCTCAATCTCACTAACTTGTGAGATCATGACTTGAGCCAAAACCAAGAGTCGGCCACTTAACCAGTTGCCATCCGGACGCCCCTCTTTTATTGACTTCTAATTTAGTTCCACTGTGGACAGAAAACATACTTTGTATGACTCTAATCTGTTTAAATTTAAGACTTATTTTAGGACACAGAATATGGTAACTTGGTAAATGTTCCATATACCCTTGAAGAAAATGTGTATTCAGTTGCTTTTAGGATGAGTGATCTCTATATATTAATTATATCAAATAGGTTGATAGTGTTAAGTGTGATTTCCTTTCTTATTCTATCAATTACTGAAAGATGGAATGAAATGTGATCTCCAGATACAATTGTTAAATATAATTATGGATTTGTGATCTATGTAGATTAGGTGTCCTTGATGAATTACCCCCTTTATTTTGAAATGATCCTCTTTTATCCTTGGTAACATTCTCTGATCTGTTTTTAAGTAATCTCTGCACCTAATGGGGAGCTCGAACTTACAAAACCCCAAGATCAAGGGTTGCACACTCTACTGACTGAGCCAGCCAGGCACCCAGTAATACTCTCTAATCTAAAGCTTATTTTGTCTGACACTAATTTACTCCAGATGTCTTTTGACTAGTATTAGCATGGTATATCTTTTTCAATCATTTTATTTTTAACCTATCTGGGTTTCCAGATCTAAAGTATCTTTACTGAGGGCAGTATGAAGTTGGGCTTTGCATTTTTTATCCAACTTGACAGAACTCAACTTGTTCGTTTACTCTCTCTTAGAGATAACTATTTTTTGTTGATTGATACAATGTCTTGAAAACCTCTGTTTTATATATTTTGTCCTTGTTTTTTCAGGTGATAGGATAAATCTGACCCCTATAAGTACCATCGTGGATGGAAGCAGCAGTCTTAATGTTTCACTCTTAATGTTATAGTACCTGCAACCTTCTTCAAAGGAATGTTCTTGGGTTACTAGAGCCACTTCTCATGGAGAGGTGGAAGTACCTGAGAGTTTACAAATCCCTGGGGTAGCCAGCAGCTGGTAACTTGTTCGGGGTATGAAAGTCTAGTTCTTTTGCCTCCAAGTGGGATAAACTCTGACTTTATACTTTATGCTTTGGAGCTCCCTGAGACCAGGCTGATGCTGAAATCATATCCTTGCTTTTTTATTCTCCTTTCTTGTCTTGCCTCCCTGACTACCTTACTGATTTCATATTAGAGCACATTTCTAATTAATTACTTGCACCTGAATCCATATCTCAGTGCCAGCCTTTGGAGAACACAACCTAAAATTAGCTTGCATTTTAAAATTGCTTTTCTGTAAAAATGTCTCCTTGATTAGCTTATTTTGCTTTTGCTCCCACATTTTTTGAATTGTTCCATTTGCTCAAAAGAACTTTAGAATAAAAGTGTTGAGCTGAATAGATATTTAGAATATATCCAATCAAACTTCCTTATTTAATAAATGAAGCAATGGTAAAAAAAAAAAAAAACTATCTAATCCATGTTTACATAGAGTAACTAACAGTAACTGAGAGTAACCGAGGCAAGCTTCAAATCAGGTTTCCTAATTTGGGCTTATTCAGGTAAAACATGCTTTTAATTTTACAGTGATCAGGTTTTACTAGGTCTTGGATAGTATGTTGCAAACGCTTACTTATGAACACTGCCAGATATAAATGTTTGTGCAAACTTTTTCTGCAGGTGCAAGTTTGTACTTGTACAGTTTAATTACCTTCCTCATTTTATGATCTTTGAACATTAACCCTTGGTTAATTGTGAGGCAAGTGAACATGTACATTTAAAAAATCTTTTAAATTTAAATCTCATACCAAAAATCAGTCATATTCCCGTATCTCCTGCCTCTCTCCCTCCTTCCTATCCTCTCTCTCTCTCTCTCTCCACTCTCATCCTCCCTCTTCCTTCTCTCAGTCATAGGCAATTCAAATTTGAAGTAAAAACCAGAGTCTTCAATACCTTATTAGTGTGCAGCAACTCTACACGGTGCTGTGGTCTTGGGACTGGTATCTCCATTTCCATACTTCTGGATTAGTGGTTTCATCTTTCTTAATTTACTCTTATTTTGTAGAACATCCCTCAGTAGCATCTTAATTATCCTTTCTGGTAGATTGCCTCACTTCACCTTCTATCTCCTGTAGACTTTATTTCTGCTCTCATATTTTTACTTTCCAATATCTCTTTTTTATTCTCCCAAAGTTCTACTTTTAGCTGGCCTTCTGTTCTTACTTTATGTAATCAGTATCTTATTTCTTTGAAGATATTAATATAGTTTTCAAAAAATTATCATTCCGCTCCCTACATTAACTATTTTCTGTAAGTTCATTTTATCTATTGGTTTCTTTTTGTCTCTTTCATACTACATGCTCTCTATATCTGTTGCTGATATATCTGTTGCTCTCTATCTATTGCTGATTTGCAACTCTGTGTGCCTAGGTGGGGTTTATTTATTTCTATTAGGGTGATGTTGACTGGTTTCTCATCTTTGGCACTATTGACATTTTGGATCAGATCATTATTTGGGGGGCTAGGGACAAGGAAGGATGCATTGCAGTGAACTGTAAGATAGCATCCATAGCATCCGTGGCCCCTACTCACTAGATGCCAGTAGCACACCTCTTCCCCACTTCACCCAGTTGTTTACAATGGAAAATTTCTCCAGACATTGCCAAATGTCCCTTGGGGGCAAAATCATCCCTAGTTAATAACCACTGTGTTATAGTAATGGAATTTTTGAGAGTTTCTTGAGATAAACTCTCCAGTTTTCTGCTTTCTGAGTAAGGAGTATAAACCTGGTTACTAGCATTCAGAAGCCTAGCAAAGGAATGGACCTCCATATCTCACCATCAACATAGAGACCTTGACTTAATCTCTGCCACAGGCAGAATAATGGTGTCTCAAAGACATCCACATCCTAATCCCAGGAACCTGTGACTATTTTATGTTACACAGCAGAAGAAAATTAAAGTTGCAGATGAGATTAAAGTTGATAATCAGCTGACCTTAAAATGGGGAGATAACCCTGGATTATATAGTTGGATTTAAAGGTAGAAGAGGGAGGCAGCAGAGTCAGTGTCAAAATGATGCAACATGAGTGACTGGCCATTTGCTAGCTTTAAAGATGGAAGGGGCCATAAGCCAAGAAATGCAAGCAGCCTCCTGAAGCAGATTCTCCCCTACAGCCTCCAAAAAGGAGACTGACATTAGACCATTGAGACCCATTTTGTACTTCCCATCTTCAGAACCATAAGATAATAAATTTATGTCCTTTTAAACCACTAACTTTGTGGTAATTTGTTATAGCAGCCACAGGAAACTAATATAATCTCATTGCTTACCAGTCACCCTCACCTCTGCTTGATATTCTTGAGACCAGAACCAGCCTAGGATAATCTCTCCAGCATGAATCAGTAACTCCTACCCCAATTTTCTCTCAAGGTTGAAGAAGGGGCAGTCTCCAGGCATCTAGATGGGGGGAGGGATCTAGGGAGCTCCTTAAGCAGATTTTAAAGTGGTTTGTTGTTGTTGTTGTTGTTGTTATTGTTTTAGAGAGAAGCAGAGCATGAGTAGGGGAGAGGCAAAAAGAGAGAATCTCAAACAGGCTCCATTCTAGGCAGGGAATGACCCACACAAGGCTTGATCCCATGACCCTGGGATCATGACCTATGCTGAAATCAACAGTCAGACACTCACCTGACTGAGCCACCCAGATACCCTCTTTAAGCAGATTTTTAACTAATCATCCCATTTCAAGCCCCCCCTCCCACTCCCCATTTACAGGTATCTCCTGATTCCAATTTCCAATGTTTCCTAGAATTTTGCAGCAGAGATATACTTGCTTTTATTATTGCAAGTACATTTCCTCTTTCTCTACTCCACTAAATCAATCATCACTCATTTTCATTCCTTCTTCCAAAATGTATGGACATCTCTTGCCTGCTACCTCTCTCATTCTTTTTGATCCTTAAGAGTTTATGCTATTGATTCTCTACTGCCATTTGAGCAGGATTTTATTTTATTAATGTTTATTTTGAGAGAGAGCATGAGCAGGGAGGGGCAATGAGAGACGGAGACAGAATCCCAAGCAGGCTCTGCGCTATTAGCAGATCTCACAAACCGCAAGATCATGACCTGAGCTGAAATCAAGATTCAGACACTTAACTGACTGAGCCACTGAAGGGTCCCTTGAGTAGAACTTTAAAAAATGAAAATTATGTAAATGAACACTCATATGTTTAGCTATTATATTTAATGAGTTTTATTTTTAGCTGACATTTTATGGGGCCCTTACTGATTTTTGGATAAAACCTCATGTGAATTACAGCATTTGAAGTTTACAATAACTTTAGGTGTTAGGTTCTATTATTTTCATCCATATTTTAGAAATAAAACAAATGCTTAATTCAGGTGACAAAGCTAATATGGAATAAAACTGGGATGGAACCCAAGTGTTTTGGACTGCCAAAGCCTATTTTCCTAACCAATTATGCAATCTTGTTAATTTCTACTTTTCACTCTAGAGCATGGGTTAGGAAACTATAGCCCATTCATCAAATCCGGCCTGTCACCTGTTTTTATAAAGTCTTATTGTAATATAACCACACCCATGCTTTGCCTATGGCTTATATCTGCTTTTGAGCTATAATGTTCGAGGTAAATAGTTGAAACAGAGACAATCCGGCCCACACACCCTAAAATATTTACTCTTTGATCATTTGTGGAAAATTTTGCTGACCCCTGCTCAAGAAAATAACCTTATTACTAAGTTTTGAGGTCATGGTATACTCAGATACTTTTAAAGCTTTTATTACTGAGTCAAATCAAAAACATTCTTTTTATTGTTCCTTCAAACTTTTGTTATCCTGCAGATAGCAATCTTTGGTCATGGTTAAAAAAAAAAAAAGTCTTTAAACCAATCTCCTTTGTGAAGTCTTTCCCATACTCAATCATACTTACTCCCTTTTCTGTGCTCCTACCTCAATTACTATAATTATAGTACTTATTGCAGCTTGATTCCCATAATAGTTACTAGTTGTGATCCCCCTAGGATCTAGCAAGTGCTAGGCCTGAGTAGATATTTACTTAATAAGCATTTACTAAATACTTTCTAAGTGTCAGTGTTCTAGACACTGGAGCTATAAAAGCGAATATGGCAACTTTTAATTAATATGTATTCTATATAATTAGGTACAAATATAGAAAAGGAACTGAGTGTGAAGTCTGGGGCTAAGGTCCCTTGCAACAGCTGCAACAGAATCACCAGAAGTGCTGGGGTACCTCCAGATTTACTGAATCAGAATCTCTGGAGGTGAGGCCTAGTAATTTGTTCATAATCAGCACTTCAGATGATACTTAAGCAGTAAAGTTTGAGAATCACTGCATCAGCAGATAGGAAGGGCTGTTTCTAAATGTACAAATATTATGGTAAGATATGATCTCTCTTAATACAACCAATTTCTGTCAAAATATGATCTTCTGATCTTCTTCCTTCCAAAACATTACTAGACATACTTAACTGGGAACTTGGACATTGCTCCCATCTCTTACTAAACTTCTCTTTTATACCATTGCAACCCTGGACCTGGCACAGATCCTGGCACATAGTAGGTGCCAATAATTTGTGTTCAACTGTTGAATATCCAAAGCAAAACCCTTCATGTTGTCCGAATATGTAGCAAATAGGAGTTTTTCCAACTTTATAATGGAATAGTATGAGGATCATTTGAGTACAAGGAAGATCACATATCCAGGCAAAAGTTCGGTCAACCTATACATCGTTTTCGTCCCTCTAAGAATGCTTCCTTCTAGCTTTCAGGGCCACTACCCTTGTAGGGAATATCAACCTCCCTCTTAAGGCTAAACTAAACCAAACAGAGCCAAGTGGACTAGCGGAAAAGGTCAGGCATTATGGATTCTTCTTCATTGTAGATAATCTCTTTCTAGAGGCTTTAATCTGCAGAAAACCCTGGAGTACATTTTTAAAAGGATTACCTACCTAGAGGATGATAGACACTCAAGTATCTACAATGAGAGGTTTATAACAATGGACTCTTGCTATGCCTGACATAGATCTATCCCTCCCACTAGAACTCTGAATTATTTTGCTGGAGGCTACAACATTCTGAGCAGTTTGTTGGGAGTGGATGGGAGGTGGGGATAACTCACCCATACAAGCTTAGCAGAGCTGAGCCGCTGCAGCTTGTTGGGCTAGCCTTTGATGCAGACTGGTTGGACAGGTTCTGGATCTACAGAAGAACCGGTTTGACTGGCCTGTTATGCCAACATATTCTGGTTTGAGTCCATGTTCCACAGACGGTAGAAACCTGCCCAGCCAGTTAAATGAAAGGCATATTAGGTTATCCATTGCACACTGTATATAGCTTAGATGCAGCAGGAGTCTTCCACATAGCAGTGGTGTCTAGCAAACTCTAGCGTGGTCCAGAGAGGGGGCTTCCTCTCATCTGTTTAAGTTCGTAGCTTCAGAAGTCAGAAGTGAAACACCTTGTGCTTTTGACCCAGAGCAGAGGTTTTCTAAAAAAATTGAAGGGTAAGTTAATATATTTTTTCTATTTCTCAATTGTCTGTGCACCTTAATTTAAGGTTAAATTAAGAAATGATGTTTAAATAGATATCTATTTTTAACATGGTAATACCTAGATTATACCCTTCATGTCAAGTTGGTTAGATATTTTTTTATAGTACTTATGTATATTCATTGATTTGTTTAAATAAAAGTTATTTAGTATATAATATACTATACTTTCACTATACTTTTTTGTAAGTTAGGCATGGCTATAGTCATGAAGAAAACTGGGTTGAATAATTTTGCTAAATCTAATTCACCTATTAATGATTCATCTTAAGCCATCTACTTCTTTGATAATATACTATCATGTTTTATAGGCTGTTGCTATATGGTAACAATTTTATATGATAAATCTAATTGTGGATACAATAATAATTGCCTTTTTAAGGCATAAAAAAAAAAGTTGGCCTGCTTGGTGACCTTAAGTACATTAGAGGAACAATACACAGTAGGAATTGAGGAGTGTGAAAAACAAAGATTGTGGAATCTGGTAACTGATTAACTATTGGAGCTCAAAAGCACTTGCTGAGCTGAATAGAAAGGAATGAAGACAGGTTTTGTCATGCCTATTAGGTCTGAAAAACTTAAAGAATATTTGGATCTTCCTTTAATTTATATTTTAAAATAATTCTTTACCCCTCTCTTTCCCTGACGTAATTAATTTAAGTTGTTGTGTCATCTAAAATCAAAGTTACCAATCCCTTTATGTTTATTTTGGCATACCAGACTACCCCCTTAGTTATTAATATTGGATTGAATTGAATGCACAGATCTTCTGGGCATTCAGTTAACGTAGCAGCTGACACATGAATTTATCTGGGAATTAAAACGACTTTTTTTTAAACAGAATTATACTGGATACTTTCCTGTCAAGAGCTATCAGTAGGTCAATTTAATATGACTTTGTCTTAAAATGAGCAAGACTCATGCATCTTTTTTTTTCATTGTCCCTAGAGTCCTCACTGTGTCATTATATTCAAACTCAAAGACTCTAAGTGTTTCTTTAGGATGTTAATAAAGAATTTTAAGGTGAGAAATATGTTCAGATGAGATATCATTTTTTTGCAGGGAAGGTCTTGGATGCTTTTCAGTCCTATTCCAAGGCAATTCTGCACAATACTTCTGCAAATTCAGCTGAACTTCAAAAAAGTTATGCAATGTTGAATCTGCATAAGGAATATGCTGATTCAGCAAACCCAAATTAATTTTATTCAGTATAAACTGTATTCTGACAATTTTGGGGGGAGGATATGGATCAAAATTTTTAGTTGGTTGAATGTTTCTCTTTGCAATCAGTTTTCAGGCAAAATATACATATATGTCAATAGAGTATACTTTTAGAGTTTCTGGTAAGTATATTCTATATAGTAATTTAAAATTCTTAAACTATGCTGTGTTTAAAATACAGGGCTTACTCTTTTTTTTGTTTTTATTTTTCAAGTTTATTTATTTAAGTAATCTCTGTGCCCAATTTGGGGCTGGAACTCAGGACCCTGAGATTAAGAGTCACATGCTCTTCTGATTGAGCCAGCCAGGTGCCCTCAGGGCTTACTGTTTATTTTTTTTTTATTTTTTTTTTCAACGTTTATTTATTTTTGGGACAGAGAGAGACAGAGCATGAACGGGGGAGGGGCAGAGAGAGAGGGAGACACAGAATTGGAAACAGGCTCCAGGCTCTGAGCCATCAGCCCAGAGCCCGACGCGGGGCTCGAACTCACGGACCGCGAGATCGTGACCTGGCTGAAGTCGGACGCTTAACCGACTGCGCCACCCAGGCGCCCCTGGGCTTACTGTTTAAAGATAAACTTATGTGGGGATTCCACTTAAGTGGATTTATTTAGTGAGCATTTTTTATGTTTATGGTTTTGAGGAAAGCTATTCAGAAACCAGGTATATATTTCATATAAAATCTAGGGGTAAAATTTCAAGCCTAACTACACTTTGGAAAAGGATTCTACAGCTTTCATATAACAGAATTCCCAGTTTCAAATATATGAAAGTCCTATTGAATATGACCTTTATGTATTCTTGTAAATTGATCCCTTTAAAATAATGATACAGTGTGATGTTTTGGTTAAAATTAAGGACATATGGATTTATAAATCAAATTAGGCACCTGTAAGTGTGTGTGTGTGTGTGTTTGTGTGTGTGTGTGTGTGTGTGTGTGTGTATTTTATACAGCCCTACGTTATTTCAGGGCCCAGGTCAAAAAGTGTTCTTTAAAAATCTTTATTCTTTAAATTTAGTCAGGGATGCATTCCTTTGTCCTTATTCCTAGCTGCTTCGTTTCACACAATGACTCTTTTTGTCAACAATGCTAGCTATTCTTAACAACTGCAAACTCTTTCCTTCTTGAATATCTCCATATGTTTCCTACCAAAACCACTTAGAATCATGACATTTTAAAGCTTGAAAAAGTCTTAAAGAATAACCAATGCATCCAACTCCTCAGTTTTCAGTTGAATGAAAAGCCCAAAAATGGAGCTAAATCACTACTATAAAATCTAAAGGTAGAGCTGGGACCAGAACATCCCAGTTTTCTGAATACCAGCCCAGACTAATATTTTTCACCATCCCACAATGACTCACCTGAATACTACATGAAATCTAATCTGTTTTCTAAAAGAATTGTAAAAAGGTAAAATTGTGTTGTATAGTTATGCTAACGAGTCTTTGCTGATTCATTCTATAAACAATAAAAATGTTTATTAGTACATATGCGTATATACATATATATTTTGTGTTGTTTTAAGAACTCTCATATAGGTATAATTTAGGATTTACCTAAGAAGTTAGTATATCTAAAATTTGATTCGAATTGATGGGAAAATTTCCATGAAGTTATAAAGATCAGAATTGCAGGATTCAAAATCCATTTTAGAGGTGACAGAACCTGCTTTTTTAGGGGGTGAGTTCTTAAGACAGTGCTTTGTATGCAAAGTGCTCAAAAAATGTTTTAAATGTTTTTAACTTGAGCAATTCCAAGGAAATGGGACCAGAGAAAGCTTTAGAACCAAAGGCTCAAAAATTCCAATTCTGATTCCTAGAACTAAATATTAATTCTCCTAATCCCCTTATTTTTTCACAGGTAAAATCCTACCTGAGGGATGCTACTCAACTTTGGTAAATTTAGTTTAGTCCAAGTGGACTCTGAAAAATAATCACTTCCACTTGTTTCTCATTTTCACAATCAAGAGAAAAGGTAGTATACTAAAAAAATACATGGGCTTTTGAGCCAAAGTAAGATGGATTTGAATACTGGCTGCTACAAACAAGTTTATCCTTGGGGATTATTTAACTCTGACTTCTCTTTTCTCCGTCTGTAAGTTAAGGAAGTAATACCATTCTCTCAGTTGTTGGGAGAATTAAATGAGATATTGTACGTAAAACACCTAGCATAGTCCCTAGAACACAGCAGATGCAACAAATGTCAATACCCTTCCTACCTCTTTAATAAAATATATAATAAATTTCAACAAACAGCTTATGTAAAAGAAGTCAAAGCTTAGCTTGGAATATACAATTTATTTTTGTCAGAGACATAAAAACTAAATTAGCAACTGTGGAAAGTGTCAGGGAGGAAGACCTTCCTCTGCCCTATGCTCCTTCTAGCTGGACTTAGAATCAATTGACATAAGACAGATCAACAGGAGAAAATAAAATTTAATAGGCATTTGAGAAATCCACAGACTTGAAGTTCTGAGGGAAATGAGTCAACAAAAAGCTTTTAAGAGCAACAAGATGAGTAGGGTTTGAGGATACAAAGGGGAGGAAGGCCAATAACAAGAAGTTAAGGAGATGTTTAGAAAAACAAAGGTTGCCTTATTATGTAGATAGGTCCCTCAGGTAAAGGAGAATCTCGGTTAAGAGATCAAAAGTTGCATGCTCTATGGACTGAGCCAGCTAGCCAGCCCTAAAATTTCAAATTTCGATCATCTATACCAAAGGAAGGAACTGTGGCAGGGATAGTACAAACTATACCTTACTTGTGCCTCATATCTAGGTTTTTCAAAGACATTTCATATCTATTTATATCTATTATTTTATATGACATCAAATTAGTTGGTCAAAGATTTCTATATGCTCTAGGATTGTGTTGTTTCTATACCAATTAAATTATTTCTTCAGGGCTATAGAATATGTTTGTTCTTCCAAAAGAGTCTCTTCCAAATTAAATTTATTGTAAGTCAATATTAAATTACATTTCATTCTCTTGATAGTAAATAATGATACAGAGATTGAGTGCAAAATGTGTTGGGTATAAGACATAAGAAGGAATAGGATTTAACATTTTCTAAAAGTAATATAAAATTAATGACAAATTGATTAGAAGGTGAAGCCAATGAGCAACGTTCACACATGAGATATTTCTGAAGTCAATATCATGGGTCAGAAGGGAGTTCAGAATAGTGTGACAAAACATTGTAAGAGCTGGCCTAACTAAAGTTGGGTGGATTGACACATATTCCAGTGTGTAAATAAAGAGCAGGAAAATAGGTTAGGACTTGATCTTAGAACCAACAAATAGATCCACTTATAACACAAACTGATCTTAGTAAGCTCTTACAATCAATTTTAATTTCCTGAAAGATGTTTAATTGCTATACAAATAAGCTTTAATAAGCTGTACATAATTTGAATTTATATCCATGGTAAATGAACTTTTTCTCTTAAAATGAAAAGCTTGTATGTAGATGGTATACCTAAAGACAAAAATATCACTTCACCAATTTAACCCACTAAGTATATAATATTCTTATTAAAACTATTTTATTAGATTTAAAAAATTAGCTTTATTTGACTACTCATTAAATTATTGTTTAATTTGCATATTTATTTTCATGTACTGAGAGTGGACTGTAAACAACTGAAAAGAAGGCAGGGAGTACTATAAATCTAAAATATATTTTAGGGGCACCTGGGTGGCTCAGCCGGTTGAGCACTGGATTCTTGATCTTAGGTCAGGTCATGATCTCACGGTTCATGGGACTGAGACCCTCATCAGACTGCACTGACAGCGGGAGCCTCCTTGGGATTCTCTCTTTCCCTCTCTATATGCCCCTCCCTCACACGCACACACACTTTTTCTCTCTCAAAATAAATACAGGCGATCTATATGGGATCGCCTGGCTGATTCAGTTGGTAGAGCATGCAACTCTTGATCTTGGGGTCATGAGTTCAAGCCCCACATTGGACATAGAGCTTACTCAAAAAAAAAAAAAAGAATTATTTTGTGGGGGGCACCTGGGTATCTCAGTCGGTTAAGTGTCCAACTTCAGCTCAGGTCATGATCTCGCAGCTCGTGGGTTTGAGCTCCACATCAGGCTCTGGACTGACAACTCAGAGCCAGGAGTCTGCTTCAGATTCTGTGTCTCCCTCTCTCTCTGCCCCTACCCTGCTCACATCCTGTCTCCTCTCTCAAAATTAAAAAAATTAAAAAATTAAATTTAAAAAATTTCTGTATAAAATAGCTAATTTGGATAAATCAGCACTAACAACCAAACTTGCTATACATCAAAGACTAACTGGGAAACAGAAAATGTTATAGCCCATCATTAAAGACATACAGGCTTCTGCACTGAGAGCATGGAGCCTGCTTTGGATTCTCTCTCTCCCTCTCTCTCTTGCCCTCTCCTGCTTGTGTGCACATCCTTGCTCTCTCTCTCTCTCTCTCAAAATAAACAAATAAACTTAAAACAAAAAGACATACAGCCTTAAAAGTAATCAGAAAACTACTGCCTTAGAAATTCTGTATTACTGACAAAGTGAAAATATAACTTGTGTGGCAAATTTTTAGTTTCAAAGTTCTATCTTAAGCCTATTCTCCTGAAGGTGCTTTGCTAAATCATTACTACAATGACTTAGATTAGGATTAAGAAACACTTCCCTCTTGAAACATTAAGATATTTGATGTAATCAGTAATTTTATGTAGCTCACAGTATATTAATGGACAAGAAACAGTATTATAGAATTCTGTGATAAAGTTCTTTCTAAAAAATTTACATTTAACATATACAGGTCTAAATTTGGAGGGTAGGGTCTCCTCACTGAAAGTAGATGGTAGAATCAGTCACATTTCTAAAAATATGAATATCATAACCAATTTTCAATAATGTGATAATTACCGAATGGTAAATACCATCTACATAGCATTTTAGAGAGTGGTTAAATTCTTTTCTAGTCACTTTCCAAGGAATTGTTTGACAAAATTTAAAACAAACATATGTTGCTCAGAAATAAGTATATGATTTTTTAACTATAATATCAGACTAACCACTGGAACCTGGCCACAAGCCACTGGAACCTGGCTACAGGCCATTCAGCAACAAAGGTTGTTTAGTCCATTCCAGCGCAATTATCAGCCTCTTTTCCCACAGCTTGACTTGTTAAGTTGTGAGCGTTTATACTTTGAAATGAGTGACATGTTGTTTTAGTTCCACCAGTAAGTGTAAATTAAACACATCTAGCATAAATGAAATTCTCAGCAGTTCATTGGTACCATAACAAACCACATGTTTGTACTAATGTTAAAGCCAATCAAGTAATATCAAGTCAAATTTTTACAGAGGACCCTGAAATTAAAATTAGGTTCTTTTTAATCTGACTGCCCAGTGTGTAGTTTATTAGCTCAGTTTATTAGAACATGTGATTAATGATATCATGATACTAATTCAGTCCCTGTGGAGTAAATTGCTTTTCATTTATTTCTTGGTCACAGATTATCCTCAGCAGTATTATTACTGAAATAATGTATCAATGCTTCTCAAAGTGTAGTCTGTAGACCATCTGACTCACCTGGAGGATACCTATTAAAAATGCAGATTGCTAAGCTGCTTCTCAAAGTGTAGTCTGTAGACCATCTGACTCACCTGGAGGATACCTATTAAAAATGCAGATTGCTAAGCTCCATTCTAGACATATCACATTAGAATCTCTAGTGGGTAGATCCCATGAATCTATATATTTACTGGTTTTCCAGATTATTCTAACGTCCAATAAAGTTTGAAAAGTGGCAAGAAAATATTCTCTTGCCTATAAAAGACTGAGCAAGGCTGTATAATTTCCTTTAAATCAAATCGTTATTACTATCAGAAAAATAGCCTTGACTGTACAAGTTCCACCAGTCTTGGGTCAATATTAACATCCTCTCAAATTACTACATACAATTAATCTGACTGTCCCATCCACACATGCAAACTTTCAAAAGTTAATTTTTTTTTAAGTTTTTTAATGTTTATTTATTTTTGAGAGAGACAGAGACAGATGCGAGTGGGTTAGGGACAGACAGCGAAGGAGACACAGAATCCGAAGCAGGCTCCAGGCTCCGAGCTGTCAGCACAGAGCCCGACGCGGGGCTCGAACGCACGGACCATGAGATCATGACCCGAGCCGAAGTCGAACGCTCAACCGACTGAGCCACCCTGGCGCCCCAATTTTTTTTTTTTAAGTAATCTCTACACCCAACACGGGGCTTGAACTCACAACCCTGAGATCGAGAGTAACATGTTTTACTGACTCAGCCAGGCAGGCACCCTGGAAATGGAAATCATATGTTTAACCTTTATCTCTTAGTTTGGGTTCTTCATGGAAAACAGAGCCTGAATCTTCCAGATTATGTGCAAATTGTCTATGTGAGAAGCCATCCCAGGGAATAAGAGCTGGGGATTAGAAGAAAATGGGGAGAGAGCATTTGGAGTGCTTCCTTCAGTACAGGCAAAATGGGACTCAATCCCAGGCCCCTGTTAGGAGCCATGAAGTCTTAGAAGACTGGAGAGAAGCATTTATCCTGCCAGAAGACTGGAGAGAAGCATCTATCCACCAGTTCTGATTTTGGTTAGTTACGGGTTGCCTCATAGGTTGTTCATTTCTTCACACTTTCAGGCTATGCTTCTATTTCCGAAGGCTTCAGAGAAGCCCCCCAAGCAGAAAGTCAGGTGAAGGGCTGTCAGGTTTCACCTTACGAATCTGATTGCCATTGGAATGTTATTGGACTGGCTAAAGCAAGCAGGGCCCAAGAGGAGTCTGGCACATCACTATTATAGGACAAATACGACCAAACTGATTTTTCCTTAATTTACCAATACAATTTTAACTAATATACTATGCAAGTAAAATAGATTTGCTGAAAAATGAGTATAGCAATTTCAAATGGCAAGTGAGGAACTTTAGCCTATTTTTGTCTGATGTATTTGATCCATTCCCACAAAACCTGAGATACATTGAAACTTGATCTTTTGTGAGAAAGGTATTTTCTAATAAACTACATTTCATTTCCTGAATTTGGCCGCCAATTTTTAAAGGGCCAAACAGCACCAAATGAACAATTAATAGATACTCTGTAAATACTTTTATGTCCAGTATTGATCCAAAGGCTTTATCATTTAGTTTACCTTGGTAAAATTATAGTAAAAACAGATTGACTTCATTGGACTCTCAAGTAACACTTCTCATTACAGTGAAACACAGAAGTTTGAATAGTACAAGTTTGTGTTGGACTATGTCCAAGAGGGTCTGGTTACAAGAACTAATTCATTATAACCTTTATGTGATCCTGGAGCATGGGTCTGAAGAATACATTAGAGGAAAGCTGTAGTCAAGTAGATTAAAAACAGGAAACTGAAGTAGCCAGTTATGTGCTTTAATTGTGTAAATATATTAATTGTTGCATAATTATAAAAACTTAGTTTAGTGAAAATGAGGAAGAAATAGGTTTAAATTAAAAATAAATCTGATTAAAAACAGATCATCTTTTCATTTAACTTCAATTATGTTCAAATGGAGTGTCTGAGTTTTTAAAAATAACTCTCTTAGACTGTGGTTAAATTAGCTAATGAATTGATATGGGTAAAATACAGAAATTAGACTGAAGGGAATAGAAATAAAAGTGAGGACACACACTACTGAACAAAGGCCATTAAGAAGAAATAACTATTGTCAGAAGGAGTTATCAAATACACTCAGATCTTCACTAAATTAGCTCAGATCACAATCAACTTGATACCAACTCCCCCTTTCTTGCACCTGAAGCTCAGTAGATCATAAATTTCTATTAAGTAAATAATTTCTTACAACCACAAATTTCTGAAATACATGAATAAATTAGTTTCTCCTTTCTATACAATTTTGCAGTTGGGCTAGATGATTTTTAAAGTCCCTTGGAATACAATGGAAATAACAACAATATAATAACTCTACCTGACTTATTTAAACTTAATTATGTGAATCAAATAAGATATGTAAAAGCACTTCAGTTGTAATGTAATCCTTTCTATAATTATAAATCTGTCACAATTTGCATAGCAATTCAACAGTTTCACTACAATTACATAACTCAGCAATTGAAGAGATCTCTCTGATTAGCCGTAGTTCTTAAATCTATCTAGTACTAACAACAGTTTCTTACACTGTTTGGGTACATTTATAATCATTTAATCCTGGTAACAATCCTGTATGTAAAATACCCAAGGTATATATTATCTTCGTATCACTGATAAAAAACTGAGGCACAGAGATGTTAAATTACTTGCTCAGTAGGATTATTAAAAATTAGAATTCATTCAACAAATTAGGTGGAGCTGCTGCTCATTTCCCACTGTCAACCTATACAAATACATTACTATATACTTACAGTTTCCAGAATTCACAATGATTTCCCATAGCAGAAACTTTGCACATGCCTTCGGCCTAGAAAGCCTTCTACCACTCTGCTCCCAATAGGCAAGTTGCTTCCAACTTCTAGAAGTCTTCCTTAAGAAATTACAGATAAGCACTGGGTGTTGTATGGAAACCAATTTGACAATAAATTTCATATATAAATTAAAAAAAAAAGAAATTACAGATATATTATTTCATTCCTATAATAATCCCTTTGGACACAGGTAAGTATGAGTATTCTCATTTTTTGGTTGGGGAAGTAAGACTTGTCTAGGCAACATGCAGATTATCAGAGATAGGGCTAGAGTTTAAATCTTAACTCCTAGGTCCTATCTCCAGCTCAGGACTTGCATAGTCCCATAGGCCAGGAATATGGCTATAAGTCGTCATTGATTATAGAACCTGGTGAGTTTTTTGGAGCATTTTCTGCTCTGCTCCCTTTGGAGATAATAACATAATTCAAGGTCCTTCAATCTATTTAGCTTTAAGCTTACTACATGGGAGAATCTAAAACTCAGGGCTGGGAAAGCTAAGAATGAACACTTGCTAACTCCATTAGAAGTCAATTTATATTCACCTCTCAAAGGTCCACTATTTTTAAAAACTGTTTATTTATATCTGAGAAAGAGATAGCGTGCAAGCAGGGAGGGGCAGAGAGAGAGAGAGGGAGAAGGAGAATCCCAAGCAGGCTCCGTGCTTGTCAGCATAGAGCCCAATGCAAAGCTTGAATCCACGAACCATGAGATCATGACCTGAGCCAAAATCAAGAGCCAGACATTTAACTGACTGAGCCACTCAGGCGCCCCTCAAATGTTCACTATTATAAGCCATGTAAAGGAACATGTATGCCATGATTTCTAGTAAGTATAATTATTAATGCAAAAAAGTCTAAAAACTGAACTGAGATTTGTCCATATAATAGGTGCTTCACTCCAACTCTGAATGAGAGAGCCCAATTTATTTTCCTTTTCTAAATTATGAGACTCAAATTGCTATCATATTTTAAAGCCCTTTTAGTAACCTTGTAAAAGTTTTCTGAAATAAACAGAAAAATGTACTGGGACTGCAAATTAGCCTTTAGGTAATAATTATCAAAATTCAGAAACTTTATTTGGTTATTTTCTCAAAAGTAGTTTCTAAATTAAAAAAAATAGAAAAGCACAGAATAAACTTTAAACAGATTTTATTATTCAAAAATAGCATGGTGTGGCCCCTGGGCAGCTCAGTCATTTAAGTGTTCAACTCTTGATTTCAGTTCACATCATGATCTCATGGCTCATGAGATTGAGCCCTGCTTTGGGCACTGCACAGTGTGGAGCCTCCTTGGGGTTCTGTCTCTCTGCCCCCATCCCACTCATTCTCTCTCCCTCAAAATAAATAAATATTTATTTTTTTATAAGAAGTTTTTTTTTTTTTTTTAATATGTATTTATTTTTGAGAGAGAGAGACAGACAGAGAGTGAGCAGGGGAAGGGCAGAGAGACACGGAGACACAGAATCCAAAGCAGGCTCCAGGCTCCAAGCTGTCAGCACAGAGCCTGACATGGGGCTTGAACTCATGAACTGCAAGATTATGACCTGAGCTGAAGTTGCATGCTTAACCAACTGAGCCACCCAGATGCCCATAAATAAATATTTAAAAAAAATAATTCAGTTAGGTCTGTACATAGTTGCAAAGGAAATATTCTTGACTATAAAGGGTAATTTAAATCTTCCCTTTTTCTTTTTTTTTTTTTCTTTTTTAAAAAAATTTTTGAGAGACCACCCAGGAGTATGAGCTGGGAAGGCACAGAAAGAGAGGGAGGGAGAGAGAATCTTAAGCAGGTTCCTCACTCAGCTTGAAGCCTGAGGTGGGGCTTGATTCCAGGACCCTGGGATCATGACCTGAGCAGAAATCAAGAGTAGGATGCTTAATCAAGAATAGGATGCTTAACCAGGCACTCCTAAATCTTCCCTTTTTTTATTAGTTTATATTTCAAATACCTTAAAGCTCTGACCATATGATTTATCACCCAACCCAGGACATTTTTGAGAGTAGACAGGAGCCTTATTAATAATTGAACAAGAACAATAGACATTAACCAGAACTATTGCTGGTAAGCCTAGGGATATGGTCACTTTAGATAAGAAGCACATTAGATTTGTCTTAGTATCCTAAATAATCCTCAAAAAGAGTCACCAAAGGTGTGAGGTAAATTCAAACATAATTTAATTTCACTAAACATTTCTAATACTTCTGATTATAAGAAGTAAAATTGAAAAAGTATTGGCTAAAACTGAAGGTCTCCTTTAAGAACTAAATTCTGAATGTAAAACATTTTTGGAAAGGTAACTATCAAAGCTTCCTTAACCTCAGACTAACATATGGATTAGGAAAAGCGAAAAGCCGATATTTTAAACAGTCTATTTTTCTCATAGAATAGAAAAAATTGGGGCAAAAACGTCTGCCATTGTGTTTGAAGACGTGTAATTTGTGAGGCATGAGTGCATTAAAGATCACAACTATTTGTCAGTATTGAAGAAATTCATCAAAAATGGAAAAAATACCATATAAGAAGTGAATCATTAATTTTTTTAAGTGGACAAAGCAATGAATATTAAACGTGTTTGCTCCTGTGAGCCTATTAAGGACTGCTTTAACTAATAGAGTCCAACTGCCAGGGACTTATTCCTACAGTTACCCCTTCATATTTTTTTAAAATTTTTAATTAATTATTTACTTATTTCAAGAGGGGGGAGGGGGGCAGAGGAAGAGAGAGAGAGAATCTTTTTTTTAAATTCATTTATTTATTTTCAGAGAGAGAGGGAGAGACAGTGTACAGGAGGGCAGAGAGAAAGGGAGAGAGAATTCCAAGCAGGCTCTGTACTGTCAGTGCACAGTACAGGGTGGGACTCAAACTCACAAACCATGAGATCATGACCTGAGCTGAAACCAAGAGTCAGACGCTCAATCGACTGAGCCACCCAGGCACCCAAGAAAGAGAGAGAGAGAAAATCTTAAGCAGGCTCCATGCTCAGCACAGAACCTGACCTGTGTCTGCATCCCATGATATGATCTGGGGATCACAACCTGAGCCAAAAGCAAGAGTTGGGGGGCTTAGTAGGTTGGGCATCTGACTTCAGCTTAGGTCATGATCTCACAGCTTGCGAGTTCGAGCCCCACGTCAGACTCTGTGCTGAGAATTCAGAGCCTGGAACCTACTTCCGATTCTGTGTCTCCCTGTCTCTCTCTGCCCCTCCCCCACTCTCTTTCTCTCCCTCTCTCTCTCTCTCTCTCTCTCTCTCTCAAAAATAAGTAATAAAACATTTAAAAAATTTAAAAAAAAAAAGATTTGGACACTCAATTGATTGAGCCACCCTGGCACCCCCATAATATTTTCCATTTACATTACTGTAAATAAATACTGTTCCCACAGCTTCCATCATGGTAGCATTATACATATGTATATAGAATGCAAGTATAATACTGTATTTACTGGATAAAAAGGTACATATTAGTTTCACAAGATTCTCAAAATAAAATCTACTTTTCTATTCTACTTTCTTAGTGATCAATCTTAAATTCTTTTACCATCTCCACAGCAGATAAATGTCAGTGTTAAGATCTAAGGGCTAAATAACAAAATTCCTGGGCTCTATAAACCCATATGCATAGGTATGAAATACTGCCAAGCAGTCACTGTATTATAAAATGGCTGACCTGTAAGAAAAAGAAACTCCTTTCCATTCATAATGAATGATTTTGCAGTAATAGATCATTAACATTCTTGATCAGCCTGGCATTATTTAAACTAGGCAACTAAGCAAGTATACAGTTTATCATATAGTGTATCGGAATCTTTATCAAGTATAAAGGGTTCCTAAATTGGGCAAATTATATATCTAATAAAACTTTGCCCATTACTGATGTGAAATGAAGTAGCTAAGTGAATGATATTTAAGAACACAAATATCATTTTATAAACTATCAACTAGTTTATAAAAAGAAATGAAGAAGGTATATATAGCCATAGTAAAAGTCAAAATAAAGTTTCTTATATCTAAGTTAGAAGTTGGCCAGACTACATAAGGCTAATTTTTCTAATTGGAAAGCAATGTATAATTTTTAATGTTTGTTATAAGCACATTAATAACCACTTAAGACTGTTAAAATAAAAACTGTAATACTGACATCTTCTGAGAGTGTTAGATATATCTTTTAAAACAATTATAAAACTGTTCAACCCAACTGGAATCTTGCCACCCTCAATTCAAATCATAAACAAAACATTTTGTCACTTAGGGCAAGATCATCAACTGACATAAACTCTTATCCCTAAACAACACTTAGAAATTACTGTAAACAACAATTAAATCAAGTGTTCAAATTGACACAAATGCTGACAGTGAACATAATTTTCTTTTGTCTCAAAAGTTCCTTTCCCACTTCTCTCTCAAACAGCCTTTTGTCTTGTTTTTAATAATTCTAAATAGTTCTTACTAATTCTAAATAGTTTTAAAATAATTCTGGCTGTAGGTAGACAGCTCACCCTAGTTTATTAAGTATTGTGTGTCCATATTAGAGGTGCTGACAGTATTATGTAAATAATCATAATGGGTTTAATCACTTTTAAATTTTTTGCTTGGGGATATAGGCCCTCAATGTTGGGTCAGGGGAGGGGAATGGGGTGATGTGGGGAGTGGGAAAGAGATGAGAAATGCCCAGCACAAACAGCAGAAATAGCCCAAGACTAGGAATCAGTTATCTGTGCCTTAGTCCTTGCTCCAGCCTGGTTCTTCAGGTAAACCATGTAACCTCACTTGTTCATTATACATCTAGGCCTGTGCTGTCCAATATAGTAGCCACTAGCCACATGTGGTTTTGAGCACTGAAATGCAGCTATCCAAATCCAGCTGTGCTATAAAGTCTCATTAATAAATTTTTGTATTGATTATATTTAAGCAATGGAGAGCCACTTAAGGATTTTAAGGAAAGAAATGCCAGGATCAGAAATAATGGTTTAGATCTCTGGCAGCTGTGTGGACACTGTATTAAGGTGAGGAAGACTGGAAGCAAGGAGACTGTATAGTCTAGGTAAGAAATAACACGGCCTAAACGAGGGTAAAAGGGAATGGAAAGGAAAGCACTAATTCAAAACTATTATTTAGGAATAACACCAATGTAATATTGTGATTCACTTGTCCTGACTCTGTGGAAAAGGGTTTGATTTTATTCTAAGGTGATGGGAAGACCCTGGAATGTTTTTAGCAGGACAGCATTTTGTTCTGATTAAATCTGTTATCTGTTTAAAGGACTACTCTGAGTGCTGTACACCACAATAAGGGGGAAACAGAAGTAGAAAGATAGTTTATCTAAAAAAAAAAAAAAAAAAGAGTCTATTGTCGCAGAAGAGGTTTAAGATGCTGATGACTCCACCCTAAGGTGGATGCAGAAGAGGTGGGGAGAAGCAAGTGGATTTGAGTTACTTTGTGACTGCAAAATGGTATTGCCTAATTCACAGGGTTGAGAAAGGAAAAGTGAAGTTCAAGGAGACCACACCTTTTGACCCCAATTGTTCTGATTAACCTGGAGACTAGGGTGTCTGCTGAGAGTGAGAATACTGTACAGAAGCTTGAGGAAAATAGTGAAGGTTTGGAAGACAGCAAAGGAAACAAGAGCAGCTGAACAAAGTCTGTTTTAAGAATTAATTAATGCCCTATATGAGGTTTGAAACCACATAATTTTAGTGATATCAGTATAACCTGTTGTGTGATTTTTCCTTTGCAACCCTCAGCCATTCAACTATAGGAGTTAAGCAGACTATAGTACCAACAAAAGGTTTCAGGTTTAAAATGATTTGAGTTAGATGATTTTAAACTCTACATATTTCCAAAATTCTACAGTTCTAAGAATCCTAGAGTTTTTATTGCTACCACACATTTTTTTTTCTTATTGTGGTTAAATGTACAGATGTACATATTATAAAATTTACCATTTGAATCATTTCATCACACAATTTTTAAGTCGAGCATCCTAATCAGGGGCCTCGAACGGATTATAGGTGTGCTAGGACATTAAAATCCCAGCCCTCAAGGGAGCATCGCTGGCCCTGGTGGCTGAAGTTCCAACTTCTGCTGCCTCTGGATGGAAGCAGCCTCATCTTTTTATCACAATATGTAATACAATTATTACTTTTCTAAGCATTAAAAATATTTGGGAACCACTGTTCAAAGCCATAAAGTTTTCCCACATATCTTTAGAACCTCATAATTTATTCCACCACGTGGGGTTTAAAGCTCCTATTGGGAGAGACTATGAGTATGCCCACTATTTCCACTGTTAAAGTGATCGCCATAAAATCTCACATGGATAATCTAAGAATTTTGAATGGATTCAAAGATTTTCTCTACTTACATAAAAAATAGTTAATCCCGGGGCGCCTGGGTGGCGCAGTCGGTTAAGCGTCCGACTTCAGCCAGGTCACGATCTCGCGGTCCGTGAGTTCGAGCCCCGCGTCGGGCTCTGGGCTGATGGCTCAGAGCCTGGAGCCTGTTTCCGATTCTGTGTCTCCCTCTCTCTCTGCCCCTCCCCCGTTCATGCTCTGTCTCTGTACCAAATAAAAAATAAATAAATAAACGTTGAAAAAAAAATTTTTTTAAATAGTTAATCCCTTAAACTTTATTCATTTATCCACACAGTACTGACTTTATGGCAGGCACTGGGTTAGTTTCTGGAGGTAAAAAGGTGAACAAGACATGGTTTTGACCTCAAGAAACTTAGTCTAGTGGGAAAAGAAAATTATTCAAATATTTAAAACTGTAATAAGTGTAAGATGGGAACATACACAGTGCTATAAGAGGATTTAATAGAAAAGACTATTAAAACAAGATAAAACGATTAGTAAATAGCTGGGCAAAGGGCAGGGGTAGGTTTGGTTGATAATTCCAGAGGCAACAGCGCGCAAAGACCTAGGAGACACTAAAAGGTCAAGGCCAGATGGCAGAAAATGATTGGAAATGAACACCTGCAGAGGTAATAGAGGCAGTTCAAAGTGGCTTTCTTCGAGGAGTAACAGTAGGCCACTGAATGGTTTAAGCAGCCATTTTCAGATTTATTTTTCAGGAAGATCATAGTAGCTACAATGGAAAGAAGTAGTCTCAAAGTGGGTAAAATTTAAGGTGGGAGGAGGAAAACATAGATTTCTACTTTTTTCTCACCCTTTTAAAAAATGTCTTTAAAAATATGTTTGATAGTCATAAGATAACTCAGAAGTACCAATAAGGGCTAGCTTTTTTCCAAGCACATACTGTGTCTATGAACACTGTACTAAGCAATTTACATGTACTAATTCATTTACTCTTCATAATCCTATATGGTTGGTACTATTATTATCCTCAGTTTACAGGTAAGAAAAATGAGACAGAGGTTAAGAAATCCATCCAAGGTTACTTGGTAAGGAAGTATTAGAGCAGTATTTGAACCCAGAAGTCTGTCTCCAGAGCCTGTGACTTACCCATTAGACTATTACCATTTTTCAGCAATACATATATACAATTTATCTTTTTTTAAAAAAGTAAGCTCTACACCCAGCATGGGGCTTCAACTCACACCTTGAGATCAAGAGTCCCTTGCTCTATGACTGAGCTAGCCAGGTGCCCCTATTTTTTTGTTGTTGTTCTTTTACATGCATGCAATTTAAAATTTAAATATATACATGAATTGAGAACAGATACTCATTTTTTTTTTTTTTTCTGAACACCAGTGAAGAGAAAGGTTTAGATGGGGTTGTTGGTTGGATGCATATGGAAAGCAGACTAGCAGACTAGGTTAAGACACAATGGTATTTTTGGAATACTGTGGAAGTGATGAAAAGAAGGGGATTGATTTGGGATATATTTGGTAAGTAAAATTGACAGAATTTGGTGGTAGTTTGGATAAGCGGGTTAAAGGGGGGAAAGGTGTCAAGGATGATTATTTGGATTCTGACTTATATAAATGCATTGGGTAGTGAAGCCATTGGCAGAGGCCAGAGGAACAAGTTACATCATTTTGTTCTGATGGTTTTTCTTCAGACCACAAGTACACTGTTCTTTCAGTGTACGGTTAAATGACAAACTGACTACAGGTTCTTCCCATTTATAACAAAACTTTCCATTATAAACATTTATACAAACAACTATGCCTCCTGTGTTGTATTAGAAATGGCAGTCAATTTTTCACCCATTTTCTTTAAAAGTGTTATGAAGTCTTGTAAACTTTGGAAGCAAATGATAGTTACTCTAACAGGGTAATGAAGATTTAGCAACCCTCTTCCCTAAAAATACCAACGTTCCTATAGCATTGCTCCAATGGTACAGAAACATCCTATTGGGTGAAATCCCGAGGAGTAAGCTCTGATATTCATCCCTTAACATGAGTGAGTGGAAAAAATTAACTTTATAGCTTGTATTTATGATTTCCTAAACACTACTTAAGTTTTAAAGTTTATAATACTATGCTTTATCTCCCTCCCAGGTCTCATAACTAGTAAAGAACAGTATTGGACTGGTTTAAAAGATACTGTGATTGTAGCCTATTGTTTATTTTCAACTTCATTTGTAGAACTGCTAATGCTAAAATGCTTCTTTTAGAAATCAAGTAGGAAAACAGACTAACAGGTTGACCATTACAAACACACAGCCACAGAAAGCGTTGATTAAAAAAAAAAAAATTAAATTACCTAAATTATCCCAACAAATAATGCTGGGCACGTCTGATTCCGTCTCATTTCAGGGTCCTCAGGAACTTTCCACTTACACATCGCTTTGCTACGTGGCCTCACCACCCAGTCCTGTCAGGTCACGTCACTAATCTGCAGGTAATAGATAGCTACAAGGCAGAACGCTACCTTAGACTGATCCGTGTCCATTCCTTTATCAGTTAGTGTTAACTGTCCCTGTGGTAGTGGCCACTTACACAGGCTTTCCTGAAATATGCTAACGTCAGACACACTGGTAACACCACGGTCTTGAATTTCCCAGACGGAAATGCCTGAGTTTTCTCCAGCGCATCTCAAAAACGCTGTAGCGGCCGCCAGCTCCCGGAGCCGTCCCGTAAACAGCAGGGGCTGGCGCTCGACTCTCCAGTCACCACCCTTAATTTTGGAACACACGGGCCACCCAGCTCTTCCGCCAGAGGCGTGCGGTGCACCGCCTAGCTCGGCGGCCGGAGGAGGGGCGTGACGTGAAGGGAACTCCTCCGTGACGTCGAGCGGGCTCCGAGGGGGGCGGGCCCGGGCGCCTACAAGCCCGGCCGCCGGCCCTCGGGCCCTTCCCCACCCCCGGAAAGCGCGGGCCGCCCTGACGGGCCGGCTTTCCCAGAGGGGCGTTGGCGGATTAGTGAGGGAAAGAGAAAAGCGAGTGGCCGTTCCTTCACAGCCCCGGAGTCGTGTCTGCTTCCGTGCTGGGGCTTTCGAGAATCTTGAGGAAGACTTGTAAGCCGTGAATAAAAAGGTATCTCCTTCCCCAGACCCGGAGTGCTGGGTCTTAGTGGCTACTTCCGGTCAGGAGCTGCCAGCCGAACGTAGGCGTTTGGCCCCTGGGGTGGGGGTGGCGTACGGCTTCGGGGCTGCCTGAGGAATAAGGCTGGAGCCCGGATAAACTCCGCTGGAGGTGGGCGGGAAAGGAGGACGAGCCCGCGCTCCCTGCGGTTCTTTGGTCTCCCGCGCTGGCTGAGGATTCGCTTACCCACTACGAGCCCGCCCCCGCGCATGCGCCGCCGGCGCGGGGTGGGGGGTGGGTGCGCGGTGCTCGCTTCCAGCGTCAGTCGCGCTGCTGGTTTTTGGAGCGTTTGGGCGGCCGCGGTGCGGGGGGAGAGGTTGGTGGCTACGGGTGCTGGGATGGGCATGGGAGCCTCTGGACCTCTGCTTTGCCCGTAAGAGGACCTGTCCAGTCCCTGTGCGTTTGTCTCCGGCACGTGTGTGACTCCAGGCGCGGCCCTTGCCCTGTGTGAGAATACGTGCGGCGGGTGCTACTGGAAAGAGTTTACTGAGCACCTTCACTGTGGTTGGTGGTTTACAGTGCTACAGGATGCATAGAAATGTATTCAATTATTACAGACCTTTGAGCCCGGAATGCACTTTGAGGCACGAGGTGCACATTTCTGCCAAATTAAGGCGCATCCTCGTGTAACCATAACGGTTCAAACCAAAAGAAATTCTGACAAAAGTGCTGGCCGTGCAGGATAGGCTTGAGATGGTTTTTCGAGCCAGAATTTGCAAGTTCAGTGTGGGTAAACTGTTTTTATGTGGTGAAAAAACACTTTTTTTTTTTTTTTGCTACCTCTCAGGGTACGTTAACGAATGCTTATTTTATTTACACTGTTTTAAGCAATTGAATACTATGCAATTTAAAAATATTCATTGAAGTCATTAAAATTTTGTTTTAAACTATTACTTAATAGAACTAATTACTGTTGGGGGGGCCTCCTTTATTTTATAAAATATTTATTTATTTTTGGGAGAGCACAAGAGGGGATGGGGGCGGTCAGAGAGAGGGGGCAGAGGATGGGAAGCTGCTCTTGGCTGAAAACAGTGAGCCCAGTGCTGGGCTTGAATTCGTAAACCATGTATATGATCATGACCTGAGCCGAAGTCTGACCCTCAGTTGACTGAGACACCCAGGTGCCCCATCTTAGGCTACTGGAAAGTATTTTGCAGTTGATTAACATCGCTAGAGTATGAGGGCCACCCCCACCCCCATTTAGCTGTGTTGGTCCTAACAGAATGACCTTGGGAAAGTCACTTAATTTCTTAAACCTGTTTTTCCAACTCTAAAGTGAAATTAGTAACAGTAGCTGTTTTATAGAGTTCTCAAGATTAAGTTTAAAAATGACTATAAAGCAGCACGGTATCTGGCATATAGTAAACAAATGGTGGCTTTTACTGACAGTAGTGTAAGCCTGTTTATCTTTTAAGGTTAAGAAATAGAATTCAGGCCTCTCTGGAAATGAAGCTGTGTTAATTCACCCAATCCCTCTTTTAAAAACTCTGTTGTGGAAATAATATACACAAGAGAGAGACCCATCCATTACAGTTTCAATAATTGTCAAAGCAGGCCTGCTGGTTTCATCTCCCTACCCGGCATTCATGTTTTGTTTTAGCTGGAGCATTTGAAAGCAAATCCAGAACAGGTGAGTTTACCTGTAAACGTATCAGTATATATCTCTTTAACAGCTAAGGACCTTTTTTTTTTTAAATATGAGCAAATTATACCCAAGACAATTAAAAATAACGCGCTAATATTCTCTAAAATCCAGTACATGTTCAGTTTTCACTGTTTATTTCTGTCCCAAAAATAAATAAACGTTGAAAAAAAAAATTTTTTTTAAATAAATAAATAAATTCTTTGTAGAACGTTGCATTATTCAATGCTGATCATGAATGACTATAAACCTCTCAATATCAGAAACATCTCAATTTGAGTAATTATTCCTTTCTAGGAGGAATAAGAGAAAGTTTGCCTTAAAATTTAGCTTAACTAAAGACCAAATAACTGAAATCAGGGTTCTCAGCATAATTGTCTTTACTTCCCATTCCCCAGATTCTCAAAATGATTGAGTGTAGGTAAATAAGGAAAACTTGAGAATAGCTGGCTAAGCTTGCAGATATTCTAACTTAAAATTACATACAGATAAATGTAAAATTCATTTGTGTTGCAATCTGTTGTTTCAGGTATTTCAACTGCCCAAGACAACTTCATACCTATATAATGTAACAGAAAAAGTCAGAAAACATTAGGAAAATAGAAGTGTGGAGCATATTAAGAAAGATGAACATCTCTGGAAGCAATTGTGGAAGCCCTAGTTCTATAGATATATCTAATGACTTCAAGGAACTTTGGACAAAACTAAAAGAGTATCATGATAAAGAAGTACAAGGTAAGAATCTTTTTTTTTTTTTTTTTTAATAGTACACCAGTATTCTATTGAGACTAAATAGTTGTAACTTTGTGTGACAGTTCAGGGATCTCATTTTTAAGGGACCTAATAAAGGTAATTTTTTGTGAGTCATTTATGATTGAGTTGTTGCTCTGTAACTATAGACACCTACTATGGGATGTAGTTTTTGCACATCTTAAGTTATTTACTATGGTAGTATGTGTGGTGTGGTGGAAACAGCATAGAAATTGTTGATTGATGACCTGGATGTGAATTCCGAATTCATTTATCTACTTGATCTGTGATCTCAGCCAAGATATATAATCTCTAAACTTTTTTTCCTATAAAATTATGTGCAGGATTCTTTATAGCCATTAAAATACTAAAGTTATTCTTCAAGCTTTTGGGAATCTATTTGCTACCAAGCACTGAGACATGAAAGTGAATGGCAGTTTGCTTTCAAAGAGCCTGGAGTCTAATAGAGATAGAGCCATGTAAACAGATAATTACAGTATAATGAAATAAATGCTAAAAGGTTTATGTGAAGTGCAATGAGTGTGAGGAGAATTGAGCAATTGTGGTTGAGATGAATATATAATTATTATTTGTGATTGTGTTAAAACGTACTCCAGATAAAAGAATTTTCTCTTAAAGGTAGACTCAACGTTTGGTATTAATATCTGTCTAATTCTGTTACTATAACATAATACGTTTTTCCCATGGGCGGAAATTGCTTGGTATTATGTTTGTTTCTTGCTGCAACCATAGGTTTAATACTATAGTGCTTGACAGCCTTCACATTACACTGGAATGCCATTAAAATCTAATCCACCTAATCTTACTTACATTTTCAAAGAAAAAAATATTTCATCTGAAAGAAAATATAAAGAATAAAAAAAAAAACCCAAACCTCTAAATTAGACTATATTCTCTATCTTTCGAATGTCTAGATCGATCAAAAACTTTTCAGGTATTCTCTTTATATTTTAACCAAATCAGATTGGTTCAAAAGAATGCATCATTCATCAGAGATGAGCACTAATGGATCCTGGGGTCATGAGTGTTCCTAATGCTGAGAATGTTTTTTTTCTGTCCATGTGTTGCTTTTTTGTACTTAGTTATAATTACCTTTGCCCCAGTTTTCTGGAATGGGCAGACAAAGACTGTATATGGTCAATTTGAGAAAATATATAAATGGCAATAAAATTTGTTTCTTCCTGTTGGGTAAAACCAAAGCAATAAATGGCAATTTTCTCATAAAAAAAAAAAAAAAAAAAAAAACAACCATGATCCACCTAGTATATGGGTCTGTGTTAGAACTTTTCTGTGGTAAATGTAGTTCTTGGCAGAACCTCATGATAATGGACTCATCATGAATTAATGAAGCATGGACTCCAGAAGTATTCTTGCATACCCCAGTGTACTGGCAGACTCTTGTTCAAGAAAAGTTTTGGGGTACACTTACCATATGCCATACCTTATGAATAAGAATGAATCATATATAGTTATCTGGGAACATAAAGGAAGAACCGGCTGTGTGTGCATGTGCCCTTGAGAGAGATTGATTGATTGATTGATTGATTGATTTACTGTCAAATCAGGCTTTACCATTGAAATGAGTCTAATTAGCCAGACAAAGAAGATTGTAGGAGGGGAACGTTTTAAGAGAATAGCTTAAGCACAAGTTTGGCAGTAACGGCTTGATTTTAATCAAAGAACTGTAGATAAGTTGGTACAGCTCACAGAGAAAATGAGGTAAGTGATGGGAATTTATTGGTCAGGTGGAAAGAGGATGGTGCTAGAGAGGTAGATAGGTTCAAATTATGTAAAACATTATGTACTATGCTAAAGAGATTGTTACCATGCTTTATCTTTAGGATTAAGTCTAAAATTTTCATTTTCAGTGCTTCTATTACTTGTGTAGGTAGTGCTGTGTTGAGAAAGAGGCTATGTGATGTACTTGTTACTGGATCTAGGCTGCCAATATTTGAAAGCCATCTCACCCTTGAAGGTGGTGACCTTGTGCAAGCTATTTAACTTTACGGTGCACCAGATTCCTTATCTATAAAATAAAGATACTAATAATAGTTACTTCACATTATATTAAATATTTTAATATATGTAAAACATTTTGAAGAGTTTATGGCACATAGTAAGCAATATATGTACTAGCTATATGCGTTTAGATATTAGAATGTTGTCCTTTCTGAAGCAGCACCGTTATAATTATCTGTGCCCGCTGTGTACTATCCCAGCCAGATACAGTGAGATACTATAAAAAAGTCATAACAGAGATTTCACATACTGATTACTTTTACGTTCCTCTTTATGATTTTTGAAACTGCTAATTTCTAGAAAGAAACAGAAAAAGAATGGCCAAAAAAATAAACATGAGAACATTTAAATGGTTAAGAAATCTTGGAAAATTCTTACTTTTATCTCTTCTTGGTGAGGGGGAGAAGTGGGGATACTTACTTTTTAAAAATTTCCATGAAATATACATAAAATTTTTCATCTTAACTGTTTTTTTTTTTTCAACGTTTATTTATTTTTGGGACAGAGAGAGACAGAGCATGAACGGGGGAGGGGCAGAGAGAGAGGGAGACACAGAATCGGAAACAGGCTCCAGGCTCTGAGCCATCAGCCCAGAGCCCGACGCGGGGCTCGAACTCACGGACCGCGAGATCGTGACCTGGCTGAAGTCGGACGCTTAACCGACTGCGCCACCCAGGCGCCCCATCGTCTTAACTGTTTTTAAGTGTACACTTCAGTGGCGTTAAATACATTCACGATGTTGTGCGACTATCGCCACCATCCATCTCCAGAGCTCTTCATCTTGTAAAACTGAAATTTTATACCTATTAAACAATAACTCCCCATTTATCCCTGCCTCCAGCCCCTGGCAGCCACTATTCCACTTTCTATCTCTGTGATTGTGACCATTCTAAATATCTCATAACAGTCTTTTTGTGACTGGCTCATTTCACTTAGCATAAGGTCTTCAAGTTTCATCCATATTGTAACATATTACAGAATTTTTTCTCTTTTAAGGCTGAATAATATTCCATTGTATATACCACATTTTGCTTATCCATTCATTCATCCATTGTTGGACATTTGAGTTGCTTACATCTTTTGGCTGTTGAGAATAATGTTGCTCTGAACAGGAGTGTACAAGTAATCTTTAAGACCCTACTTTCAACTCCTTTGGAAGTATATCTAGAAGTGGGATTGCTGAATTATATGATAATTATATTTTTAATTTTTTGAGGAATTACCATACTCTTTTCCATTTTTACATTCCCACCAGCAATGCACAAGTGTTAACAGTTTCTCCACATTCTTACCAACACTTGGTATCTTCTGTTTTCTTTTTTTTTCTTTTGATAGTCGTAGCCATCCTAGTGGATGTAAGGTGATACTGTGATTTTGATTTGCATTTACCTAAAGATTAGTGATGTTGAACATTTTTTCATGTACTTACTGGCCATTTGTGTATCATTGGAGAAATGTTTATTCAAGTCCTTTGTCTATTTTTTTTTTTTAATGTTTATTATTGAGAGACACAGAGTGTGAGCAGGGGAGGGGCAGAAAGAGGGGGGGTAGACACAGAATCTGAAGCAGGCTCCAGGTTCTGAGCTGTCAGCACAGAGCCCGACATGGGGCTTGAACTCACAAACCGCAAGATCATGACCTGAGCTGAAGTTGGATGCTTAACCACCTGAGCCACCCAGGCGCCCCTCCTTTGTCCAATTTTTAATCAGCTTTGGTTTTTTGTTGTTGAGTGGTAGAAGTTCTTTATATATTCTGGATATTACTCTTTTATCAGATACATAATTTGCAAACATTTTCTCCCATTCTCTGGGTTGCTTTTTCATTCTGTTCATTGTGTTCTTTGACATACAGAAGTTTTAAATTTTGATATAATCCACTTTATGTTTTTCTTTTGTTGCCTGTGCTTTTGGTGTCTTACCCGAGAAATCATTGCCAGATCTAATATTATTTAGCTTTTACCCTGTTTTATAGTTTTAGCTCTTATGTTCGGATCATTCATCCACTTTGAGTTACATTTTGTATATGATACAAGGGCCAGATTTCATTCTTTTGTGTGTGGATATCTAGTATTCCCAGCACCATTTGTTGAAAAGACTGTTTCCCCATAAAGTTTCTGGGCACCATTGTCAACCATTTGATCGTATGTACAAATATGAGTATACTTCTGGACTTCCTCTTCTGTTGGTCTACACATCTGTCTTTCTGTCAGTACTATACTGTTTTGATTATTGTAACTTTTAGTAAGTTTTGAAATCAGGAAGTGGGATCTCTAGTTTTGTTCTTCTTCAGGTTTGTTTTGTCTATGTGGAGTCCCATGAGATTCCATATGAATTTAGGACAGCTTTTTCTATTTCTGCAAAAATCATCATTGGACTTTTGATACAGATTGCATTGAATCTGTAGATTTCTTTGAGTAGTATTGACATCTTAACCATGTTAAGCTTTCCAGTCCATGAATATGCCAAGTCTTTCTATTTATTTATATAGTTTTTAATTTCTTTAAGGAATGAATACTTGATAATTTTCAGTGTACAAATCCTTCATCTCTTTGGGTAAGCTTATTCCTAAGTTTTTTTTTTTTTTTTTTTTAACGTTTATTCATTTTTGAGAGACAGAGACAGAGTGCAAGCAGGGTTGGGGCAGAGAGAGAGGGAGACACAGAATTTGAAGCAGGCTCCAGGCTCTGAGCTGGCAGTACAGAGCCCTATGCGGGGCTCCAACCCACAAACCATGAGATCATGACCTGAGCCGAAGTCGTACACTTAATCGACTGAGCCACCCAGGTGCCCCCTAAGTATTCTTTTTGATGCTATAAATAGAATTGTTTTCATTTCCTTTTTTTTTTTTGAAGTTTATTTTTTTTTTAGTAATCTATACACCCAGTGTCAGCTTGAACTCAAGACCCTGACATCAAGAGTTGCATGCTCTTCCGACTGAGCCAGCCAGGCATCCCTCATTTCCTTTTCTGATTATTTGTTGTTAGCGTGCAGAAACCAAATTGGTGTCTGTGTATTGATTTTGTATCCTGCAACTTTCCTAGAAGTCTTTACTTATTGTGGGTTTTTGTTTTTTGTTTTTTTTTAAATTTTTGAGACAGAGAGAGACAGAGCATGAATGGGGGAGAGTCAGAGAGAGAGGGAGACACAGAATCTGAAGCAGGCTCCAGGCTCTGAGCTGTCAGCACAGAGCCCGACGCGGGGCTCGAACTCACAGACCCTGAGATCATGACCTGAGCCGAAGTCAGACGCTTGACCGACTAAGCCACCCAGGTGCCCCTAATTGTGGTTTTTTAAATTCCTAGCTGAAGTAAACATTAGAAACTCTTTACTTTTTTTCATTATGAAAAGTTGGAGTTCAGCTACCTCTACTATACGTGCATCCTTTATGCTCTGTTGTGCTCATTCGTTGACCAATCATTCTGTTTCATGTTTTCATTAAAGCCCTCTTTCAGCGTATAGGAGTGCTGATGTAATTGAGGTACAGTTGTGTTCATTTAGAAATCAAGGTATCTGTTATTGTTTAATCTATTTTTTTAACTTAAGCTTTTTTCTAAATTGTCAAAACACAAAGTAAAAAAAAGTTTCCCACTCCCCCAACACAAACTGGTAACGACTTCTATAATCTTTTGTGTTTATATTCAGTGTTCATTTCTAATTTAAAGTTTAGGTGGTTTTTTTTTTTCATTTTTTTTTTTAGGAATTATTACATATATACAAAAGTAAAGAAAATCATAAAATGAACTCCTATATAGTCATCACTCAGTTTGAACTATCATCAATAAATGGCCAGTCTTATTTTACTTGTATTCCATGTACTTCTCTATCCCTCTTTCACTCAGTTACTTTGGAGTCTCTGACATAATTTATCTATAAATATTTAGTATGTGTTTGTAGTAGGCCTTTTAACTAGAAAGAACCATTATCACGCTAACAAAACAAATAATTAACATCTAGTACCTATTAGATGATAGTGTTCAATTTTCCACAATTGTCAAAAATATCTTTATAGTTCAAATCTGTATCTAAAAGACATCTCTATGTTGTGTGATTACTATGTTAATTTTTTCAATGTAATTTTTATATTTTTCTTACGAAATTAAGTATCTTTGCTAATGTTTGAGTGATTTATATTTTTTATGAACTGTTACATACTTTATTGCTTCCTTTCTTTTCTTTTCTTTTCTTTTCTTTTCTTTTCTTTTCTTTTCTTTTCTTTTCTTTTTTAAGTTTATTTATTTTGAGAGAGAATGAGCAGGGAGGGACAGAAAGAGTGAGGGGAGAGAGAGAATCCTAAGCAGGCTCCACACTGTCAACGTGGAACCTGACACCGGGCTTGAACTCACAAACACTGAGTTCGTGACCAGAGCTGAAATCAAGAGTCAGATGCTTAACTGATTGAACCACCCAGGTGCCCCATTGTTGCTTATTTTCTAGGATTGTTGGCCTTTCTCCTCTAAATTTCTAGGACCTGTTTAGTTCAAATATTTGAAAAATTGGGAATTCAAATTTGTTGTTAGTGATAAAGATCTTATTTTAAAGTAAACTATGCTCATAGTCATATGTCTAAGGATAAATATGAATATTTTACATTAATTGTGCTCATTGACTATACTGTTTTCCCCAGAAAATCTATTGTAAAACTTTGAGGAACAATTCTGAGTTTTAGTACTGACTTGCTATTCATTCAGTGAGGGTCGTTAGATTATATGCTAAGAATGATAGCAGTTGCTGAGGATACAACAGTGAAGAAGACACAGTGAGTTTTGGGGGCTTTGAATTCATTTTTTTAGGAAAATATATAATATAATTGTACAGTGAAATGGTAGCAAAAATAAGCCACATACGAGAGAGTCTGCCTTGGTAACCCAATAACAACATTGTAATCAGCTACATGCACTACTTATAAAACTGGGAAGGAATAAACAGTCTGACAATTTATGTTGAAGAGCAGCAGTATCTTCTTTTTGGTTTATCATGCTGTGACTGTATCACATAGGTTTACCAATAAGAACAGCTTCAAGTTTAAACTATTATGGGAGTGTCACTGCTACATATTATAAAACTTATCCTAGGTGTTCTGGAAGTGAAGCAAATATAATATCTTGAAATATTTTTAAATAGAACCAGACATACTTGAGTTGTTAATAAACATTTGATAGGAAACTAGTATTCTTCCATCTTCAAGCATAAGGTTAGGTTCTTTATTCTTCAAATGATTATTTATGTTGTTTTATAACTGGTTTTAAGAAGATCATTAAGTTTTTATTAGGCAGAGTCCCTATCTTACTCATCTTTACATCCCTGTAGGTAAAAGTACTTGGCACATACTAAAAAATTAATAAGTGGTATATGAATGAATTGCATAGTTTATAGCTTGGTCAATGTGATATTTTCTTGAACATCAGTATTTTAAATCCCATTATATATGAAAGTATCAACTTTAAAAATTTTTTGACATTTATCTGTTGTTGAAAGACAGAAAGAGAGCACTAGTGGAGGAGGGGCAGAGTGACAGAGGGAGACAGACTCTGAAGCAGGGTCCAGGTTCTGGGTTGCCTGCACAGAACCCAACGCAGGGCTTGAACCCACAAATTGTGAGATCATGATCTGAGCTGAAGTCGGACACTTAACAGACTGAGCCACCCAGGCACCCTGAAAATATCAATATTTTATATCTGTTTAAAATCTTGAAATATTTTACTACCCATTTACTTTAAAATTTCTGTTTTTAGGGGCGCCTGGGTGGCGCAGTCGGTTAAGCGTCCGACTTCAGCCAGGTCACGATCTCGCGGTCCGTGAGTTCGAGCCCCGCGTCGGGCTCTGGGCTGATGGCTCAGAGCCTGGAGCCTGTTCCGATTCTGTGTCTCCCTCTCTCTCTGCCCCTCCCCCGTTCATGCTCTGTCTCTCTCTGTCCCAAAAATAAATAAACATTGAAAAAAAAAAAAAAAGAAAGCTGGGAAAGGAAAAATAAGTCCCCATTCTACAAGAATGGCATCTGTGCTTTTTTGTTTATTCTTTCCTACTTTTAAAAGAAATGTGTGTACCTTTATGCATTGTTGTGATCAATGTTCATAGTATTTTACATGTGGCTTTTTTTTTTTTTTAATGTTTATTTTTGAGAGCGAGAAAGAGACAGCACAGGTTGAGGGAGCAACAGAGAGAGAGAGGCACAGAATCTGAAGCAGGCTTCAGGCTCTGAGCTGTTAGCACAGAGCCTGACATGGGGCCGCAACTCGTGGACTGCGAGATCATGATCTCAGCCCAAGTCGGAAGCTCAACTGACTGAGCCACCCAGGCGCCCCATATATGGCTTATTTTTAAGTATTATTTCGTTATTTAAACTGTGCTTACTTTTCCATGTTGCACATTACCATTTTATAATTTTTATATATGCCCATTTAAAATTGGGTCAGGGGTGCCTGGGTGGCTCAGTCGGTTGAGCATTGGACTTCAACTGGGATCATGATCTCGTGGTTTGTGGATTTGAGCCCTGTGTCAGGCTTACTGCTTGCTGTCCATGCAAAGCCTGCCTCAGATCCTCTGTCCCACTCTGTCTCTGCTCTTCCCCTGCTTGTGTGGTCTCTCACTCAAAAATAAAGAAACATTTTTAAAAAATAAAATAAATAAAATTGGGTCAGTTTTATTTTTAGGCTCTTAATTTAAGAGGGATTAAATATTTGGCAGATTTCTTTATGTTCCTTAGTGTTTCAGGGTCTTCAGGAAACCCTTTATGATGAGGAAGAGTCAAGAAAATAATATACTTTTTTTTAATGTTTATTTATTTTGAGAGAGAGAGAGAGACTGTGAGCACATGTGTGCATGAGTGGAAGTAGGAGCAGAGAGAGAAGAGAGAATCCCAAGAAGGCTCCATGCTGCCAGTGCTAAGCCTGATGTGGGGCTTGACCTCCCAAACCATGAGATCATGACTTGACCCAGAATCAGCAGTTGGATGCTTAACTAACCGAGCCACCCAGGTGCCCTAATACACACTTTTTAATAAGAAACAACATGCCAAATTCATCAGATTATACAACATATAAAACTCACAAATATTACATGGTGGATAATTCTTCTAACTTGTGGACTCCTCATAGCTATTCTCTAGTACTCATCACACTCTCAGGAGAGTCAGTTTATATACACTGAAAATGTTAAAAGAGGAATACAGCAGGTTTCAGTATATTTAGCTAATACCCAAGTGCTTTATGAATGGTAGGTATTGGATATACGTGTGAACTGATGAGAGAAGATAATTTCTGGTTCATTATAATATGAGATTGATCAGAGTTCTTTTTCCAATTTCAAAATCCCTTATGGATTCTTAAAGGTATTAAATGAGCACTATTGTTTTTAAAAAAATAATGTTATTTAAAAACATTTGGGTTCAGATGAGGCAAATTTGCTGAAAGCAGACTTTTTATGTATTCTACACAGTTCCATATAAAATTAGATCTTCCAACTGTGTGATAACATCAAAGACATGCCTGAAGGGTACTTAATTTTTTTGAAAGTGGGGGATCCACTTGGAGAAACCCGTATAAGAGGCTATTTGAAAGACATCAAACATGGACTTGTCTGGACTTTGCAGGTTTTGAAGTATATATAGAAATCAAAATTGACTCATTACTTTTAAACTTTTATGTCAGTTTAAAAAACAGAGAAGAAATGTTTTGAATGGTAGTACTTGAAATATATAATTTTTACTTAGATGTCCAAGAAACTCTTCCCATTTACATGAGAACTTATATACATCTGAATACACCCACTGTATCTTGAGATTTTTTTTTTTTTGCTTCATTTGACCAAAACATAATAAAATGATAGATAAACATGTCATATGCAGGACAGTTTGTACACTGATCACAAGAATATATTAAGCTATATGCATTCTTTTAAAGCTGGGGGGGAAGGAATAGATAAAGTCTCCCAACTTCTATTGAACAGCAGTGTGCAAAGACCATTTTTGTTGGAAAAGTCTGGAGACATTTGTGACTGAGTTTTTATATTTTTTATCTTTAGTAAAATTGTATCCCTTCATGATTGTTCACTTTAGTTAGTGTCTTATGTTCCTTTTGTGACAAATGCTGCTAGTATCAGGGTCAAAAACAAATTGTTATTGATAAATGTTACTGATAACTTATTAGAGCATGTTTTATGTTTTAATAGAATTTAATAGAAATTTCAGAGTTCTTTAAATTTCAGAAGTTTGAACAATTCAAAGTATTCATTGGGTACAATATTTTTTTGCCTTTTTAAATCTCTGTCACTATCAGGTTTATTACTTAAAAGCACTAATAAATAGAATAATAAAATAGAATTTAGAATGTTTATTTTTCAAAACACCATTTATTTTTTAAAGACTTTTATTTTTAAGTAATCTCTGTGCCCAATGTGTGACTTGAACTCACAACCCCAAGATCAAGAGTCATACCCTGTACCAACTGAGCCAGCTAGGCTCCCCAGAATGCCACCATTTTAATAAATGGTCTCTTGTTCATGCCAGGTTCTATTATCAGCATCTCATCTAATAATGTTTTCTGTATCTGGTAAATACAGTAATCAGTTCTTTTAGAAAACTAGGCAGATTTTTCTAGACAAAATTAGAACCCCTTTGAAGGCACACAAAACTATAGAGGTTCTAATACAACAGGATAAATACCTCTTGATTCGGTTTAGGATTGTTTCATTTATTTTCTCAGATATTTCATCAAAATTCCTAAAAGATGACATTCATATTAAGACTACATAAATTAACAGTGAAAGGAATTGCGTGTAATTTTGGTCCATAACATCAGTGTCATACTCATTGTTAATACTATAAGTAACTCTCCCGTCTAATATTTTTCCATTTGTATTAACATCTATAAGTTCAATTGAGTCCATAAAAATTAATTTACCTATTTTGAGATAATTAAAATTTAAGACTTAAACTAAGCATCTTATAAAGACAAGAGTTTTCACTTTAGAATTAAAATAATTTATTAGGCCCTTGCAGAAAAACTAGTGGTAATATTTTGGTAGAGGCCAAATTACTTGAGTTGTATACATAAAGCCACTATTTGTCAACAAAGTTATTAGGCTTATTCAGAACCATAGATAACTTGTTTTAAAGTGACAGTACATACACTGCATATATGGTCTGTTCTGGGTAGAGAACTAAAATAAGTAAAAGTTAACATAGTGATTTTTATTTTGCTTATAACAAATTCTTGTCTCATTTCTGAATTCTTATTTAAACTTGTTTCCTGTGGTGGCCCTTGGGTGGTTCAGTCAATTGAGCATCCGACTTATGGCTCAGGTCATGATCTTTGGTTCACGAGTTCGAGCCCTGCGTCAGGCTCTGGGCTCTGTGCTGACAGCTCAGAGCCTGAAGCCTTCTTCAGATTCTGTGTCTCCCTCTCTTTCCCTTTTCTGCTAGTACTCTATCTGTCTGTCTCTGTCTCTGTCTCTCGCAAAAATAAAAGACATTAAGAAATAAATTAATATTAAAAAAATAAAATAAACTTGTTTCCTGTGTTATAACTACACATATGGGCCCTTAATTTTTTCATTCCTCCAATATCCATATGTTAGCCAGAGTAGGGTTAATTTGTAGTACAGCACTTGGTCTTGTGAATGCTGTTTCCTCAATAGGTATCTCAGGTTGCCAGTGTTACAATCCCAAATACTTTGTTGAACAGACTACCTGTTCATACAGGAGCTACATTGTATAGCCTCATTCCTTCCGATGGGTGTGGAACAGGATTAAAGCACACTTTATAGGGGTTCTAATTGTAGATGCCTAATTGACTTGATGAATAGCAAATGCTAAAATTTAAACACACGCACATAGACACACACATAAACCTGTTTCAGGGCTGATCTGCGTGACAGAACAAATGCCTCACAGGTGTTGAATGCTTACAAGATAAAAGAGTACTCTTTCCATATTTCCCAAGAATTTTCTTTTGATGTTTATATGGATTTTCTATCTCATTGTTTCTTTTCTTAAAATGGTCATGGCAATAATCCTTTTCATCTTTGGCTGCACTGAGTTTTAGAAGTTGGGTAAAATTAAAAATAAAATCTATCAATAAGTAAATTTTCAGGGCACCTAGGTGGCTCAGTCGGTTAAGCGTCCGACTTCGGCTCAGGTCATGACCTCACGGTTCATGGGTTCGAGCCCCACATCGGGCTCTGTGCTGACAGCTCAGAGCCTGGAGCCTGTTTCAGATTCTGTCTCTCCCTCTTTCTCTGCCCCTCCCTCACTTGCATTTTGTCTCCCTCTGTCTCAAAAATAAACATTAAAAAAATTTTTAAATAAAAAAAAAAGTAAATTTCACACACTTTAGAAAGAAGAGAGTGAAAAACTGCTGACTCTAGTCTTTGGCCTAGTCAGGTCATAAGTTTTTTTCTTTTTTTTTTTTCTTTTTTTTTAACATTTATTTATTTTTGAGACAGAGAGAGACAGAGCATGAACGGGGGAGGGGCAGAGAGAGAAGGAGACACAGAATTGGAAGCAGGCTCCAGGCTCCGAGCCATCAGCCCAGAGCCCAACGCGGGGCTCGAACTCACGGACCGCGAGATCGTGACCTGAGCCGTAGTCGGACGCTCAACCGACTGAGCCACCCAGGCGCCCCTATAAGTTTTTTTTCTTAATTCTTTAAGAATGATTTGATGCTTGGGGCGCCTGGGTGGCTCAGTCGGTTACGCGGCCGACCACGGCTCAGGTCACGATCTCGCGGTCCGTGAGTTCGAGCCCCGCATCGGGCTCTGGGCTGATGGCTCGGAGCCTGGAGCCTGCTTCCAATTCTGTGTCTCCTTCTCTCTCTGCCCCTCCCCCGTTCATGCTCTGTCTCTCTCTGTCTCAAAAATAAATAAACGTTAAGAAGAACGATTTGATGCTTTACTAAGTAAGTACTTTCAAGTTTTCATGAGTATGTCATTATCTGAAAAAAGAAGGAAGCTTCTCAGCCTTGGAATTTGACAGATGGAAAAGATTTTTTTTAAACAGCATACCAGTTTTTATTCTTAATATTGAAAGAAATATTTTCCTTTATTATGTTTTATATTTTAACGATTTTCCAACTATTAGGGCAGATCTTTTTCCATAATTTTTTTTAAGTTTTTATTTTGAGCTTATTGTAAATTGACATGAAATTTTAAGAAGTAATACAAAGAACTGTCCTATACTCTTCAGCCAATTTCCTACAATGGGAGCATCTTTTACAATTATAGTATAACAGCAGGACCAGGAAATTGGCATTGATACAATTTACCAACCTTATTCAGATACCCCCAATTTTATATGCACTCAATTCCACGGTGTTGTTTTTAGATGCCTGTGACTACCACCAGAGATCCCTCACACCACTTATTTAAGCCCTCAGCCCCCTTTTTCCCATCCTAACCCCTCCAGTTTGTGGCTACCAATAATATGTTTTTTATAATTTTTTCCTGTCAAGAGTGTTAGTTATGTAAGTAGAATCACATCGGATGTACCCTTTGAGATTGGCTTTTTTTTCAGTCAGCGTAATTTCCTTGGGAACCATCCAAGTTGTTACATGTATCAACATTTCATTCCTTTTTATTGCTGAAGAGTACATGTGGTACAAGTATGTACCAGTTTTTTTGTTTGTTTTGTTTTTTAACAGTTTACTTGTTAAAGGACATTTGGGTTGTTTCTAGTTTGGGGCTGTTATGAATAAAGCTGCTGTGAATATTTGATTATTCATAACTTTTTTCTCACAATTCATAATATTTGTTTATTCACATTTTAGGCTGTAAAAATAAGGGTAAAGTGTATCCTATCAGTTGGACATTTCCTAGAGGTGAAATTTGAGAAACAGGACAAAAGTCTAACACGAAACAGTTGTCCAGGGCCTGCCTTTTTCTATATTCCTGGCAGCAAATCCTTACTACTTGGGATGATAAGAAGAGGTGGCTTTCCCGTCAGTATTTATACCATCCTATCAACTTTATCCCTAGTCAGCATCATGGAGGGGGATTGGTGGAGAAATGTATAATTTTTTTAAAACTCTTATTTGTCTAAATTCTGTTTTTCAATGCTTGTCCTAAATTATACCGATAGTGAAAAGTCCTGTTCTTAGAAATAACAAATTTATTAATGTTTCTATGTACAGTATATGGAAAGTTTTTCTAAATGTATAACTTATTAGAATCCATAGATAAATTATCAAAGGCAAATAGTAAATCTTTGATTTTTCAATAATTAGTCAACTAATACCTATTTATTGGGGACTAAGCCTACCCCAAATGAAAGAAATTCTTGAGTGGATACAGAACTTCTAAACTTGCTAAGCATTATTTTAAAAAGTAAATAAAATATCCACAATTAGAAAAAGTGTAGAATAGTAAAAAGATTGATTTAGGACTCAGAAAAATCAAACAGAGAAACTTTTTCCTCCTTTTATGATAATCATACTGTAGAAAATAGAGGTCATAGAGAAAATAGAAAACCAAATAGTTTAGCGTTGCTAAATAGACAGTTTTTTTCACTTACTTTAATAACATCCCATCAAGTGATTATATCATATTTTATTTAAACATCCCTATTTTAAGCAGTTTATATTGCTATAAATTGTTCAGTGTCCTTTGTGACCCTGAGTTTCTCTATAGTTTGGATTATATTCTTGGGTTAGAATCCAGGAAATGAGATACTGATGGAGTCCTATTACGTATTGCTAAATTGCTTTCCAAAAGAATTCTATCCATTTATAATATCTCCAGCAAGTATGGGAGTATAGTTTTACAGCACTTTTATCAACATATTGGGTATTACAGTCTTTATAATTTTGCTAAGTAATTGTTTTGGTTTGAATTTATATTTAGTTGCTAGTAATGTTGGATAGATTTTTGTATTTCTTTAATGACCATTTTTCTCCTTTTGTTAATTATCATTTACAAAAATTAGAAATGTCACTCTGTTTTGTCCATAGCGTTCTTTGCAGTTTCAGTGCCCTTCAGCCTGCTTTCTTCATGATAACTGCTTGAGTCCCATAGGCAGGAGTCTTCTCTTATGTGTTGTGTCAGACTCAATTAAAATAAGAAATATATATAACAGCTATCTTGAGTGTTCTTCGTTAAGTATTTTAGCGTAAGCAATTTTGCTCCTCATCCAGGACTTCCTGCAATAATCTATTTTAATCCCAGAAGACTTGAGCCTACATAAGCATGGTTGCTGTTAGCAAATACATAGGCTATGTCAGAACATAGACCTTCATTTATAGTGAGCCTCTAATTATATGCTTGCCCCTGCTATTATGAAGGAAGTAACTCACTTTAGGTGGAGAAAATTTCACTCTACTTAGCTGTCATATAATAGACTAAAGGCAGTAATGTTGCAGATATACTTTTGTGACCTTGGGGTACAAATAAGGGAAATACACTCTCCAAGCTAATGGGACCTGGCTTATTATTCAGAGCCCAGAGTCAAGTAACTTAATAGTGTAGCATTAGACTCATAAAGAAACTCAGATCAACTGCTTTAGAAATGGTAAATGTATAAATAAAATACTGTGGGTTTTTTTTCTTTTTCAGGTTTACAAGTAAAAGTAACAAAACTGAAAAAGGAACGAATTTTGTAAGTACCAGTATATAATACTGATTTCTTATTTTTAAATTAATTGATACTGACGTCCTATTTGACCTCAATGGCTTATTTATGAGAAAGTTAGTTTACAGCATGGACCTTGGATAGTTGACCATGAGTTTTTCAAAATTCTAAGGTAAAAAGAATAACTTAATTTTGAGTATATTCTTAGTTACTATTTGCATATATTTATACATTAATGTAATTTTTATATATACATACATACATATGGGTATGTATACATATAATCTTTTTCCATAAAGTATTTATTAATAAAATAACTGTTCTATAAATTCATTTTGATCTGTCAATGTTATTCTTTTCTTATCTGTGATTAACACCTGGAATTTAAGATACTGCAAGAAGGGAGCAAAATCTGGGATTTCTGAACTGATACAAGAAATGAGACAAGGGGCTCCTAGCAGGCTCATTCGGTGGACTTGTGACTCTTGATCTAGGGGTTGTAAGTTCAAGCCCCACATTGGGTGTAGAGATTACTTAAAAAAAAAAATCCTTAAAAAAAAAAAAAAAGGAATAGGAGCAAATGAGACCCCTTTTAACTAGTTTGAAATTACCAAAAGTTCCCCTGAATTGTTTTGGTTATTTTTTTTTAATATGAAATTTATTGTCAAATTGGTTTCCATGCAACACCCAGTGCTCATCCCAACAGGTGCCCTCCTCAATGCCCATCACCCACTTTCCCCTCCCTGTTTTGGTTATTAAGCCTAAAATCAGGTCTGATTTTCTAAGTCCGAAGCAAATTTTACTCATGGTTCTTTAGGGCTTCCACATTCAGGAATCTGAAACAGATGCATCATAGAATGTTATTGCTTATAACAAAAAGTAATACCATGTTTTTTTTAATATTTATTTATTTTGAAAGCGAGAGTGTGTGTAGTTATACAAATAGGGGCAGGGCAGAAAGAAAGGGAGAGAGAGAATCCTAAGCAAGCTCCATGCTCAGCTAGGAGCCTGACATGGGGCTCAATCCCACAACCGTGATCATGATCTGAGCCAAAATCAAGAGTCGGATGCTTAACTGACTGAGCCACTCAGACCACCCCTATGTCATTGTGACTAATACTGCATTTACTCTATGATATATACCAATGGGCCTTAGTTACATCATATTCCTCAAGCTTCCAAGGCTCCAACCAAAAGCTGGAGTTAACAGTCACCCATCAAAACACACCCATTTGTTTTCTCCAATATGATATGAAAATAAAAATTGGAAAGTTCCTTTTACACCTAGAAAATCATGTTTGGGAGATGACTTTGATTCAGAAATATAAAACCATAAGTTTATAAACAGGTTTTTTTTTTTAAGAATGATTTTATGATCCTATTTAATTAGTGATACATAATGCTTTGCATTATTGAGAATGTACATATTCCTGCCTCACAGATGTCATTTTAAGTATCTCAGGTGTAGAATAATTCATTTCTCTGTTTCTTATGATTAGTTCCTACCATTGCGAGATGTTCCTATAGAGGAAATTAAGCCTTTTCTGAGTAGTAAATTTAGGGTATATATCTTGTTAGTTAGGATTTTGCAAAGTACTCAAAGTATTTCCCCGCAAGATACTTCTTAATTACATAGGGCAAAATTATAATATTATAGCGGAGAAACCGGACAGAATTCATCTCAAACTATCAAAGTTAATATCACTAGAAATCAGATATGTCAGCCCCATGTACCTCTTGATTTGATGCACTAAGAAGAGCACAATGTTATTCCTGTAGTATTCTTACCAAAAATGCATAGCCCAGATTTTATCGTGGGGAAACATCAGAAAAACCCACATTGAAGAACCATCAAAATAACTGGCCAGTACTTTTCAAAGGTCAAGATTGTGAAAGACAAAAATGATGGAGAAACTGTTCCAGATTGAAGGAGACATGACATTAAGTGCAATGTAGGATCCAGGATTAGATCCTGGACCAGAAAAATAATGTTAGAGGAACAGTTGGCAAAATTTGCATAAGGTCTATAGATTAGTTAATAGTATTGTATCAATTTCTTGATGTTCATAAATGTATTCTGGTCACACAAGATGTTAATATTTTGAGAAGTTGAGTAACAAATACACAGGTACTCTGTTGTGTATTTATAATTTATTTATAATAGACCTGAAGTTATTTTAAGATGAAACCAAAAAATGAAAAAACGGGGCAGCTGGCTGGCTCAGTTGGTAGAACATGTGACCTTTGACCTCAGGATCTTGAGCCCCACGTTGGGTATAGAGATTACCTAAAATATTTTTTTTTTAATGAAAAAAATTAACATTCATTCCTTGAGTCTGAAGAGATCAACTTTTCTTCATCTGTTGGATATTGAAAAAATTCAGTATTCTTTTAGCAAGGAATAGGAAGGAAATGGCTGTTGGATAGGCAACCAAAAATGTCACTACAGTTAGACTAATCCTACTACTGTGGTTCAGAGAGTAGCAGCCAGTGCAGCTCTTGGGGCATGATCTCCTTTCATGGCACAAATGACCTTTTTTGTTTTTTTCTTTTTAATTTTTTTTTAAATGTTTGTTTATTTTTGAGAGAGAGACAGAGCATGAGCCGGGGGGGGGGGGGGGTGGCAGAGAGAGAAGGAGACACAGAATCGGAAGCAGGCTCCAGGCTCCGAGCCATCAGCCCAGAGCCCGACGCGGGGCTCGAACTCACCGACCGTGAGATCGTGACCTGAGCTGAAGTCGGACGCTCAACCGACTGCGCCACCCAGGCGCCCCACATCAATTTGCTTTCTTAAGGAATTTGTTAAATTGTTCCTGCAATTCATAGAACCTTGTTATGTTTACCACTGAGTTGACATGAATATTTTATTAAGTAATTGAGGTTAGTTTTAATGTTAACGTAGGTCATCAGTCTACTTGGTTTTAAAACAAATGCTACTATGTTCTGAATCATTCTAAATAGACAGGAGTAGAATATGTGGATGTAGGAAAATCAGACATTACATTACTGTTACAAATTTTCTCTTGTGGGGAGCCTGGGAGGCTCAGTCAGTTAAGCATATGACTTCGTCTCGGGTCATGATCTCGTGGTTTGTGAGTTTGAGCCCCGCATTGGGCTGTGTGGACAGCTCAGAGCCTGGATCCTATTTTGGATTCTGCATCTCCCTCTTTCTCTGCCTTCCCCTGCTAGTGCTCTGTCTCTCTCTCAAAAAAAATTGAACATTAAAAAAATTTTTTTAATAAAAGCATCTTTTCTCTTGTTCATAATTTAAGAAAAAAACTTTTCCTATGAACTTTTCATTCCGTGTGTGTGTGTGTGTGTGTGTGTGTGTGTGTGTGTGTAATTCTTCAATATGTGAATCTGGAATATAATATTTGGTTATATTTTTATGATCTAGATTATTTAGATTAAATGCTAATGTTAAATAGATATTGGCAGCTTATCTGTTAACTTAGAAAATGTCTTTAATTGTTCCCCCAAACTTTGAAAAGTTTTTAATTTGGTTATATTTGTTGAATATTTTAAAAGCAGGATTAATGAAAGGTTGGTACTGCGTCTGAATTAGATATATTTTCTAGAAATATTAGAAAAGCATTTTTTTAATTAAGCAACAGCCAAATTAATGAGTTTCAGCTATCACTGTTGTTATTTCCAAAATTTCAGATGGCTACAAATGCTACCAGAACTATATGCAGTAGTCTATTACTTTTAGGTGTATTGATTTTTCATTTTTTATTCAATATCAATTACTCAACCAGTATATACGAAGTACCCCCTATATTGGGTATCTGACATTTTTACTTAGTTGTCTGACTTATCTGTTTTGCTGCCAGTGATACTACATTCTAGCCATTTTGGTAGTCGTTTTGACATCTACTTTTTGTAGTAGACTGGTTTGTCATAATTTGATATTTTAAACCCTTGAGGGGACTGGGGAAGATGTTTCAACCACAGTATTTTTTTCAGCTTCAAGACCATACAGAAAATCCCAATCAAATTTCTAATGGGTTTTCTTAGAATTAATTTATATGCATAATTTATATAATAATGTGATTTTTAAAAATATGATAATGGAAGGGTAGAATATGACACTATCTTGGAAAGTAATCAGGTAATCTACTAGAAGAAAATTTTAGGGGCTCCTGAGCGGCTCAGTCGGTTGAGTGTCCCAATTCTTGATTTTGGCTCAGGTCATGATCCCAGGGTGGGGAGTCCCCATGTTGGACTCCACGCTCAGCATGAAGCCTGTTTGAGATTCTCTTTCTCTCTCCCTCCCTCTGTCCCTCTCCCCCACAAACTCGTTCTCTCTCTCTCTAAAATACGTTTAATAAAATAATTTTAAATTTTTTTGTTTTTTCCTACTATAAAATCACAATGGTAAACACTTAAATAGAACATAGTATGTGATTGTACTTTTCTGGGTGCTATACTTATATTAATGCTTACTTAGTCCTTGCGAGTGCCTTATTGGATATATACTAATGTATCATTTTTACTTCCACTAGGTCACACAGCTGATAAATGAGACCTGAGATTCAAACCTAGGCTTTAGGATCTAGGGTTTGCATGCTTCCACTCTACTATAAGCCCTGACTTAAAAGTAATACCAAGTAAGAAGTTTAGGCAACACAGAAATTAATAAGAAAGTATAAATCTCCCATAATTGGAATAGAGATGAGTGGAGATATCTGTTACTTACATTAACAAATACAGACAAAATAATAAAAAAAAAAAGTAAGTGTACATTTTAATAGCATTTTTGACAACATTGAGTCAACGATGACATCAGAATCCACTCCTTCCTCTGTGTTCCAACACTGTATAATGAATGTCTGGTACTTAAGACAATACTTTTATAGTACTACAGAGCACATTCTAGTATAGTGTGAAGTCTGATTAATAAGATTTTTTTTTTGAGAAAGAGCACACATGGGTTGGGGAGGGGAGCAGGCAAAGGTAGAGAGCATCTTAAGCAGGCTCCATGCCCAGCATGGAGCCTGACACAAGGCTCAGTCTCACAACTGTGAGATCATGATCTGAGCCAAAATCAAGAGTTGGACACTTAACCTACTGAGCCATTCAGGCACCCCAACAAGATATTTAAACTTTGCCCTTGAAGTTTATTTTGATATAAGAAATACATGTTATATAAGTGTGAGACCATACTTTGGAATTGTTACGATAGAATTATCCCATTAGGATAATTATCCTGCTAGGATTTTCTTTTTAAAAATGTATTTCTTGATTTTTAGAGATGCACAGAGACTAGAAGAATTCTTCACCAAAAATCAACAGCTGAGAGAACAACAAAAAGTCCTTCATGAAACCATTAAAGTTTTAGAAGATCGGTGAGTCGGGTTCTTGGGTATTCTTGAGTAAGTGGTGATTTCCTCCTTTAATAGAACATTGGTTTTAATTTATAAAACAGTTCTGGGACTGATGTGCTCTTTTCCCAAACTGATGTCAACTTTGGATAAATATATACTCTTACAGATTTGTTTTTTTTTTTATTAATTACAGGAATCTCATCAATTTACCTTTTAATTTTTCTTGTTTTTTGGGGTTTTTTTTTAATGTTTATTTGTGAGAGAGAGTGAGCATGAGCAGGGGAGGTGTAAAGAGAGAGGGAGACAGAGGATCCGAAGTGGGCTGTGTGCTGACAGCAGAGAGCCTGATGTGGGGCTCAAACTCACGAACCATGAGATCATGACCTGAGTTGTAGTCAGATGCTTAACTGAGTAAGCCACCCAGGTTCCCCTAAATAATATTTATCTGGTATTGATATAAGATGAGCTTAAGAGTAGTAATGTTCTGGGGTGCCTGGGTGGTTCAGTTGGTTAGATATCTGATTCTTGATTTTAGCTTAGGTCATGATCTCTCAGTTTAAGAGATCAACCCCACATCAGGCTCCGTGCTGTCAGTGCAGAGCCTGCTTGGGATTCTTTCTCCTTCTCTCTCTCTGCCCGTTTCCCACGCGTGCTCACACCCACTCTCTCTCTAAAATAAATAAATAAACATTAAAAAAAGAAAGAGTAGTAATGTGTTAATTCATTTGATGCTTTAATTCCATTTTTATGTCTAAGTAGGTGGAAACTGCTTCACAATTCTGTTTGTCTTCGTGTTTCTGCCATTCTTTTTTTCTCCTACATATTTCTGTAGGCAGTCTAGGATTCTTCTTTCTGAATATTTCCAAGATAATGCCTGTCACTTAATTTCCACATACATCTTTATTTCTCACTCCTATGAGATTAGCACCCTAGGTTAGAAGAGACTTTCAGATTTTTCTGTATTCCTTTGTCTGAACTGCAATTGCTATGTAAGACCTTGAACTACCTGTAACAAACAATGTTTCTTGCATTTATAGTTAATAATTTCCCTTTGTTATTATTGTGTATATGTCACAGGAGGGCTGGTGGCTTGAATTTGCCACTGTACCTTTAGTGGTGGAATAATTTAACACTCCATCTGTGCAAACCGCAGTTGTACACTTTTCTTCTACAACTGCTGTCCCAGAGAAATGCACATTTACTGGAATAGGCAGCCTATTGTGGAATGAAGTTACACGCACGCTGGAATCATAGATGCAAATTTGAATTTCAGGTTTATACTGTGCCCTTAATTCAGATTCATAAATAAATATTGAGTCCTTGCTATGATCTAGGTATAGCTGTAGGTGCTAAGGATAACACTATCCCTAGTGTCATGTAGCTTATATTTAATTTTTAAAGGTTTGGAGTGAGTCATACAAGTAAGAGGCTTTCAGATTATAAGTGCTGTGAAGAAATAAAATTGAGTGGTGTAATTAAGTGACCACAGACATTGGAAAGTGAAGGGATAGGTGTCAGGAATGGCCTCTCTGAGGAGGTACCATTTTAACCGAGACGTATAATATAGATAAGAGCTACTCGAAGAACTGAAGATAAAAAGAGAACAGACAAATACAAAAGCTTTAGGTGGAAATAAGTTTTAAAATATTTGAAGAATGGAAAGTCTGCAGTGGTTCTAACTTGAGTAGGAGGATGAATGATAGGAGATAGGATTGGAAAGGTGGGAGTAACTACATTATGTAGGATCATGGGCAAAAAGTTTGGATTTTGTTGTAATCAGAAGTAATTGGAGGTTTTAAGCAGGGAAATCACAAAGGAATAGGAGCAGGTATTGACAGTATCTGTTATATCCAAACAGACATGTCAGGTAGATAATTGTGTATGTGAATTTGAAACTAACTACAGAGATTAGAGCTAGAGAAAAGAATTTGAAAGTCATCACCTGCATATAAATGGCATTTAAAACTTAGACTGGATAAGAGATCTAGGGACATCTTAAAGAGTGTGGGAAGAGAATAGAAGAGGCATCGAGCTCGGACATACTGAGTAAGGTTTAATGAAGAATGAGGATCAAGCCAACAAACAAAAATGAGAAAGAAAAATTATCAGGTAGAAGAAAAGCCAAGAACATATGGCATGACACCAACCACACTTTCTCCACAGGGCTATTTTAAAGATTAAATGAGATTTTTTTTTTTTTTTAATTTTTTTTTTCAACGTTTATTTATTTTTGGGACAGAGAGAGACAGAGCATGAACAGGGGAGGGGCAGAGAGAGAGGGAGACACAGAATCGGAAACAGGCTCCAGGCTCTGAGCCATCAGCCCAGAGCCCGACGCGGGGCTTGAACTCACGGACCGCGAGATCATGACCTGGCTGAAGTCGGGCGCTTAACCGACTGCGCCACCCAGGCGCCCCAAGATTAAATGAGATTAATGCAAGTTAAGTACATAATAGAACTTTTTAAAAACTTACAGTGTCCCTTCTAATTGGTGATGATGATTTCAGCCTTTAGCACTCTAGTCAGATCCAGTCTCTAGAAAGCCATTTGACCCCTTTTTTTTCCCAGTCCAGGATCAAAAAGGAAATCATCAGCTACTTTTCTGTTAGTGTGGTGAGGCATTTCCTTGTTTTCTCTGGATATGTAGTAAAGCGTTTGGGAGGAATGGTGGGGGGGTCATATTTTTCTCAGGCTTTAACTCCTCAGTGATTGATATGTATTGAGGGCTTACTTTGTACCTGTACCTGGGCATCTAGTACTTAATCTTCACATTAATGCTGGTGTGGTAAATCCATTTTACATAGGAGGAAACTGAACTGGCAAAGAGGTAAGAAGCCATACCAAGATCACAGTTAATGGATAATTAGGTTAAATTTGACCCTACAAACCCCCCAGTTTCTGTTTTCCTGAAGCCTTGTCTGTATGTTGTCTTAATTTTATAAATGTTGTGTAAATGAATTATACCTTAACTGATCATCTCAGAGTATTTGTGCTTGACCTAAAGTTAAGAAAACAGGTACTTTGCAATATTAATTCCCCAATATTATCTATTTTCTAGTCTGGTTTTTTGGAAGTTTTTGTTTCGGTTGTTTTTGTTTTTAATTGCTGTTAACTGTATACTACCTTTAAATGTCTAGGTAAGGGGCGCCTGGGTGGCGCAGTCGGTTAAGCGTCCGACTTCAGCCAGGTCACGATCTCGCGGTCCGTGAGTTCGAGCCCCGCGTCAGGCTCTGGGCTGATGGCTCAGAGCCTGGAGTCTGTTTACGATTCTGTGTCTTCCTCTCTCTCTGCCCCTCCCCTGTTCATGCTCTGTCTCTCTCTGTCCCAAAAATAAATAAACGTTGAAAAAAAAAAATTTAAAAAAAAAAAAAATGTCTAGGTAACATTTGGTAAAGTTCTGCTTTATTTAAAATTTCATTTTAAGTTTTATGTCATGTAAGAATGATACCCAGAGCAAGCTTTAAAAATCTATAAAAATTAACGTTTTGCTAAGACCTTTAAAAAGCAAAATGTGTTTTGTTAAAATGTCTTTTTTTTTTTTTTTTTTTTTTTTTTAAGTAGGCTTCACGCCCAGAGCAGAGCCCAATGCGGGGCTTGAACTCACGACCATGAGATCAAGACCTGGGCTCAGGCCAAGAGTCGAACACTTAACCGACTGAGCCACCCAGGCACCCTGTGTTTCATTAAAATTTCTAAACAGTAATTCTGAAACTTGCTACTTACTCTTTATAGGATGAAGCAATTTTTATTTTTTATGCTAATGTTGTGAAAACATTGTGAGATGTTTAGATGAAAAGAATTACCTGGTAAAGGTAAATTTGATAATAAAAAGATAAAAGATTTGATAATAAATTTGATAATTTTAGGTGGCTTGTTTATGTTTGATTATCAAAAAGATTTGATAATAAATTTGATAATTTTAGGTGGCTTGTTTATGTTTTACTAGACTAGTATTATAAGAGACTTTCCTTGAAGGAAACAAAGTATTTCACCAAATCTAAGGAATAGTCACTGTGATGTGGATAGAATGCATTAAAAAAAATCTGAACAAAGCAGTTAAAACATGGTTGTCTAGTAGATTTTAATATTTTTAAAAGCATTTTTGGCAGTTGTAGTAAACTCATATTTCATCTGTCATTGAAAGGGAAAATTTGTGTTCGTAATCAGGGGATTTGTGGTTGTGCAACTATTTTTCAAATACTAGACCAAATGTCCTTTTTGTGTTACTCATAGGTTTTAATTTAAATATTTTTCAGGAGATCTCTGACTTTCTAGACTAGGTTTAGTTTTGCTGTGTGCTTTAATTGTACCCTGTATTTCCGCTGTCATGATGTGAATCATGCTTTGCTTAATTACTCTTTTACTACCTGTCTTTTTTTAGTACACTCTAAACTCTTTAAAAGAAATTACATTATCTTGGCCACTGTTGTATTTCAGCACCTACAGTACTCATTGTAGGTGATCATGAATATGATCACCTTTTGAATGAAAATGAATAATTTTTTTGAAGTTTATTTACTGTTTATTTAGAGAGAGAAAGAAAGAGAATGAGCTGGGGAGGGGCAGGAGAGAGAGTGCGAGAATCCCAAGTAGTCTCCAAGCTGTCACACGGAGCTCAATGCGGGATTTGATCTCACGAATCATGAGATCATGACCTGAGCTAAAATCAAGAGTCGGACACGGACTGAGCCACCCAGGCGCCCTGAAAATGAATAAATTTGAGGAAATCTTTTTGGGGTATAACAAACAATTGAGCATACTTGTTAATCTGGTAAGTTTTAATTGCAAAATGAAAGCTTTTATTTCTTCATCTATGAAGAAACTGGAATATAACCCAGAAAGCATGCTGCTTTCTGCTCTTACTAGTGGAATTATTCTTCTTTCCCTGTTACTTGTATATAGCTACTAAAATTGCATTCATTCTCCTGTGAAATTGAGGTTTTTTCTTTCTCTGACAGCAGCAGTGGAACCTTGATGGAAATAGGAACCTAGTATATTTTCTCCTAACAGTTTAAATTTAAACTAGGGTCAGTGAGCAATCAAGAGTTGACTCTTTTTCACAAATACTGTTATCAAGAGTGGCAGTTGACTGGAGAAAACTGGAAGTAATAAACAAGCTAGAAAATGTTTCATTTTATAACTGTCTATGTCAGTGGCATTTTTAAAGTTGGAAACTAGGTGTTCCAAGGGGTTGTTTTCTTTTTTTTTTTTTTTTTTTCAACGTTTATTTATTTTTGGGACAGAGAGAGACAGAGCATGAACGGGGGAGGGGCAGAGAGACAGGGAGACACAGAATCGGAAACAGGCTCCAGGCTCCGAGCCATCAGCCCAGAGCCCGACGCGGGGCTCGAACTCACGGACCGCGAGATCGTGACCTGGCTGAAGTCGGACGCTTAACCAACTGCGCCCCCCAGGCGCCCCCCAAGGGGTTGTTTTCAATCATATGTCATGACATTTTAACATACCAGATTTTATTTCTTAGAAACAATGAAGTGTTCAATTTTTACTGAAAAACTGACTAGCAGAAGACTTCTAACTAATCCATTAGAATTGTTCCATGCCATTTACCTCTTTCAGAGTTTTCCAGTGACTTTTCTTTTTCTTTTTTTTATTTTAATTTTTATTTATTTATTTTTAATGTAAGATCGATGCCCAAAGTGGGGCTTGAACTCACAACACTGAGATCAAGAGTCACATGTCCTACAAACTAAGCCAGCCAGGCGCCCCTTCGATGACTTTTCTATGTCATGTGCTCTTTGGCCTCTGTAGCTTAATAATTCTGTGTATAAATTTACCACAATCAGGTCAGCTGTTTGAGTGTTTATTGCATGGACCCTAAGCTATTAATTTGAACAAATCTTAGAACTGTAAATATGAAATGTCAGGTACTTTAAGCAAATAGTTAAAATTGAGTTTTCTCTTATAACAGTTTAATAGTCTCTTGGTTTTGGAATAGTTGGGGTTTTTTTGTTTTTGTTTTTTTAAATTTATTTAGTATTTGAGAGAGAGAGAGCACACGCATGAGCAGGGGAGGAGCAGAGAGAGAGAGGATTCTCCCAAGCAGGCTCCACACTGCCAGTGTGGAACCTACTGCACAGCTGGATCTCATGAACCGTAAGATCATGACCTGAGCTGAAATCAAGAGTCAGATGCTTAGCCAACTGAGCCACCCAGGTGCCCCTTGGAATAGTTTACAGAGATTTATTTCTTTTGGAATTTTAAAGGCATAAATAGACCTTACTATTAGCTTTAGAAATGCTTGAGAATCCGAAAACATTATGTTATAGCAGAAAGACAAGAAGGTGTATGTCCTTTCTAGTACCTTAAATTCTCAAAAAGATGTTACACAAAATTTATTAGAATATAATATTATGAAATTAAATACTTGTTAGCTTATTGTATCATTTTTCCTTTTCAGTTTTTATTAAAGTAATGCATATGCATTATAAAGTGCATAGTTACTATATATTCCTCTTTTCCACCCCTACCAGTCCCAGTTTTTAGTGCTCCAGATTCTAAATGATACATTTTCACTTTAACCCTTGATTTATCAATTTGAGACCATCTTATTTCTTACTATGAAGATACGATTTTCCTTTGCATATTTTTGTTTTTATTTTTTATTTTATTTTATTTTTTACTGTAGAGGGAGCATGAGCAGGGGAGAGGGCCTCCACACTGAGCGTGGAGACTTGACAGTGCTCAATCCCATGATCGTGACCTAAGCCAAAATCAAGAGTCAGCCGCTCAAGCAACTGAGCCACCCAGGCTCTTCTCCCTCACATATTTTTGAATAGTTATATTTTAGTTCTTCTATTTTATCTTAAACCTTAATACATACATTTTTATAAAAATATGTCTTTACAGGAGTATATTTTAGAGAAATGTCTGAACAGTCTCCCTGAGCTCACCACTGTATTGCTGGAGGATAGTAAACTATTTATTTATTGACTCTAAGTATTCTCTGCTAAGGCAAGATAGCATTTCCTTCTCTGCAGATCTGATGTCATGACCTCTGTGCCACTCCAGGAGACTTTTTTTTTTTTAAGTTTATTTATTTATTTTGAGAGAGAGCGAGGGAGGGGCAAAGAGAGAGGGAGAGAGAATCCCAAGCAGGCATTCCGCTGTCAGCATGGAGCCCAACACAGGGCGTGAACCCAGGAACCATAAGATCATGACCTGAGCCAAAGTCAAGAGTTGGGCACTTAACTGACTGAACCACCAGGTGCCCCAGTAGACTGTTTCTCCTGTCCAGGCCACATAGATTCTTTCCTACTCTGTTTCAAATCAGTTGGTCAAATCAGCCCATAATTATATTATGACAAGGACATACTTCTATGTTTTTGCTGGTTTTTCCCAGAAGTTCTAACTACTTTTTTTCATACTGAGATAAGAGACATGTTTTCCTTACTATGCCATTAATACTATGTAATGTGTCATTCTATTTATTGACTATCATCTTCTTTTTTCTTATTCTTGGAGGTATATTTCTTGGGCTAAAAACCTTCCTGTACCAATTTGGACCATTTACTTTCTAGGTTTTTCTATAGCTGCCATTCTGGAATTTCTCTTCACTGGATCTCCCTACATTAATTCCATTATTTCTTTCAACTCATGTTAGTCCACAATTGCACAGGAAGTAAATTTTCAAAGAGTCCTTGCATGTCTAAAAATGTCATTTTACTGTTGATTTAGATGATATTTTGAATGGATATAAAATTCTAGGTTTGAAATAGTTTTTGCTCCAAATTTTAAAGACATTTTCTCAGGGGCGCCTGGGTGGGTCAGTCGGTTAAGCATCCGAGTTCGGCTCAGGTCATGATCTCGCAGTCCGTGGGTTCGAGCTCGCGTCGGGCTCTGTGCTGACAGCTCAGAGCCTGGAGCCTGTTTCGGATTCTGTGTCTCCCTCTTTCTCTGACCCTCCCCTGTTCAGGCTCTCTGTCTGTCTCAAAAATAAATAAATGTTAAAAAAAAATTTAAAAAAAAAAGACATTTTCTCATTATCTGTTAGCATCCGATGTTGATAAGACTGATACCATTCTAATGTTATTCCTTTATAGGTAAATAGATATTTTTTCCTTCCTGGAATTTAAGATCTTTTTATTGTTGTTCTGAAATGTTGTGATGGGTGTGTGTGTGTTTGTATGTGTTTCCTTTAACCTGTTGGACACTCAGTCTAAAGACTAGTATCTCTTAAGGTCTGGCAATTCTTTTCTGTTATTTCCTCTCTCCATTTTTATATGTTTTATAGTCTGATCTTATCATAGATGCTCCAGCTTTATTTTGGTTTTTGTTTGCATGGTCTGTCTTTTTCCATTCTTTTCCTTCAGCCTATACGTATCTTGGAATCTAAAATTTGTCTATTGTAGGTAGCATATTGAATCTTAATTTTTTTGTCCTGACAGATCTGCCTTTAGATCAGAGTTAGTTATAAGATCTCTCTCTAGATCAGAGTGTTTTATCAATTAACAATGTAATTATTGATATAGTTGGATTTAGGCCATTTTGCTTTCTGTAGGTCTCATGTCTTTTTTGTTCCTCCTTTTCTGCCCCTTGCTGCCACCCCAAAACTTGCTTTTTCTAGAACTCTTATTATTGAAAGGATAAACCTTTTAAAATAATTCTCTAGTTTTTTAATCTTTTCTATTTGCTCTTCGCTTTTTGAGGAGATTTTCTCAACTCTATTTTCTTACCTTCTATTGAGCTTGGGTTTTTTCCTGCTGGCTTTTTTTTTTTTAAGATTTTATTTTTGAGTAATCTCTATACCCAACGTGGGGCTTGAACTCAAAACCCCGAGATCAAGAGTTGTGTGCTCCACTGACTCAGCCACGTGGGGTTTCCCTGCCTTGCTGTTATATTTTTAATTTCCAAGATTTTTGTTGTTGTTGTTCTCAGAATATTTCCTTTTATGGCAGTCCTGTTTTCATTTATGGTTTGGTATCTTCTTTATTTCTCCTGAGAGTATTCTTTACAGTCTGGTGATGGTAGTGTTTTTTTCCTTCTCCCTACATTATTTATTTATTTATTTATTTATTTATTTATACATATATGTATATGTATATATATGTGTATATATATTTTTTTAGTGTCTTGCTCTAGTATCTTTCACTTTATAAGCTTTCCTTTTTTTTTTTTTTAATTTTTTTTTTACATTTATTTATTTTTGAGACAGAGAGAGAGCATGAATGGGGGAGGGGCAGAGAGAGAGGGAGACACAGAATCGGAAGCAGGCTCCAGGCTCCAAGCTATCAGCCCAGAGCCCGACGCGGGGCTCGAACTCACGGACCGCGAGATCGTGACCTGAGCCGAAGTCGGACGCTTAACCGACTGAGCCACCCAGGTGCCCCTTTATAAGCTTTTCTGAGATGTCTACTGATATATTTAAGAGAAATGGATAAAAGTTGAGTAGAAGCTGTGAGTGGAATTGTGGTCTCTGAGCTTCACTGCAGGTTGATCTGCCTGGTCTTTTTCACTGATAATCCCCAAATGGCGGTATCTTTAGGTCTGATTTCCTAGAGGGGGCTCCTTTATTTATTCTGCTTTCTGGAATGTGTAATAGGGCTGGCTACTAAAGTCCTGGAAGCCAAGTAGATGATGAGGGCCTAGGCTAAAGTCTAAGAGTTTGGCATGAATATACATTTATTTCACTATTGTACTCCTACCCTTACTTACATCTTGTGTTTCCCAAAGCTGTATCTGTGTCTGTTTTAGACCCTCTAGAGGGTAAATCTCCAATATTCTCCTAGGAATGGAAGGGGGGATCACTTGAGTACTCAGAATACAGAAGAGAATATGTTGATATGATGATTTCTTGAAATACTTAATATTTTTTAAGTTTATTTATTTTGAGATAGAGTGTGAGTTGGGGAGGGACACAGAGAGGGAAAGAGAGGAACCTAAGCAGACTCTGCACTGTCAGCACAGAATCCAATGCAGGGCTTAAACCCACGAACTGTGAGATCGTGACCTTAGCCAAAATCAAGAGTTGGATGCTTGACTGACTGAGCCACCCAAGCACTATGATTTCTTGAAATACGTTAAATTACTTATTCTGGGTACCCTTTTTTTTTTTTTTTTAAGCTTCTAGGAATTCTGTAGTGTATATCAAGTTGGTTCTAGGTCAGTGCTGTCTACTAGACTTTTCTGTGATTAGGACACCCTTTCTTCACTGACAAATAGTGAAAACTTTTTTTAAAACCTTTTTTTGCATAATAGTAAATTGTGAATTTTTCTGACGTTGGGTTTTTTTAAATGCTGACAAGAGCAAAGTATGGAGTACCTTTTTTTAACTTTGTACTCTTTGACCTTTAGTATTCATTCAACTAAAAAAGTTGTTGATCACTCATGTGTCATATCCTATGCCGAGCAATACAGAGGCAAGCTTGCTTAAGTTATAATTCAGCCCCTTGGTACTGGACTAAAGTTCATATTCTGACTATAATATATTAAAACAAGGTCGGATTCTTCAATAAATAAGTTCCTTTGGATAGAGTTTAAAATTGGCAGAATTTACAGAATTCCACTCGGAATTGCAGTCTTGTAGAAAGTGATGTTGTGGCATGATTTCAACCTATTTGAGAACGTGTTAAAGGTATAATACATCATTGAACTATTAATTTTCTCCATATTCGCCAAGTCAGTTATTTACATCTTATAAAGTATAAAAGTCTTGGAGTTCAAATATAAGGAAATATATTTTAGTATTTGAAAAAAATTGAATTTCAGCTTTATGGAGATACAATTGACAAAATTGTAAAATAAAGTGTACATAATGGTAATTGGTAAACATATACATTGTGAAAGAATTCCCATCGTCTGGTTAATTAACATAGCCATCATCTTACATATATTTTGGTGAGAACATTTAAATTCTCTAAAAATATTTTGTTTTTGTTTCCTAGATTAAGAGCAGGATTATGTGATCGCTGTGCAGTAACTGAAGAGCATATGCGGAAAAAACAGCAAGAGTTTGAAAATATCCGGCAGCAGAATCTTAAACTTATCACAGAGCTTAGTGAGTTTCCTTTCTTCATTAAGTATTTAAAGCATAATGTACTGTTGTTAAAACCTATTATTAAATTGGTTGCAATCAAATGGATGGTTTACATACATCTTTCCTCGTGTAGGCAAAAGTGCAAATGTCCTTTATTCCCTTTCTGTAGATTTAATTTCATACTTATTTTAGTAAGAAATAGAGTACAAAAAGTAGTATAAATACTGTGCACATTGGCCCTCAAGTCTCACCAACAATAAGATAAGAAGAAATTTCCTTTGCTTATGTCTACATTTGCTTCTTCAGTTTTATCTTTATTTCATGTCATTTGGCTATTTAGTAAAGTCAAATACAAAAATACAATTTAGTGTTCTGCAAAAGTGTACACTTTCTGTGGTTTTCATGACATATTAGTACAAATATATCATTTTCAGTTTAGTCTCCTTACACATTTAATGTGGGGTTTCCTTACATTTTTAGCCTTCTCTTAAATGTCTTCTCTTCCATTATCTCTTAACCTTATTCACTTCTAACTATTCATATACTCTCTTAGTGAACTTTACCTTGATTCTCTGTAAACAGCTCACAATGAACAGCTCACAATGAGCACAAAATCTAATTAATTTATCTTCTTTTCTATCTTCTGACTATTTTCTTTCTATTAATTATATTGCTATCCTCTGGTTACTCAAGCAAGAATAAATGAATATTTCCTCATTGTTTCAAAAAGAGAAAGAACATAGTTTTATTCTGTTCCTGGGGGTAACTATTATTAACAATCTGATAATGTATTTTTCCAGGTCCAGGTTTATCTTTCTGTGTCTCTTCCCCTGTTTTGTCCCCTCCTCTCTTTTTTATTTTTTTATTTCTATTTATTTTTATTTTATTTTTAAGTACTGTCTATGCCCAGCATGGGGCTCAAGCTTAGAACCCCAAGAGAAAGACATATGCTCTACTGACTGAGTCAACCAGGCAACCCACAACCTTGAAAGTTTACCATGCATTCCTAAAATGTAAAGTTAATGTCTTGACCATCTTCTGAACAATGTACAGACCTTAAAACACCTTACCTCTGCTCATCTCCTTTTCCACTTACATGCTGCTTATGCCTAGCATTCATTTCCTTTTTTTTAGCCTATAAGTTAGAAACTTTTTTTTTAATGTTTGTTTATTTTTGAGAGAGAGCGTGAGTGGGGGAGGGACAAAGAGGGAGACACAGAATCTGAAACGGGCTCCAGGCTCTGAGCTGTCAGCACAGAGCCCGACGTGGGGCTCGAACCCATGAACTGTGAGGTCATGACCTGAGCTGAAGCTGGATGCTTAACTGACTGAGCCACCCAGGTGCCCCAGTTAGAAACTTTTCTAAAAATTACTAAGACAGTTTTAAAAGACTCAACTACCTGTTTATCAGTTTCTTTGCTTATTATTGCTTTTTGCACCTCCATTTCCTTCTGGGATTATTGTCCTATCTGAGATACATCCTTTCGAGGGTATTGGCTGGTTCTAAATTCTCAGTTTTATCCAAAAATGTTTTTATTTTACATTTACTTTTGTAAGCCTATTTTGCAGGGTAACAATCATTTTTCTCTGGCTGCTATGATTTTTTTTCCTTCTTTTTTGGTGTTCTATAATATTAGTATAATTTTAACCAGGTTTTTTTTTTTTTTTTTTTTTTTTTTTTTTTTTTCAAAAAAATTCTGTTTAGTATATATTATAAAATCTGTGGAACCACATTTTTTTTTTGAGATTTTATTTTGAAGTAATCTCTACCATCCATTGTGCAGCTCGAACTTATGACCCAAGATCAAGAGTTGCATGTTCTACCAAATGAGCCAGCCAGGCACCCTTTTGGAACCACATCTTTAATTATACCTGGAAATAGCTTTTCAAATATTGTGTCTTCTCCATTCTCTGTTTGGGTATTCTGATGAGACCTCATCATTCTGTCCTTTGTATTGCTTGATATCCCTTTCCTGTTTTTCATCTTCTTATTTCTCTCTGCTACATTCTGAGTGATTTCTTCAGCTCTCTTGTTCATTATACTAAGGACTTCAGTAGTTCTCTTGTGTTGAGTTGTTTTATTTCAGTAACCAAACTTTTCATTCCTAAAAATTCTATTTAATGGTTCTTTTTCTTTTTTCTTTTTTTAAATTAGTTTTTTAAATTTTTTTCAATATATGAAGTTTATTGTCAAATTGGTTTCCATACAACACCCAGTGCTCATCCCAAAAGGTGCCCTCCTGAATACCCATCACCCATCCTCCCCTCCCTCCCACCCCCCATCAACCCTTAGTTTGTTCTCAGTTTTTAAGAATCTCTTATGCTTTGGCTCTCTTCCACTCTAACCTCTTTTTTTTTTTTTTCCTTCCCCTCCCCCATGGGTTTCTGTTAAGTTTCTCAGGATCCACATAAGAGTGAAACCATATGGTATCTGTCTTTCTCTGTATGGCTTATTTCACTTAGCATCACACTCTCCAGTTCCATCCATGTTACTACAAAGGGCCATATTTCATTCTTTCTCATTGCCACGTAGTACTCCATTGTGTATATAAACCACAATTTCTTTATCCTTAATGGTTCTTTTTCAAGTCTACCTAGTTGTCTTTTTTTCTTTAAGTAGGCTCTGTGTCCAATGTGGTGCTCAAACTCATGACCACAAGATCAGGAGTTGCATGTTCCACCAACTGAGCCAGCCAGGTATCCCTTCTTTTTTTTTTTAATTTTTTTTTTTAACATTTATTTATTTTTTGAGAGACAGAGACAGAGTGTGAGCAGGGGAGGGATAGAGAGAGAGAGAGGAAGTCACAGAATCCAAACTAGGCTCCTGGATCTGAGCTGTCAGCACAGAGCCTGATGTGGGGCTCAAACTCACGAACTGCAAGATCATGACCTGAGCTAAAGTCAGACACCTAACCCAATGAGCCACCCAGGCACCGCCCTCACTTTTTTTTTTTTTTTTAAGTGAAATGTTTTAAAAAATGCAGAAAGGTAGGGAAAATACTAAAGAACCCTCATACACATTCCATTTAATCTGGAATAGCTCGCTTTCCTATTTTTTTCTTTCATGACATTAGTTTCTTGAAGTAGGGTCGTTTTCTTAAAATTTTGTCACATTTTGGATTTTTTTAAAACATTTTGTCTTTTCCTTTATTTCCTATAAAGTAGATATTGGATCTGAAGGCTTGATTAGGTTTATATTAAGCATTTTTGACAGCAGTACTTCATAGCTAAAACTGTCCACTTCATATTTATTGCATCTTATCAGGAGTAAGATATTGCCAGGTTATTCCACTGTTAGGAATTCTAAGATTGATCACTGGGTTAAGGTGATGACTACATTTCTTTATTATAGAGTTATATTTTCTCCTTGTACCACCAAATAATCTGAATAGGGGGGTGGATGTTTGATACTATGAAGTCTTGCAAAAATACAATTCTTCCTCAGTCTTTCTTGAATGGTTTTAGCATCCATTGGTGAGCCTTGCCTGAATTAGTTATTTAATTAGAGATTATAAAATGCCAAATTTTCATTTCTGTTATTCTTTCTACATTCATTAGCTGGCATTTTTCTGTAAATAAGATTTCACCCTTATCAGTTGGGACTGCTGATTAGCTTGATGTAATATAGTTCCTACTAGAAAGGCATGGTCTTAATTTTAATTTTATTAATTTAATTTTTTCCCTTTAATTTTTTCCCTTTAATTGCCAGTTTTCAGAGTAAGATCTTGTGTAATAGTTACCAGCAATGGTGACAAATAGGGTGTGTGTGTTTATGTATGTGTGATGTTTCATTTTATTTTTGATGAGAGTGGGGGGGTCTCTTTTTGTTTTTCGGGGGTTTTTTTTTTGAGTAAAATAAATACATAGGATTTTATATATTCAGTGTGTGTCATTCAGTTTACTCATTTATTCTCATTGATGCTCAAATTATTTCAGTCTTGTCTGCCTACTCATTTTTTGTTATCACTTCTAGTGTGTTAGTTTTAGGCATTCCATTTAAATCTTTTAACATTTCATTACTATGTAAGATAATTCTATTATCTGAAATACTTGGGAATCCATATATGAGTTACTTTCTGCTGACTGTAGGGGTAAGTAAATGAGGGTTACTTTGGCTCCATGCTAGGAAAGGAGTTTGGGCTTAAACTGGAAATCTCAGTTTCATGGGGCGCCTGGGTGGCGCAGTCGGTTAAGCGTCCGACTTCAGCCAGGTCACGATCTCGCGGTCCGTGAGTTCGAGCCCCGCGTCAGGCTCTGGGCTGATGGCTCAGATTCTGTGTCTCCCTCTCTCTCTGCCCCTCCCCCGTTCATGCTCTGTCTCTCTCTGTCCCAAAAATAAAAAATAAAAATAAAAAAAATAAAAAAACGTTGAAATCTCAGTTTCAGTCCCCCTACCAGTGCTGGTACCAACATCTGCTTACCTATACTGCTTGTGTTTTAGCTCACAGTTTTGTTTTGTTTTTTTGTTGTTGTTGATGTTTAAGGAGGTAATGTGGGAGTCCCTTGGATTTCTCTTCCTGTGAGTTTAGCGTTTAATAAAAATTATGTTTTTGTTCAGGATCTAGTTGTTTGTTTTTTTAATGTTTATTCATTTTTGAGAGAGAGACAGACAGCATGAGTGGGTGAGGGGCAGAGATAGAGAGGGAGACACAGAACTCGAAGCAGGCTCCAGGCTCTGAGCTGTCAACACAGAGCCGGACTCGGAGCTTGAACCTGCAAACCGCAAGATCATGACCTGAAGCCGAAGTCGGATGTTCAACGGACTGAGCCAACCAGGCGCCCCGATCTATTTGTTTTTGTGATAAGATCACTAACAGTATATCTAATTTGCTTACCCACCCTAAAGTGTTCACTTAGCCCAAGAAGTTTTTTTTTTTTTCTGTTTTGTTTGTTCGTTTGTTTATTTCTAATGTTTGTTCCTTTCCGTTCTGTTTCTTCTTCTGGAACTCAGATTAGCAAGATGCTGGGGTCTTCCCACGCTGCCTAATTTTTCTTAATATTTTGTAATTTTATTCTCTTGTGCTGAATTCTGGGAGAATCATTTAGATGGATATTAATTCTGTCTTCGGTCACATTTTTTCTACTTTCATCCCATTTATTTTGCTTTTAACTTTTATGACCTTCATGGCAGCCTGTTGCTTGTTTTTTTTGTTTGTTTGTTTGTTTTTTTTTTTTTTTCAACGTTTATTTATTTTGGGGACAGAGAGAGACAGAGCATGAACGGGGGAGGGGCAGAGAGAGAGGGAGACACAGAATCGGAAACAGGCTCCAGGCTCTGAGCCATCCCAGAGCCTGACGCGGGGCTCGAACTCCCGGACCGCTAGATCCTGACCTGGCTGAAGTCGGACGCTTAACCGACTGCGCCACCCAGGAGCCCCATGTTGCTTGTTTTTAATGAACCTATCTATCACCCTTTGAAATCTGAAGATGTTATCAGATATCTTTTGTTTCTTATATTAAAACTACTTATCCAGAATTTTTATTACTGTTTTTTTGTTTTGTTTTGTTTTGTTTTGTTTTGTTTTGTTTTGTTTTGTT